>NC_137455.1:61726074-62326074 GCF_964235325.1 Thermobia domestica
TCTGTGATTTGTAGCTGTGTCCATTGAGATTTTTCTCAAGATCGCAATATCTACAACTTATCACAGTTTCAGTCATTTTCATCAGAATCCTGAATATCACTATCTTCGGCTGCTTTCAAACAAGTGACCAAACTGTCTGTGGTTTGTAGCTGTGTCCATTGAGATTTTTCTCAAGATCGCAATATCTACAACTTATCACAGTTTCAGTCATTTTCATCAGAATCCTGAATATCACTATCTTCGGCTGCTTTCAAACAAGTGACCAAACTGTCTGTGATTTGTAGCTGTGTCCGTTGAGATTTTCTCAAGATCGCAATATCTGGAACTTATCACAGTTTCAGTCATTTTCATCAGAATCCTGAATATCACTATCTTCGGCTGCTTTCAAACAAGTGACCAAACTGTCTGTGATTTGTAGCTGTGTCCGTTGAGATTTTCTCAAGATCGCAATATCTACAACTTATCACAGTTTCAGTCATTTTCATCAGAATCCTGAATATCACTATCTTCGGCTGCTTTCAAACAAGTGACCAAACTGTCTGTGATTTGTAGCTGTGTCCATTGAGATTTTCTCAAGATCGCAATATCTAGAACTTATCACAGTTTCAGTCATTTTCATCAGAATCCTGAATATCACTATCTTCGGCTGCTTTCAAACAAGTGACCAAACTGTCTGTGATTTGTAGCTGTGTCCATTGAGATTTTCTCAAGATCGCAATATCTAGAACTTATCACAGTTTCAGTCATTTTCATCAGAATCCTGAATATCACTATCTTCGGCTGCTTTCAAACAAGTGACCAAACTGTCTGTGATTTGTAGCTGTGTCCGTTGAGATTTTCTCAAGATCGCAATATCTAGAACTTATCACAGTTTCAGTCATTTTCATCAGAATCCTGAATATCACTATCTTCGGCTGCTTTCAAACAAGTGACCAAACTGTCTGTGATTTGTAGCTGTGTCCGTTGAGATTTTCTCAAGATTACAATTACTATAACTTATCACAGTTTCAGTCATTTTCATCAGAATCCTGAATATCACTATCTTCGGCTGCTTTCAAACAAGTGACCAAACTGTCTGTGATTTGTAGCTGTGTCCGTTGAGATTTTCTCAAGATCGCAATATCTAGAACTTATCACAGTTTCAGTCATTTTCATCAGAATCCTGAATATCACTATCTTCGGCTGCTTTCAAACAAGTGACCAAACTGTCTGTGATTTGTAGCTGTGTCCGTTGAGATTTTCTCAAGATCGCAATATCTACAACTTATCACAGTTTCAGTCATTTTCATCAGAATCCTGAATATCACTATCTTCGGCTGCTTTCAAACAAGTGACCAAACTGTCTGTGATTTGTAGCTGTGTCCATTGAGATTTTTCTCAAGATCGCAATATCTACAACTTATCACAGTTTCAGTCATTTTCATCAGAATCCTGAATATCACTATCTTCGGCTGCTTTCAAACAAGTGACCAAACTGTCTGTGATTTGTAGCTGTGTCCATTGAGATTTTTCTCAAGATCGCAATATCTACAACTTATCACAGTTTCAGTCATTTTCATCAGAATCCTGAATATCACTATCTTCGGCTGCTTTCAAACAAGTGACCAAACTGTCTGTGATTTGTAACTGTGTCCATTGAGATTTTTCTCAAGATCGCAATATCTACAACTTATCACAGTTTCAGTCATTTTCATCAGAATCCTGAATATCACTATCTTCGGCTGCTTTCAAACAAGTGACCAAACTGTCTGTGATTTGTAGCTGTGTCCGTTGAGATTTTCTCAAGATCGCAATATCTAGAACTTATCACAGTTTCAGTCATTTTCATCAAAATCCTGAATATCACTATCTTCGGCTGCTTTCAAACAAGTGACCCTGTAGTGACCAAGCTGTCTGTGATTTGTAGCTGTGTCCATTGAGATTTTTCTCAAGATCGCAATATCTACAACTTATCACAGTTTCAGTCATTTTCATCAAAATCCTGAATATCACTATCTTCGGCTGCTTTCAAACAAGTGACCCTGTAGTGACCAAGCTGTCTGTGATTTGTAGCTGTGTCTATTGAGATTTTTCTCAAGATCGCAATATCTACAACTTATCACAGTTTCAGTCATTTTCATCATAATCCTGAATATCACTATCTTCGGCTGCTTTCAAACAAGTGACCAAACTGTCTGTGATTTGTAGCTGTGTCCATTGAGATTTTTCTCAAGATCGCTATATCTACAACTTATCACAGTTTCAGTCATTTTCATCAGAATCCTGAATATCACTATCTTCGGCTGCTTTCAAACAAGTGACCAAACTGTCTGTGATTTGTAGCTGTGTCCATTGAGATTTTTCTCAAGATCGCAATATCTACAACTTATCACAGTTTCAGTCATTTTCATCAAAATCCTGAATATCACTATCTTCGGCTGCTTTCAAACAAGTCACCAAACTGTCTGTGATTTGTAGCTGTGTCCATTGAGATTTTTCTCAAGATCGCAATATCTACAACTTATCACAGTTTCAGTCATTTTCATCAGAATCCTGAATATCACTATCTTCGGCTGCTTTCAAACAAGTGACCAAACTGTCTGTGATTTGTAACTGTGTCCATTGAGATTTTTCTCAAGATCGCAATATCTACAACTTATCACAGTTTCAGTCATTTTCATCAAAATCCTGAATATCACTATCTTCGGCTGCTTTCAAACAAGTGACCCTGTAGTGACCAAGCTGTCTGTGATTTGTAGCTGTGTCCATTGAGATTTTTCTCAAGATCGCAATATCTACAACTTATCACAGTTTCAGTCATTTTCATCAGAATCCTGAATATCACTATCTTCGGCTGCTTTCAAACAAGTGACCAAACTGTCTGTGATTTGTAACTGTGTCCATTGAGATTTTTCTCAAGATCGCAATATCTACAACTTATCACAGTTTCAGACATTTACATCAAAATCCTGAATATCACTATCTTCGGCTGCTTTCAAACAAGTGACCAAACTGTCTGTGATTTGTAGCTGTGTCCATTGAGATTTTTTTCAAGATCGCAATATCTACAACTTATCACAGTTTCAGTCATTTTCATCAAAATCCTGAATATCACTATCTTCGGCTGCTTTCAAACAAGTGACCAAACTGTCTGTGATTTGTAACTGTGTCCATTGAGATTTTTCTCAAGATCGCAATATCTACAACTTATCACAGTTTCAGTCATTTTCATCAGAATCCTGAATATCACTATCTTCGGCTGCTTTCAAACAAGTGACCAAACTGTCTGTGATTTGTAGCTGTGTCCATTGAGATTTTTCTCAAGATCGCAATATCTACAACTTATCACAGTTTCAGTCATTTTCATCAGAATCCTGAATATCACTATCTTCGGCTGCTTTCAAACAAGTGACCCTGTAGTGACCAAGCTGTCTGTGATTTGTAGCTGTGTCCATTGAGATTTTTCTCAAGATCGCAATATCTACAACTTATCACAGTTTCAGTCATTTTCATCAGAATCCTGAATATCACTATCTTCGGCTGCTTTCAAACCAGTGACCAAACTGTCTGTGATTTGTAGCTGTGTCCATTGAGATTTTTCCCAAGATCGCAATATCTACAACATATCACAGTTTCAGTCATTTTCATCAAAGTCCTGAATATCACTATCTTCGACTCCTTTCAAACAAGTGACCCTGTAGTGACCAAGCTGTCTGTGATTTGTAGCTGTGTCCATTGAGATTTTTCTCAAGATCGCAATATCTACAACTTATCACAGTTTCAGTCATTTTCATCAGAATCCTGAATATCACTATCTTCGGCTGCTTTCAAACAAGTGACCAAACTGTCTGTGGTTTGTAGCTGTGTCCATTGAGATTTTTCTCAAGATCGCAATATCTACAACTTATCACAGTTTCAGTCATTTTCATCAGAATCCTGAATATCACTATCTTCGGCTGCTTTCAAACAAGTGACCAAACTGTCTGTGATTTGTAGCTGTGTCCGTTGAGATTTTCTCAAGATCGCAATATCTAGAACTTATCACAGTTTCAGTCATTTTCATCAGAATCCTGAATATCACTATCTTCGGCTGCTTTCAAACAAGTGACCAAACTGTCTGTGATTTGTAGCTGTGTCCGTTGAGATTTTCTCAAGATCGCAATATCTACAACTTATCACAGTTTCAGTCATTTTCATCAGAATCCTGAATATCACTATCTTCGGCTGCTTTCAAACAAGTGACCAAACTGTCTGTGATTTGTAGCTGTGTCCGTTGAGATTTTCTCAAGATCGCAATATCTACAACTTATCACAGTTTCAGTCATTTTCATCAGAATCCTGAATATCACTATCTTCGGCTGCTTTCAAACAAGTGACCAAACTGTCTGTGATTTGTAGCTGTGTCCATTGAGATTTTCTCAAGATCGCAATATCTACAACTTATCACAGTTTCAGTCATTTTCATCAGAATCCTGAATATCACTATCTTCGGCTGCTTTCAAACAAGTGACCAAACTGTCTGTGATTTGTAGCTGTGTCCATTGAGATTTTCTCAAGATCGCAATATCTAGAACTTATCACAGTTTCAGTCATTTTCATCAGAATCCTGAATATCACTATCTTCGGCTGCTTTCAAACAAGTGACCAAACTGTCTGTGATTTGTAGCTGTGTCCGTTGAGATTTTCTCAAGATCGCAATATCTAGAACTTATCACAGTTTCAGTCATTTTCATCAGAATCCTGAATATCACTATCTTCGGCTGCTTTCAAACAAGTGACCAAACTGTCTGTGATTTGTAGCTGTGTCCGTTGAGATTTTCTCAAGATTACAATATCTATAACTTATCACAGTTTCAGTCATTTTCATCAGAATCCTGAATATCACTATCTTCGGCTGCTTTCAAACAAGTGACCAAACTGTCTGTGATTTGTAGCTGTGTCCGTTGAGATTTTCTCAAGATCGCAATATCTAGAACTTATCACAGTTTCAGTCATTTTCATCAGAATCCTGAATATCACTATCTTCGGCTGCTTTCAAACAAGTGACCAAACTGTCTGTGATTTGTAGCTGTGTCCGTTGAGATTTTCTCAAGATCGCAATATCTACAACTTATCACAGTTTCAGTCATTTTCATCAGAATCCTGAATGTCACTATCTTCGGCTGCTTTCAAACAAGTGACCAAACTGTCTGTGATTTGTAGCTGTGTCCATTGAGATTTTTCTCAAGATCGCAATATCTACAACTTGTCACAGTTTCAGTCATTTTCATCAGAATCCTGAATATCACTATCTTCGGCTGCTTTCAAACAAGTGACCAAACTGTCTGTGATTTGTAGCTGTGTCCATTGAGATTTTTCTCAAGATCGCAATATCTACAACTTATCACAGTTTCAGTCATTTTCATCAGAATCCTGAATATCACTATCTTCGGCTGCTTTCAAACAAGTGACCAAACTGTCTGTGATTTGTAACTGTGTCCATTGAGATTTTTCTCAAGATCGCAATATCTACAACTTATCACAGTTTCAGTCATTTTCATCAGAATCCTGAATATCACTATCTTCGGCTGCTTTCAAACAAGTGACCAAACTGTCTGTGATTTGTAGCTGTGTCCGTTGAGATTTTCTCAAGATTACAATATCTATAACTTATCACAGTTTCAGTCATTTTCATCAGAATCCTGAATATCACTATCTTCGGCTGCTTTCAAACAAGTGACCAAACTGTCTGTGATTTGTAACTGTGTCCATTGAGATTTTTCTCAAGATCGCAATATCTACAACTTATCACAGTTTCAGACATTTACATCAAAATCCTGAATATCACTATCTTCGGCTGCTTTCAAATAAGTGACCAAACTGTCTGTGATTTGTAGCTGTGTCCATTGAGATTTTTTTCAAGATCGCAATATCTACAACTTATCACAGTTTCAGTCATTTTCATCAAAATCCTGAATATCACTATCTTCGGCTGCTTTCAAACAAGTGACCAAACTGTCTGTGATTTGTAACTGTGTCCATTGAGATTTTTCTCAAGATCGCAATATCTACAACTTATCACAGTTTCAGTCATTTTCATCAGAATCCTGAATATCACTATCTTCGGCTGCTTTCAAACAAGTGACCAAACTGTCTGTGATTTGTAGCTGTGTCCATTGAGATTTTTCTCAAGATCGCAATATCTACAACTTATCACAGTTTCAGTCATTTTCATCAGAATCCTGAATATCACTATCTTCGGCTGCTTTCAAACAAGTGACCCTGTAGTGACCAAGCTGTCTGTGATTTGTAGCTGTGTCCATTGAGATTTTTCTCAAGATCGCAATATCTACAACTTATCACAGTTTCAGTCATTTTCATCAGAATCCTGAATATCACTATCTTCGGCTGCTTTCAAACCAGTGACCAAACTGTCTGTGATTTGTAGCTGTGTCCATTGAGATTTTTCCCAAGATCGCAATATCTACAACATATCACAGTTTCAGTCATTTTCATCAAAGTCCTGAATATCACTATCTTCGACTGCTTTCAAACAAGTGACCCTGTAGTGACCAAGCTGTCTGTGATTTGTAGCTGTGTCCATTGAGATTTTTCTCAAGATCGCAATATCTACAACTTATCACAGTTTCAGTCATTTTCATCAGAATCCTGAATATCACTATCTTCGGCTGCTTTCAAACAAGTGACCAAACTGTCTGTGGTTTGTAGCTGTGTCCATTGAGATTTTTCTCAAGATCGCAATATCTACAACTTATCACAGTTTCAGTCATTTTCATCAGAATCCTGAATATCACTATCTTCGGCTGCTTTCAAACAAGTGACCAAACTGTCTGTGATTTGTAGCTGTGTCCGTTGAGATTTTCTCAAGATCGCAATATCTAGAACTTATCACAGTTTCAGTCATTTTCATCAGAATCCTGAATATCACTATCTTCGGCTGCTTTCAAACAAGTGACCAAACTGTCTGTGATTTGTAGCTGTGTCCGTTGAGATTTTCTCAAGATCGCAATATCTAGAACTTATCACAGTTTCAGTCATTTTCATCAGAATCCTGAATATCACTATCTTCGGCTGCTTTCAAACAAGTGACCAAACTGTCTGTGATTTGTAGCTGTGTCCGTTGAGATTTTCTCAAGATCGCAATATCTACAACTTATCACAGTTTCAGTCATTTTCATCAGAATCCTGAATATCACTATCTTCGGCTGCTTTCAAACAAGTGACCAAACTGTCTGTGATTTGTAGCTGTGTCCATTGAGATTTTCTCAAGATCGCAATATCTAGAACTTATCACAGTTTCAGTCATTTTCATCAGAATCCTGAATATCACTATCTTCGGCTGCTTTCAAACAAGTGACCAAACTGTCTGTGATTTGTAGCTGTGTCCATTGAGATTTTCTCAAGATCGCAATATCTAGAACTTATCACAGTTTCAGTCATTTTCATCAGAATCCTGAATATCACTATCTTCGGCTGCTTTCAAACAAGTGACCAAACTGTCTGTGATTTGTAGCTGTGTCCGTTGAGATTTTCTCAAGATCGCAATATCTAGAACTTATCACAGTTTCAGTCATTTTCATCAGAATCCTGAATATCACTATCTTCGGCTGCTTTCAAACAAGTGACCAAACTGTCTGTGATTTGTAGCTGTGTCCGTTGAGATTTTCTCAAGATTACAATATCTATAACTTATCACAGTTTCAGTCATTTTCATCAGAATCCTGAATATCACTATCTTCGGCTGCTTTCAAACAAGTGACCAAACTGTCTGTGATTTGTAGCTGTGTCCGTTGAGATTTTCTCAAGATCGCAATATCTAGAACTTATCACAGTTTCAGTCATTTTCATCAGAATCCTGAATATCACTATCTTCGGCTGCTTTCAAACAAGTGACCAAACTGTCTGTGATTTGTAGCTGTGTCCGTTGAGATTTTCTCAAGATCGCAATATCTACAACTTATCACAGTTTCAGTCATTTTCATCAGAATCCTGAATGTCACTATCTTCGGCTGCTTTCAAACAAGTGACCAAACTGTCTGTGATTTGTAGCTGTGTCCATTGAGATTTTTCTCAAGATCGCAATATCTACAACTTATCACAGTTTCAGTCATTTTCATCAGAATCCTGAATATCACTATCTTCGGCTGCTTTCAAACAAGTGACCAAACTGTCTGTGATTTGTAGCTGTGTCCATTGAGATTTTTCTCAAGATCGCAATATCTACAACTTATCACAGTTTCAGTCATTTTCATCAGAATCCTGAATATCACTATCTTCGGCTGCTTTCAAACAAGTGACCAAACTGTCTGTGATTTGTAACTGTGTCCATTGAGATTTTTCTCAAGATCGCAATATCTACAACTTATCACAGTTTCAGTCATTTTCATCAGAATCCTGAATATCACTATCTTCGGCTGCTTTCAAACAAGTGACCAAACTGTCTGTGATTTGTAGCTGTGTCCGTTGAGATTTTCTCAAGATCGCAATATCTAGAACTTATCACAGTTTCAGTCATTTTCATCAGAATCCTGAATATCACTATCTTCGGCTGCTTTCAAACAAGTGACCAAACTGTCTGTGATTTGTAGCTGTGTCCATTGAGATTTTTCTCAAGATCGCAATATCTACAACTTATCACAGTTTCAGTCATTTTCATCAAAATCCTGAATATCACTATCTTCGGCTGCTTTCAAACAAGTGACCCTGTAGTGACCAAGCTGTCTGTGATTTGTAGCTGTGTCCATTGAGATTTTTCTCAAGATCGCAATATCTACAACTTATCACAGTTTCAGTCATTTTCATCAAAATCCTGAATATCACTATCTTCGGCTGCTTTCAAACAAGTGACCCTGTAGTGACCAAGCTGTCTGTGATTTGTAGCTGTGTCTATTGAGATTTTTCTCAAGATCGCAATATCTACAACTTATCACAGTTTCAGTCATTTTCATCAGAATCCTGAATATCACTATCTTCGGCTGCTTTCAAACAAGTGACCAAACTGTCTGTGATTTGTAGCTGTGTCCATTGAGATTTTTCTCAAGATCGCAATATCTACAACTTATCACAGTTTCAGTCATTTTCATCAGAATCCTGAATATCACTATCTTCGGCTGCTTTCAAACAAGTGACCAAACTGTCTGTGATTTGTAACTGTGTCCATTGAGATTTTTCTCAAGATCGCAATATCTACAACTTATCACAGTTTCAGTCATTTTCATCAGAATCCTGAATATCACTATCTTCGGCTGCTTTCAAACAAGTGACCAAACTGTCTGTGATTTGTAGCTGTGTCCGTTGAGATTTTCTCAAGATCGCAATATCTAGAACTTATCACAGTTTCAGTCATTTTCATCAGAATCCTGAATATCACTATCTTCGGCTGCTTTCAAACAAGGGACCAAACTGTCTGTGATTTGTAGCTGTGTCCGTTGAGATTTTCTCAAGATCGCAATATCTAGAACTTATCACAGTTTCAGTCATTTTCATCAAAATTCAGAATATCGTTATCTTTGGCTGTTTTCATAAAAGTGGCCCTGTAGTGGCCAAACGGTCAGTGATTTTTGGTTGCGTCCATTGATCCTTTTACTCAGGTACACAATATCTACAACATATCACGATCTCAAGCAATTCCACCGAAATCTAATTTCCTTAAGATCATTTCGGTGGAAGCCATTGCTCCTGAAACTCTTTTTTCGTAAAAACGACAAAACCCTTATTTCCTACTTTGAAGTCGTCTTTGCATGGGAGACTTTCGTTTCTTTAATGTGGCCCTTCTAGTCAAGGGGACCTTTTTTGAAAAGGGGCCCTTTGCCCCCCTTAACCTATTTTCCGAAATAAACAAAAAAAAATTCGTGTCGATTTATTTTCGATCTAGTATATATGTGCAAAGTTTGAACAATATCGGGAGTCCAGAAACCGTTGTGAAAGTACTTTACACTTTCACTTTTTGGATTTAACGTTTTTTGCCCCAAACTCTTCAATTATATGCATCACTGGAAAATCTCATGCGTAGTTTTGAGAAGATTTAGAAAGAAACAAATCATTTTGCAAATATAAAAAATATGCTTAACGAAAACCAAGCCACCTATGAAGATTAAATCGATACTGACATATACCCTGCTGATCTTTTCATTAGGATATTAGTAAGATTGTAGTTCGAAGTAAAGTTGATGAGATATTGTAAACAGTTATAATTAACTATAAAAATTTAATTTCTATTTAACTGGAGTATTGACTAAAGATAAGAATATACATGTTCATAGATTACAGTCATACTTTCATATCAAAAAATAGTAATATGCACGGGAGCAATAATATTTCGGTGTTGTTACAAAAACATTACTATTGTTTAATTTTTAAAGATAATAGCAGCTATTAAATCAGAAGAAGAAAGCGATAATACTGCCTTATGTAAAATGATAACGCTACCATCCATAGTTAAAGACGATTGTAGTCCCTACTGACCTACCATAAGACGAATATGAATTATTACAGTGGAAAGGATTATAACAGAGTATAATAGAAATATAATAAATTTACAGATAATGTGTGAATATTACCTTTCGTTCTAACTTTGAACTTGGGCTTTAGATCTATCTCTTGCTTGTGTTAGAGGCTTCAATGGTTCATTTTAGAGAAAAATTGAACTTAATGTGACTTTAATCCGGATACCAACCGAAAGAGCACTCACAAGTGTCTCTCAATAACCACACACAAAGAGAAACTTCGTCTACTCTCGGTCACAAAGAGAACTTTTTTTTTTCACATTAGTTCCACAGACAAACAATAGTAAATCATCAACTTTCAGTACAATATTTGTATAGCACAGGACGGGCTTCTCGCTTGAAAAGGATAAACAATAGTCATGTATGTGTCACAGAGGAAACAATCACCGATTGATGATGATAAAGTTGGCAAAGTTATTTTCGTGCGTCCAATGAGAATGACACTTGTTATAATTAACGATTTTTACCTCATACCTTTATTCCTTTTATTCATACCAATGGTTGATTTGTGTTATTTAAATCGATGGCAAAGTGGATAATACTCGTTATGTCCAGCACATATATAGATATAACGATTTATTTGTAAAGCGTACATATATATGTCTATGTGTGTGTCTGTGTGTTACAAAAATAAATCCATTATGGAAGAAACATTTGCCAATAGACAACAAATTAGGAAGAATAAATCTCTTGGTGCTAAAAGAATCGCTATACCTCAATAAATAAGCCATTTTTTGTGTTTATGTGTGCATAAACCGAAACCAAGGACGCAGGATGAAGGTTGGGGGAAGGGGGCAAGAGATCGATACTTTAGCGAAATTACAAATGCATAGAAAGTTTAATTCACGTATGCAATTAAATAATTCATATAAAACAAAAATCCTGTACGTACATTGTGATACTTTAACTACAGTAAGTATTTTATATATATAATTGTAATATACGTATTTATGAACAACAACCACGTGTAGTTTGCGATAGAGTATTACACCTTACGTAGCAGTACTACAAGTTGCAGACAACGGAGACTACAGCGACACTACGGATCACATGACGACAAGGAATCAGTAGTGCCACAGCCTCATCTAGGATGATTCCTATACAACCAAGATGATTCCATGAGCAGTCATCAATTTCTGAAATCCCCTTTCTAGATTTGCATTGGAGCCTGCAAAGTACCTACTCTAACCCAAAAGCCTTAGTTTGCAATGGAGCTAACGGTTCCTTCTCCTCCTGGTTTGTAGTGGAGCCTTGTGAGAAACTTTACCCCTCCTTCTGCTTCCAGTGGAACAGCGAGAGAATTCTATTCATAACTCGGCTTAGTTTGCAGTGCAGTCTTGTCGGGAAGCCCTCTCTCCTTGCAGTGGAGCAGCAGGTATCCTACACCTCCTCACGTAGATCGCTACTGAGGGATCCTTTGTACTGAGGGACAGATGTACAACAAACGAGGAAGAATAAGTCTCTTGGTGCTAAAGAGTAGCTATACCTCAACAAACAAACCATTGAGCTTTTATTAAATACGTTGTTCAGCAGTGTGTTTATTTTACAAATTATTTATATCATTTAATTCTGAGATATTCTGTTTTCTAGTAACAAAACAAACATGACTTACATGGTAATTTACCACTTAATGAACGCTAAATTAACCGACTTGTACAGTTAGCAGCAAAAACCTGCAACATGAGCATATAAGTTTATTGTGAATCTACGCCTAAGAGCGCAGGGAATCAACATAACGTCTAAGTGACACGAATCACGCCAGGAGAAACCTCGGCGTCCTCCCCTGCACACTTATTTTGGAGCAAAAGACTTCGTCGTTTCAGAATAAACTTACATGCTCATGGTGCAGGTTTTTTGCTACGGACTGTACTGTTATTACTTTAGGAATGCCTAATGTAACGTTTTGTTTAAATTTCAAGCTCTGTAAGGTAAGAGAGGTAAGGTAAGGTCTGCCATTAATACTAAAATTACATTACCATTAAAATCAGTGTATCAAAAGTACTCAATTTAATTTGATCAATCATACACTGGTTGGTTCATTTCTGAACAAGAAAATTTCCTAATACGTAAACCTAAACTATTCTTTTGTCATCTTATTTGTACAGAAATATCTAGAAGTATAAAATATAAACCTTCATGATTTTATTTCCAAAAAATAGTGATACAATATCATATACAAAATTATACCAACGAATGAGCAAATCGCTTTATTTCTTAACAAATTAAAATTACATAAACAAGCTGAACTGTATGAAGCACTAACTTTCTCTATGCCCAATAGTGAGGAATGGAACAGAACGAACACACAAAGCTTTCCTTGACTTCCTCCTCTGTTCCTCTTATTCGTGTCTGCTCGGGTTTATTCGGAAGAAAGCGTTTCTCATGCCACCACCAACTGAATTTTAACCGTCGTTGCATCCCTGCTGAATATGCGATATAACGCTTGTATGCAGTAAAGTAGACAAGGACCTTCTTTCCCTAAAAAAGAATTTAAAAAAAGTAGTGTTTAGATTAAAGTTAATCTGACTTGGAGATGTACAAAAAGGACAGAACAGACTGTCCGGTCAATTTCGTGGAGAAATTGCTGCTTATATATTCAATAGAATTAAGAAATTATATTACTCCATGTCTGTTATACTGTGAAAATAAATTAAAATGTGTTGCGTTCCAAGTATCTAATTAAAATTAGCTTTCGAAACACTCCATGGCTACTATACATCAGTCTTTTCTTAATGCCACTATTTAAACAATTTTACACCGACGTCATTATATGAGATAATTTTTTCAATATTTTCAAGAAAAAAATTATATACTATACGTCGTGGTTTCCTTTAACCTTACCAGATGAACGATAGTACATTTTAAATATATGTATGTAGCCTGCACATTTCTTTTTCCAGCTTACATTGTCACTCTTATTGTTTATACTAATAATAATAATAATAATAATAATAATAATAATAATAATAATAATAATAATAATAATAATAATAATAATAAGAAGAAGAAGAAGAAGAAGAAGAAGAAGAATACAATAGTGGCTGTGTGCCTGTATGTATGTCTCTCGTTATTTTTTCTCTTAGAAAGAAGAGGCATAGTTCCAATAAATGTTGTGCACAGATAGCTCCTTACCAGATATAATCGACTGCTTAGTCCTTTATCTGGATTTTCGAGTTGGGAGGACGGACTTGGTCGGTATAAGCGACATATATTAAGTATGGAGTTTAGCGTACCTATCAACACCAAGACTATAATGTTTCAAGTCTATAAGTTAATAGAGAAGTTATGTGTTGTTTAGTAGAAATATCAGTAAAAGAAAAGAAAAAAATCTGAAATTAGGAGAGATTGAATATTTAAGTTTAATCTGAAATTTGATTTCAGTGGTAATTATAGTGGTAGCATCTTTCATATTTAATGAAAATCGAGGTCAATTGTTAAAGAATGAAATTCCAATTGATATGCATTTATTAGATCATAAATCTTCCTTGACAAAAGAATAGATTACAATATTAAATAATATTTGAAAATTGTAACGTATATTAACCATGTTAATAAATTATAAGTTTTAAAAAAGTTTTAAAAATTGATCAACATGCACGGCAATGCATGACAGCCAAGTTCCGCGAAGAAAATGAAAACTGGCCTTCACTGCCGTAAGCATATTATACACGAACAAGAGTTTTGGGTAAAATCGCCGATTTCGAGGCTTTGTAAAAACGATTCTATTAAGGGTAGAAACATAAAATTTAGAATGTAAGGAGATATCCCACAGATTTACTCATATGCCAAATCTCACATTCCTACCTTCAACCATATTTGAGTACTGGACCCCCAAAGTATGCAGTTTTCAGGCTCACTGACTCACTGACTCACTCATAAAATTGATTAGGTGCTTCCCAATGAGATAGAAACGTGACTCTTTGCATAAAGGTACCCTATAACAACTTGAGTATGCAAAAAGTCCGAACTCAAAGGAATGTGCTATGGGAAATTTTTTATCGGCAAAAAACTGTCCTTAGCCAGGAAAAAAATCTTTTCACTCACTCACTCACCAAATTGATTAGGTACTTCCCAATGAGATAGAAACATGAAACTTTGCATAAAGGTACCCTATAAACACCTGAGTATGGAAAAATTCCGAGATCTGAGGAATGTGCTATGGGAAATTTTTTATGGGCAAAAAACTGTCCTTAGCCAGGAAAAAAAATCGTTTCACTCACTCACTCATCAAATTAATTAGGTACTTCCCAATGAGAGGGAAACTTGAAACTTTGCATAAAGGTACCCTACAATAACTTGAGTATGGAAAAAGTCCGAAATCTGAGGAATGTGCTATGAGAAATCTTTTATGGGTAAAAAACTGTCCTTAGCCAGGAAAAAAATCGTTTCACTCACTCACTCATCAACTTTGATTAGGTACTTCCCAACTAGATAGGAACGTGAAACTTTGCATAAAGGTGCCCTACAAAAACTTGAGTATGGAAAGTTCCGAAATCTGAGGAATGTGCTATGGGAAATTTTTTATGTGCAAAAAAACTGTCCTTAGCCAGAAAAAAAACGTTTTACTCACTCACTCTTCAAATTGATTAGGTACTTCTCAATGAGACAGAGACGTGAAAATTTGCACAAAGGTACCTTATAATGACTTGAGCATGGAAAATGTCCGAAATTTGAGGAATGTTCTACGGGAAAGTTTTTATAGGCAAAAAACTGTCCTTAGCGAAGCAAGAAATGGATTCACTCACTCACTCATCAAAATGATTAGGTACTTCCCAATGGGATAGAGACGTGAAACTTTGTATAAATGAAACCTATAACGACTTGAGTATGGAAAAAGGCCGAAATCTGAGGAATGTACTATGGGATTTTTTATATAGGCAAAAAAATGTCCTTAGCCAGGAAAAACATCGTTTCACTCATTCATTCATCAAATTGATTAGGTACTTCCCAATGAGACAGAGACGTGAAACTCTGCACAATGGTACCTTATAATGACTTGAGTATGGAAAAAGTCCGAAATTTAAGGAATGTACAATGGGAAAGTTTTTATAGGCAAAAAACTGTCCTTAACCAAGCAAGAAATCGTTTCACTCACTCACTCATCAAATTAATTAGGTACTTCCCATGAGATAGAAACGTTAAACTTTGCATATAGGTACCCTATAATGACTTGAGTATGGAAAATGTCCTAAATCTAAGGAACGTGCTATGGGAAATTTTTTTATGGGAAAAAATGTTTTTAGTTAAGTAAAAAATCGTTTTTACTCACTCACTCATCAAGTTAATTAGGTACTTCCCAATGGGATAGAGACGTGAAACTCTGCATAAGGCTACATTATAATGACTTGAATATGGAAAACGTCCGAAATGTGAGGAATGTGCTATGGGAGTTATTTATGGGTGAGAAAGTGACCTTAGTCAAACACAAATCGGTTCATTCTCTCCCTCATCAAATTGATTAGATACTTCCCAATGAGATAGAAACGTGAAACTTTGCATAGATGCACCCTATAATGACTTGAGCATAGAAAAATTCCAAAGTGTGTGGCATATGTTATGAAATTTCTTTTTCTTTTTTTTCTTTTTTTGCGAAAAACTGTTCTTAGCCAAGTAAAAATCGTTTCATTCTCTCAACCATCAAATTGATTAGGTACTTCCCAATGAGACAGACGTGAAACGTTGCATAGAAGCACCCTATAATGACTCGAGTACAGAAAAAGTCCGAAATGTGATTAATGTGCTATGGGAATTTTTTATGGACGAGAAACTGTCCTTAGCCAAACATAAAAAGGTTCGTCCTCCTACTCATCAAACTGATTAGGTACTTCTTAATGAGATATAAACGGGAAATTATTCATAAAGGTACCTTATAATGGCTTAAGTGTGAAAAAATTCCGAAATGTAAGGAATGTGCTATTGGAAATTTTTCATGGGCGAAAAACTGTCCTTAGCAAAGCACGGTTCATTCATTCACTCGTCACATTTACTAAGTGCTTCTTTATGAAATATTGACGTAAAAGTCTGTGTTGGTACCTTATAATGACTTGAGTATGGAAAAGGTCTGATATTAAGTAATGTACTAAAGGCATTTTTTTGGGTAAAAACTGTCCTTAGCCAAGCAGAAATCGGTTCACTCTCTGACTGACTCATTCATAGCATTATTTAGGTACTTCCCAATGAGATAGAAGGATGAATCTCTGCATAATGGTACCTTATAATGATTTGAGTATGGGAAATGTCCGAAATTTAAGGAAGTGCTTTGGACAAATTTTATGGGTGAAAACTGTCCTTAGTCAAGCAGAAATCGGTTCACTCACTCGCTCATCACATTGATTTTGTATTTCCAATGAGATAAGTCGTGAAACTGTTTAAAGATATCTTATAATGACCTGAGTATGGAAAAAGTCCGAAAAGTCCGAAATGTGACGAATGTGCTACGGGATTTTTCTTATAGACGAAAAATTGTCCGTAGCCATTAGGTACTTCCCAATGAGATGAAGATGTGAATGTCTACACGAAGGTAGCTTATAATGGCTTGAATATGAAAAATATCCGAAATTTAAAGAATATGCTATGGAATTTTCTATGGTCGAAAAACTGTTCTTACTCAGAGATCGGTTCATTTACTCACTCATCATTGATTAGGTGCTTCCAAATGAAATAGAGAATTGAAGATCTGCATAATGGTACCTTCCTTATGTAATGACCTGTGTAAGTAAAGGTTCCAAATTTAAGGAATGTACTATGGGAATTTTTATGGGCAAAAAATGTCCATAGCCATTAGGTACTTCTTAATGAGATAAAGATGCGTAACTCTCCATAAAGGTACCCTATAACGGCTTGAAAATGAAATTTGAGGAATTTGCTATGGATTTTTTTTTCATTAGCAAAAAAACTGTCCTTACAATCAGAAATCGGGAACGATTCCGTTATTGAACACATCATGTGCATAGTGATAATGTTGTCAATCGTCTAAGTGGTGGAGTTGGTGCCCTCCTCGCCAGTCTATTGGCTACCACGTGCGCCTTTGGTGTATAGGGTCCTGGGTTCGATTCCCGGTGGAAGAGCCTTTGGAATCTTAACTCTCCTCGATGTTTCTGTGTTCGTGTCCCTGTCGTTCAAGGTTAATAGAAAAATGAGATAAGGTCCCTGAGAAAAATCCGTTATCCGGACAGCGGTATAGTGTACAAATATACGGGATCTTTATGTTTACTACAGAAATCAATACTTAACATACGTTATCCATATGCTACATACATACCTCCCTCTTTTCCGCTTAGATGGTACACAATGTCGCTGCAGGATGTTTGACATCTAACAGTCTTCCGTACATTACGTACGTCAGCTATAAGTTACATACGGCCATCTATATGTGAGATCCTGACCGCCTACATACAGTCTTTTCATTCGTGTGGAAAGTACGTTTATTCGGAACACTTATACGGAAAGTACGTTCAAATATACTTTTTTCAGTTATACGTTTAGTGTACGTTAAGTTCAAAAACTACAGGACTTACACATGTAACCAACGTTTTTACGTACGCCACATACAGTTTTTCTCAGTATGCGAGTAAAATAAGTGAAAGCTAGTTCAGTTAACTTTTAAAAACATGGGCTAAGACACGTACATACTGCCGTAAATTTCGTGGTTGGAAACCCAGACAAGGAAAGCCAATATTTTATCTTTTTTCGGTGAGTATTTTTCCTTTATTGCAGTTATTGGTATTAAATAGATATTGAAATTAATTTGATAAGTAAGATAATGTACATGTGAGAATGTTTAAAATTAATGAAGTGTTCCAAGAAGTGAGAAATCCAATTGTTCGAATTTATGTGAGACTAGCAACAAAATGAAACCAATTTTGTAAATATATTGGTACCACGAGTTATATTATAGTTGCCACAGGCGTTATGTAAAAATGTTCTTGATGCTTCGTGTCTCTATCTGTTCACAGTGTGAGAATCTCTTACGTATCAGCCTTTTCATCAACAGTGAATTTCGTGCCTTTGCTCTTCATATTTCCTGTATTTGCTCTCTGGGGGTTCGCCCCCACACCCTCGCCTTTGCTCGGCTTACTTCCTCACACCTCTTAAGCTTACAATTCCCGAATTTCAAGTTTCTTTTCCTATTTCAACTATCTAAAAGATAAGATTTTGTATTCCAGGAAAACGCCTATTTAAATAACATGGGGATTACTTCATCTCCCTTTAGACTTCTAAAAAATTATAAATAGTCAATTTTAGCAATTTTCCTATTGGTTAGTCCCGGGAGGCTACAGTCGTGCCAAATTTCACCATTCTAATCCTGCTGGAAGTGCCTAAACATTTTGGGGTGTAGAAGACGTCCAATATTAATAACATGGAAAAGGTTTTTCTGCTCCCAATAAAACCACTCTAAATTTCGAAATTTTCATTTTTACTGATTTACTTAGGTAATATTAACGAAAACGTTGAAGCATATCGAATTTCACGTTTGTATTCCAATTTCAAGTACCTAAAATATGAGATTATAAATCCAAAAAAGGCCTATTTAAATAACATAGGGAATTTCTACATCTCCCCTTTAGACTCCCTAAAAATTAAAAATATTCACTTTTGGCCATTTTTCTTTCGGTTAGTTCGAAACACTACAATCATGTCAAATTTAATCATTGTAACCTTACAGGAAGTGCCGTATAATTTTGGGGTCTAAAAGGTGTCCCATATAAATACGTACCATGGGAAAGATTTTTCAGTTCCCCATAAAACCACTCTAAATTTGGAATTGTTTATTTTTACTGATTTACTTAGATAATACTAATGAAAACGTACAAGCATGCCGAATTTCAATTTTTTATTCCAATTTCAAGTTCCTAAAACATGAGATTATATGTCAAAAAAAAGACCCATTTAAATAACATGGGAAAATTCTTCATTCCCCTTCATCATTTCAACTTTCCACGTAAACCGGAAGCACCCCTTTAATTTATGTCAGTTCATGTAGTTTTATATACAGTTAGATATGTTGGTGGCAAATATTATTAGGTTTACAAGCTATTTGAAAGGTGTACATCATTGGAAGGAAAACCCGAGGCAGTATGAAACTGCGCAACATGCGTGTCATGTAATGAACTCCGTAATTTCGCAATGTGAAAAGGTAGAGAACAACTAAGTATATTGAAACACCAGCTATGTCTAGTGATGTAGCAGCGAGGCTTCAGCATCAAGGATTTTGGGCCCTGTTGATACTCTTCGTATTTAGGTAATGAAAAATAAGATATTAGCGATCGTGATTTTGTAGTTAGAGTAAATTAATTGGAGTCTCGTTTGGACATAACTCTCTGACAGATATTTAATAGAATAAATCCTCCCCACTGTTCTAGTGGCTAGCATGTGCGCCTTTCTTGTACAGGGTCTTGGGTTCGATTCCCGGTGGGAGAGCCCTTGGGAATTAATGTTGTATGTGGCACATTATGACTCCTTTAAAAAAGGATAATTTTAAATTTAAATCCAGCAATATGCCACAATTGAGAATTCCAATGTACGATATTGACATGGTGAACTACAAAAAGAAGTGAAATATGAACAAAAACACCAGAGGTGCAAAAAGTGCAGCCAAGTTTGTCAGCCTCAAAAAGTGTTGAGATGAATGAAGATGGATAAACCAAGTTCCTTGGCCCTGCATCTGAAAGGAACACTGGAACTTGGGGCGAGGTGTCAAGGAAAATGATGGGTTTGGGACCACCACCAACCTTAGGAATATCAACTTTGCTAAGGCGCTAAGCCACATATACAGTATACTGCAGTAAGATTGGTGGTTCGAAACCCAGACAAGGAAAACTTATATTCCTCCACGAAGTGTCAACGTAAATGATGTTAACGAGCCTTAGAGATGGTGTTTGTGAGCGTGGTGGATTTGGAGGTTACCACTAGCCTTAGGACTGAAATGTCCCGGCCGTGAAACTAGAAACAGACATCTTAATGTATTCGAATATGTTAGACGCCTCGCGCCAAGTTCCAGTGTTCCTTTCAGATGCAGTGGCCAAGGAACTTGGCTTATTCATCTTCATCTCAACACTTTTTGAGGCTGACGAACTTGACTGCACTTTTTGCACCTTTGGTGTTTTTGTTCATATTGCAATTACATCAGACATATTCTAAATGAATATGAATCAAGTGCACTTTCAGTCTACTATTTCAAGAATATTAACTTTAATATTTGAAATTACTTTATAAAATCAACAACAACATAGATTGTGTTCTTTTATAGAACAACAAAGATTTCAATGAACTCATTATAGATAGGCCTGTCAAGAGATCTCCATGAGAAGTATTGAAAATACATTCTCATATACAAGACAAATTCATTTAAAACAAAAGATAAAATAACATGAAAAGTTCGAAGCTGCGAAAATTATCATTCCTCGAAAGTTCTGTATTTTCTGCTTCTACGAGAGTACCGTAATCTGTCTCTTAGGAGACCCGTGTTGGGATACTAATGAGGGCGGTGGACAAGTCTACCAAAAGGGCGCCACTTCAACCGTGAATACGTATTATATATATATATATATATATATAGTGAAACGTAATTGATATAGTATGCGTCCAACTTATAGGCCAACTAGTCTAACTTAGGTGTTGAAATGCCTCAAAGCTATCACCACCCGAACATTTTCAGAAATATGCGAAAACAGCAACACTCGAGAACAAAATGTCGGATCGAAATCGGGCAAAATTAAATGTCCATTAGTTTTCGTTGTAGGTTCCATTAGTGTACAATCGGATGTAGTGCCGTGGCGTCGCATGGGTGACTCCCAAAGAACCTGGAGTATTCCTTTCATTATTTTATCAAACGTTGAATGATAAAAATGAACAGCTCTCAAACACAAGATTTCAACAATCAAAAGTAATAGTAGATCGTTTAAATTAGAACAATTAGAATTTGAATGAGAGAGAGATACATATGTGTGATTGATCTATTTTTGTCTCATCACAGAATAAACTCTCGGAAAAAGAACTTAAATGAAAAGCAGTTTTGAACGTATTATAGTTATATCTTCTAGACCAGTGGTTCTCAACCTAATTCCTATTACAACCCCCATTTTCTCACATCCTCTTGGCATCGAACTCCTTATTATTGTATTGTACTCCGATTTTACGTAGAATAAATTAAAGAAACCCTATCTCTCGAAGGCGAATATGGAGGCATGTAAAAACTCGGGGAAAGTTATTCTCCTCTCTCCATAAATGAGGTGCATATCTCCCAGCTCGTGGACAGGGTAATCTGCCATTGCGTAGGCATGTACAGATTAATACAATCAATTTTACTTAAACACCAACGTCTGCTTTTTTGCACGACCGTAAATAAATAGACACAACCACCTACCGTTGAATGCAAAATTTCCTATTCTGATATACAGCAGTGCCACACGTAACACCAGAGCATCGGAGTATGTATATCACTCACAAGTGTCGTAGATGCCTACAACAACATAGCCACGCTAATTGACGCGATTTCACAACAAAATTGCAAGTCAGACTTCTGCGAGCCACTCGCAATTGGTACACAAGGGACGATAGTTCCGTATTGTGCAACCAAAGCAGTATGCCCTTAGTGAAAGTGCCATTAGACATGTACGTGCTGCTACGTGTACGCAATAGTTCCACATTCTCTTTCCTCCGTGTAGAATCTATGTATTCCATCCAGCTCCAAGGTACATTAGAAAGTCGAAAAAAAGCCCTCCATTTTTTATGTAATTCCCAAGAACTTTCATCTAGAAAATTTCTCCCACAGTGACAAAGTCACCGAAGGGATCTTAGCAGATGTCTGAAAACTTTTCTAACCAACAAAGTCAGGGTTGACAGTACACAAAAACAAATTGTACATAAAAAAGAATTCAATCATGGACGGTGCCTCTCCGTTTTCACATCAAATCATTAAGCGGCTAATTTCATAGCTAATCAATAGAATATCAGATACACGACAATATTGTAGGGTCATCGACTGACAGTTAAAAAAATTTAGAAATATAATTTAAAAAGACAAAAAATAACAATTCTATAAACATCACTGTTGACTCCCTTAGAATACTTAGCCGAATAACCTTACATGTAGGCACAAAAACCCTTTCACAAATCTTAATGACAATGTCAGCATCAACCACATATACATGAGTATCAAAGTGCGCTCGATAGTGCATCAGGTAGAAAGAGTCATAGAATTGGAGCCATAATTTACATATATTTATTAACATTTCTTCGTGAATCTAATTCTATATCTCCGGTGACCCCCCTTTGAATTCAAAAGTAAACGGCGTATTTCAAGGAGAGACCGCATATCTACCACATATATGAGTATCAAAGTGCGCTCGATAGTGCATCAGGTAGAAAGAGTCATAGAATTGGAGCCATAATTTACATATATTTACTAACATTTCCTCGTGAATCTCATTCTATATCTCCAGTGACCCCCCTACGAATTAAGAACTAATACACTTATTTAAAGGAAAGAGCGTATATCTACTATATATGTGAGTATCAAAGTGCGCTCGATTCTGCATCAGGTAGAAAGAGTCATTGATTTGGAGCCATAATTTACATATATTTATTAACGTTTCTTCGTGAATATCATTCTATATCTCCGGTGACCCCCCTTCGAATTAAGAACTAATTGACTTATTTGAAGGACAGAGCGTATATCTACCACATATATGAGTATCAAAGTGCGCTCCATAGTACATCAGGTAGAAAGAGTCATAGAATTGGAGCCATAATTTAGATATATTTATTAACATTTCTTCGTGAATCTCATTCTATATCTCCGGTGACCCCCCATTGAATTCAAAAGTAAACGGCGTATTTCAAGGGGAGACCGCATATCTACCACATATATGAGTATCAAAGTGCGCTCGATAGTGCATCAAGTAGAAAGAGTCATAGAATTGGAGCCATAATTTACATATATTTATTAACGTTTCTTCGTGAATATCATTCTATATCTCCGGTGACCCCCCTTCGAATTAAGAACTAATTGACTTATTTGAAGGACAGAGCGTATATCTACCACATATATGAGTATCAAAGTGCGCTTCATAGTACATCAGGTAGAAAGAGTCATAGAATCGGAGCCATAATTTAGATATATTTATTAACATTTCTTCGTGAATCTCATTCTATATCTCCGGTGACCACCCTTCGAATTAAGAACTAATAAACTTATTTGAAGGACAGAGCGTATATCTATCATATATATGAGTATCAAAGTGCGCTCGATAGTGCATCAGGTAGAAAGAGTCATAGAATTGGAGCCATAATTTACATATATTTATTAACATTTCTTCGTGAATCTCATTCTATATCTCCGGTGACCACCCTTCGAATTAAGAACTAATAAACTTATTTGAAGGACAGAGCGTATATCTATCATATATATGAGTATCAAAGTGCGCTCGATAGTGCATCAGGTAGAAAGAGTCATAGAATTGGAGCCATAATTTACATATATTTATTAACATTCCTTCGTAAATCTTATTCTATGTCTCCGGTGACCCCCCTACGAATTAAAAACTGATAGACTTATTTGAAGGTCAGAGCGTATATCTATCATATATATGAGTATCAAAGTGCGCTCGATAGTGCATTAGGTAGAAAGAGTCATAGAATTGGAGCCATAATTTACATATATTTATTAACATTTCTTCATGAATCTCATTCTATATCACAAATGACCCCCCTTCGAATTAAAAACAAATAGACCCTTTTGAAGGTCAGAGCATATCTCTACCATAAATAAGAGTATCAAAGTGCGCTCGATAGTGCATCAGGTAGAAAGAGTCATAGAATTGGAGCCATAATTTACATATATTTATTAATATTTCTTCGTGAATCTCATTCTATATCTCCGTTGACCCCCATTCGAATTAAGAACAAATAGACTTATGTGAAGGACAGAGCGTATATATACCATATATATGAGTATCAAAGTGCGCTCGATAGTCCATCAGGTAGAAAAAGTCATAGAATTGGAGCCATAATTTACATATATTTATTAACGTTTCTTCGTGAATCTCATTCTATATCTCCGGTGACCCCCCATTGAATTCAAAAGTAAACGGCGTATTTCAAGGGGAGACCGCATATCTACCACATATATGAGTATCAAAGTGCGCTCAATAGTGCATCAGGTAGAAAGAGTCATAGAATTGGAGCCATAATTTACATATATTTATTAACATTTCTTCGTGAATCTCATTCTATATCTCCGGTGACCCCCCATTGAATTCAAAAGTAAACGGCGTATTTCAAGGGGAGACCGCATATCTACCACATATATGAGTATCAAAGTGCGCTCGATAGTGCATCAGGTAGAAAGAGTCATAGAATTGGAGCCATAATTTACATATATTTATTAACATTTCTTCGTGAATCTCATTCTATATCTCCGGTGACCACCCTTCGAATTAAGAACTAATAAACTTATTTGAAGGACAGAGCGTATATCTATCATATATATGAGTATCAAAGTGCGCTCGATAGTGCATCAGGTAGAAAGAGTCATAGAATTGGAGCCATAATTTACATATATTTATTAACATTTCTTCGTGAATCTCATTCTATATCTCCGGTGACCCTCCTTCGAATTAAGAACTAATAGACTTATTTGAAGGAGAGAGCGTATATCTACCATATATATGAGTATCAAAGTGCGCTCAATAGTGCATCAGGTAGAAAGAGTCATAGAATTGGAGCCATAATTTACATATATTTATTAACATTGCTTCGTAAATCTCATTCTATATCTCCGGTGACCCCCTTACGAATTAAGAACTAATAGGCTTATTTGAAGGACAGAGCGTATATCTACCATATATATGAGTATCAAAGTGCGCTCGATTGTGCATCAGGTAGAAAGAGTCATAAAATTGGAGCCATAATTTACATATATTTATTAACATTTCTTCGTGAATCTCATTCTATATCTCCGGTGACCCCCCATTGAATTCAAAAGTAAACGGCGTATTTCAAGGGGAGACCGCATATCTACCACATATATGAGTATCAAAGTGCGCTCAATAGTGCATCAGGTAGAAAGAGTCATAGAATTGGAGCCATAATTTACATATATTTATTAACATTTCTTCGTGAATCTCATTCTATATCTCCGGTGACCCCCCATTGAATTCAAAAGTAAACGGCGTATTTCAAGGGGAGACCGCATATCTACCACATATATGAGTATCAAAGTGCGCTCAATAGTGCATCAGGTAGAAAGAGTCATAAAATTGGAGCCATAATTTACATATATTTATTAACATTTCTTCGTGAATCTCATTCTATATCTCCGGTGACCCCCCATTGAATTCAAAAGTAAACGGCGTATTTCAAGGGGAGACCGCATATCTACCACATATATGAGTATCAAAGTGCGCTCAATAGTGCATCAGGTAGAAAGAGTCATAGAATTGGAGCCATAATTTACATATATTTATTAACATTGCTTCGTAAATCTCATTCTATATCTCCGGTGACCCCCTTACGAATTAAGAACTAATAGGCTTATTTGAAGGACAGAGCGTATATCTACCATATATATGAGTATCAAAGTGCGCTCGATTGTGCATCAGGTAGAAAGATTCATAAAATTGGAGCCATAATTTACATATATTTATTAACATTTCTTCGTGAATCTCATTCTATATCTCCGGTGACCCCCCATTGAATTCAAAAGTAAACGGCGTATTTCAAGGGGAGACCGCATATCTACCACATATATGAGTATCAAAGTGCGCTCGATAGTGCATCAGGTAGAAAGAGTCATAGAATTGGAGCCATAATTTACATATATTTATTAACATTTCTTCGTGAATCTCATTCTATATCTCCGGTGACCACCCTTCGAATTAAGAACTAATAAACTTATTTGAAGGACAGAGCGTATATCTATCATATATATGAGTATCAAAGTGCGCTCGATAGTGCATCAGGTAGAAAGAGTCATAGAATTGGAGCCATTATTTACATATATTTATTAACATTGCTTCGTAAATCTTATTCTATGTCTCCGGTGACCCCCCTACGAATTAAAAACTGATAGACTTATTTGAAGGTCAGAGCGTATATCTATCATATATATGAGTATCAAAGTGCGCTCGATAGTGCATTAGGTAGAAAGAGTCATAGAATTGGAGCCATAATTTACATATATTTATTAACATTTCTTCGTGAATCTCATTCTATATCTCCGGTGACCCTCCTTCGAATTAAGAACTAATAGACTTATTTGAAGGAGAGAGCGTATATCTACCATATATATGAGTATCAAAGTGCGCTCAATAGTGCATCAGGTAGAAAGAGTCATAGAATTGGAGCCATAATTTACATATATTTATTAACATTGCTTCGTAAATCTCATTCTATATCTCCGGTGACCCCCTTACGAATTAAGAACTAATAGGATTATTTGAAGGACAGAGCGTATATCTACCATATATATGAGTATCAAAGTGCGCTCGATTGTGCATCAGGTAGAAAGAGTCATAAAATTGGAGCCATAATTTACATATATTTATTAACATTTCTTCGTGAATCTCATTCTATATCTCCGGTGACCCCCCATTGAATTCAAAAGTAAACGGCGTATTTCAAGGGGAGACCGCATATCTACCACATATATGAGTATCAAAGTGCGCTCGATAGTGCATCAAGTAGAAAGAGTCATAGAATTGAAGCCATAATTTACATATATTTATCAACATTTCTTTGTGAATCTCATTCTATATCCCCGGTGACCCCCCTTTGAATTCAAAAGTAAACGGCGTATTTCAAGGAGAGACTGCATATCTACCATATATATGAGTATCGAAGTGCGCTCGATAGTGCACCAGGTAGAAAAATCATAGAATCCTAGTCATAATTTACATATATAATTATTAACATTTCTTCGTGAATTTCACTCTATATCTCCGGTGACCCCACTCCCATTTAAGAACTACATGCCTTATTTGAAAGACATAGCACGTATCTACCACATATATGGGCAACAAAGTGCGCTCGATAGTGCATCAGGTACAAAAAGTCACAGAATCCTAATCATATTTTACATACATTTATTAACATTTCTTCGTGAATCTCATTCTATATCTCCGGTGACCCCCCTCCCATTTAAGAACTGCATGCCTTATTTGAAAGACATATCACGTATCTACCATATATATGAGTACCAAAGTGCGCTCGATAGCGCATCACGTAGAAAAAGTCATAGAATCCTAATCATAATTTACATACATTTATTAACATTTCTTTGTGAATCTCATTCTATATCTCCGGTGAGCCCCCTCTTATTTAAGAACTGCATGCCTTATTTGAAAGACATAGCACGTATCTGGCACATATATGAGCACCAAAGTGCGCTCGATAGCGCATCAGGTAGAAAAAGTCATAGAATCCTAATCATAATTTACATATATTTAGTAAAATTTCTTCGTGAATCTCACACTATATCTCCGGTGACCCCCCTCCAATTTAAGAACTACATGCCTTATTTGAAAGACAGAGCAAGTATCTACCATATATTTGAGTACCAAAGCGCGCTCGATAGTGCGTCAGGTAGAAAAAGTCATACAATCCTAATCATAATTTGTATATATTTAATAATATTTCTTCGTGAATCTCACTCTATATCTCTGGTGACCCCCCTCCAATTTAAGAACTACATTCCTTATTTGAAAGACATAGCACGTATCTACCACATATATATGAGCACCAAAGTGCGCTTGATAGTGCTAAGGTAGTAAATGTCATAGAATCCTAATCATAATTTACATACATTTATTATCATTTCCACGTGAATCTCATTCTATATCTCCGGTGACCCCCCTTCATATTAAGAACTGGATGACTTATTTGAAAAAGAAGGCACATATCCAGTGGCGGCGTAAGGCAAACAGGGGCCCGGGGCCAGTAAAGTAGGTTGGGGCCCCTTTTCAAACAATCGTGATTAATACACTTCTATTTTTGACATTCATTTACATAATCATTCTTTCTGTTTGCTCCTCCCCCTTTCCCGTTGGTATATGTGTTTAGATCATTATAATCTGGGATATATCAAACAAATAGGACTGACATTTGGCATCCCTGTCTATTTTTTAATTGCTTAGAACCGCCTTCAGGCTGGTATCTACAAATAATACTGGACCACGATTATCATTGCAATTTTTTTTTCTTTTTTATTCATTTTTAAACAAAGGACACGATAGAAAAAGGATTATGGATACAGGTGTAACGGAAACTACAACCCACAACAGAAATAACAAACAAAACGTAACAATCAAGAATCCAGAATTTATCCTACATCTATACTATCGTAGCATCAACGCATATTGTAATTAGATGGAATAGTGGAAGTAATGCTCCTAATAATACAGTTAGAGACAAATTTACGTACAAAACCTAACAATGAGCTGATATTGCAAAAAATGCAAATAATAATATAACCCAGTGGTGCCCCCCCCTTATGTCCATAACGCACCCCCCTACTTGTCTATCCGTGGGTGTTCTTCCATGAAAAAAAAATGTTCTTTTCGATTAATTTTTACACCTCCTCAAACATATTTGATTTCCCCCCCAATATTTCAATGACGCAGTTTGCGTCATAGCCCCCCTCTGTGGGCACCCCTGTATAACCGATGGGATTTTTAATTGTAAGCTCTATGTTTTCTAGAATATTTTTGTTCGGTTCTCGCCTTTGGTGTTTCTCCTGCGCTATTTCTCATATGGTTAAGTTTATTCATAGGTTCTTACCTGTCTGAATTTGCGTTAGATGGGTTTTATTTGATTAGATTTTTCTTCCTACAATTAGCCCCATTCACTTTAACCTTCGGTTTCTCTCCAGTGATAATGTACGATCTATTTAGTCCCGCTACTTTTGCCGAAATATCAATGAACAGTTAAGCACTAGAATATTTCTCTCCTGCTTGTCTTTTTTACTATTGTTTCCAGATTTCACACTTGTTTTATGATTATATTCTTTTGTATTTAATAATTCAGTCTTGTTTACATTCTCTCACTTATGACTATTTCCATTACCATTTACTAACATACCGGTACTTAGTATTAGAATATATTATAACAAAAAAATCTCAATATATTGAATAATTGGGGATATTACAGATTAAATATGTGAGCACAGAATTGTACTACGGGTTATACCATCCTACTTTTCATTACCACCTATCACCAGTCAATTGACAAATCTTGACTGTTTGTTATTACTCTTTTGGTACTTTTGGGGCGGAGTGGCTCAGTGGTTCACCTCGATGCGTGGGGTCCCTGTCTCGATCCCAGCTCGACCCATGTGGACTTTGTAATGGATAAACACCGTGTTCGTGGATTTTCTAGGGGTTCCCCCGTTTCCTCCCACTTTCTTCATTCTACCTTTTCATTCATTTCTCATCATCACCGCCCCCTTTAGCCTAACCGACATAGCCGTGGAACGTAAAACAAATACTTTATTTTCTTCTGGTACTTTTGTATTTTTATTGCCTTTACTTGAAACATGAAACTACTTTCGGCAATAATTCCACTACCATATTAGCCTATGTTCCACCAACAGCAGCGAAAGTCTCAACTATATTATCAGAATCCAGTGGATGCTATTTCATTTTCGATAGAAAGAATGGTCAGATCCGTGAATCTTTCCTGACTCATTGTGAAACGCAAGTATGATTTTAACAATTTCATTTGGTGAAAAACCTTTCACATGATGCGACAAATACGGGCAGTGTTATCAAAATCTGAAGAGCGGTTGCCAAACTTTAGTAAATTTCAAGCCCCGTTAAAGATACATATTTCAGGATACCTTGTGGTGAAAAGTCAAGTTGTTCTTTAGCTTTCTGAGCACACCTTAGTGAACGGATTAAATCCTTACAATCCTGAAATAATAATAAGCCATCCAGGTCATTCGGGTAGAACAAAGCCAAATCAGAGCAACATGCTTTTAGCCTTTCCTCGCTCTCATCATCTAGCTGCTGCACAAAGTTGGCCATAGAACACAGGAATCCAAATCTGTCGTTTAGGTCATGCATCTCAGTAAAATAATCATTTGTTGTCTCATCTCATCTAGAATTTCATTGATAGAGCGCTTCACTTTGACCTGTGCAGTCAGGTTTCATTCTTTGTTTCTCCAGGCATGCATCTCCTTCTACTGTGTGTACCCACAGTTATATTTCATGCCCTGCAACTTCTCTCAGCTGTAGATATGATTTTCTTGTCCAGCTCAATTCTCCAGGTATTAATGGTGTTAACCAGGCTCTGTAACTGAATAAGAGTTTGATTGAAACTCATATCCTGAGATTGAATGCATTTTTGGATCCGATCAATATATGAGAAATTTGCAGACCAGAAATATAGTAAAGCGATCAAATTAAATTACTGGATGCTTGCAAGAAGACCAGCATCTCCTGTAGTATCAAGGAGCCACGTTTCAATCGAAGTGTCACGCAGATCTTCCAACGGATCAATTACTTCATCCAATTGACTAGAAAGTGCCTTTAAAGCTTCTGCTTTTGATCTCCATCTAGTGTCATTTTCACCTTTCAGACCAATCTTTACGTGATTTTGCAGCACATTCTATCGGTGAGTAGATCTAGAGAAGAATACCAACAAACGTTCCATTGCTTCCAACAAAGTCGCCGCCACAACGTTAACGTGCGCAGCATGTAAGCCACAAGGTTCGATGAATTATTGTTACAAGGAACAAAAATGGCCAAAGGACTTATATTCCGTATCAAAGTTTGAACTCCAGAATATTGACCGACCATTGTAGCCTGATTATCACAAGACTGGATTCTGCAATCTTAATATCAAGCCTATCACGTTCAAGTTTCTTCAGTCTCAGAAGTCTTTCCTTTGACAGACATGAAATCAATAAATGCTTCCCGAACTTGAACAGAATCACGTTGTATGTCAACAAATCGAATGATTTGTGACAAGTGTTACATATGAGAACAATCAGGAGTTGAATTAAATATAATGCTGAAGTACTTTGATTATTTTAACACTAGTTTTCTTATTGAACATTTTCTTCACTCTAAATTTGTGGGCTGAAATGTAAATTCATACGCCAAACAACAAGAGCAGAAATGGGGAAACCAGCTAAGCAAAAGAGTTTCGCTCGCTGAAAAGGGCAAAAGAATACAGACAGAAGGAAAACAAGTGAATCAGCGACTATAGCAAGAATGTTATAAATAGAGGATCTGCCCAAATGTATCGTCATCCTATTAAATCGATAAAGCCAAAAAACAATCGAGCATCGGCATATCTGATTGGCTACTCTCGTTTCCACCATAGTCTGATTGACTACTTTCGTTTCCGCCATGATTGTTGGCTCAAAACGTTGCGATCCTATTGGGTGGAGTGGGCAGGGTAGGGGTGGCGTTACTGTGACGTATGGCTTCAAGATTTTGTTGTAAGGGCAGATCCTCTATTTTATAAGATCCTTGGATTATAGCGTCTGCACCAAAGAGCTTTTAATTAGGAACAGAATGCTAGTACCCTAATAAAGCATTATATACATTGATCCCTTCTTTCTATCCTTCTCTTGAGCTGATATATGAATAAATAAATAAATAAATAAATAAATAAATAAATAAATAAACAGTGATAGTTTAGGAAGCAGGATAGCAGACGGGGCCCCATTACTTGCTTCATAAGGCCTTAGAATGTAAATAACACAATATACTTTGACTTTCATTATATTTTAATCTACACTCAGCTTTTCCTTTAAATTTCTATGAGGTAATTGAACAGAGTGAAACTTTTATTTTATTCATATTTTAATCCACATACAGTACATTTTTTCCTTTAAATTTCTTTGGGGTCCCAAGACAGTAAAACTTGCATTTTATTTATTTTTCATCTACATTCAACTTTTTATTTTAAATTTTCTTGGGGGCCCCAAGAAAGTGGAACGTCTGTTTTATTTTTTCGCCTGCATTTAGCCTTTTCCTTTAAAATTCTTTGGGAGGCTCCCAGAGTATGGAACATTTACTTTATTTTTCACGTATATTCAGAGCTTTTTCCTTTAAATTTCTTTGGGAGCCTCCAAGATAATGAAACTTTTATTTTATTTATTTTTAATCAATATTCAGTTTTTCTTTAAGTTTCTTTTGGGTCCCCAAAGAGTGAGGCCCGAAACTTATAGTCTGTTTAGCTTATACGGAAATCCAGCACCGATTAGCTTTATTACACAGATATTTCTGTTGTTTCATCCGTTATATGGTGTAATATTAATTGACAATTAATTGCGTTTACATTTAGGGAAGGTGTGGATTATAAACCTTGACGGTCCTAAGTAACTATTTTTCCTTAGTAATTTCCTTAGTAACTATTTTTTTACCTACCGTCGGGGGCCCCCACAAAGTGGGGCCCGGGGCGGGGGCACCGCTCGCCCCGCCCTTACGCCGCCACTGCACATATCTACCACATATATGAGTATCAAAGTGCGCTCGATGGTGAATCAGATACAAAAGATCATAGAATCGTAGTCACAAAATATATAAACTTATTACCGCTTTTTCATGAATCTAATTCTATATTTCCTGTGATTACGCTCCAAAATCAGAACGACTTGCCTTATATCAAAGACAAGGGACATATGTATTACATATATGAGTATCAAGGTGCGCTAAAATGTAAATCAGGTACAAAAAGACATAGAATTATATTTACAAAATATATACACTTACTACCGCTTCTTCGTGAATCTAATTCTATATCTCCGGTGACTACTTTGAATCAAGGGAGGAATAATAGTGGAGAACTACATGGGAACTCTGAACTATTCAACTTATCCGTACCAGGAGATTGATAATTCCTCAAAATTTAATTTGTTTCCCTCAAAATCAAAATTTATTATAAAATATATTTCAAATTGTATTAACATGTACGGAGTAAATTGTTATTCACCTTAATATTTATTAGTTCTGTGGTTGATTGCTGGATTGTCACCGACAAAGGTTGCCACTAGTTAATTTTGTTGGCAACAATTATACTCACATTAAAGTCTTTGCAATTTTGATTAATTTCGGTTATTGCGTTTAATTTTTCTTCCAAAGCTAAAGTAAGATAATAACGTCATAGAAATAATACTAGTGACTCTAGTGGTCAACTCTTTCCCTTGGGATAGGTAAATTTATGTATTTTCGATTTGATCTGGCCTGTGGCTTTTGTTATACCTTATATATTTTGTGAGCTCTATCAAGATTATTAGTGGAAAATAATCTCGAAATATGTACTGATGATACATCAGAAGATACGCTGTAAACAGAACGTTGAGAAATAGTTCCAAAGAATGGAGAAGAAATCTAAAAAGTACTGTGATCGTAAGTACAATTTAATTATTCTATGTATTATTATTAAATTTAGCTACACATGGTACATTACCTTATATTTATACGGTAGAACTTATAATTTTCTCTTACTTAAAATATTCTAAGTAGATGAAAAATGGAACTAAAATTGTCAAATCATTGATAGATTAATTCTAGTTGACAGAATGAACTCGGGAACACTACAGCCGGGGTGTAAGTTTATGGAATGTGGGAAAATCTGAGGAAAACATGTTGTATAGAACAGTAGTTTCCAATCCTTTAATTTGCTTTTAATCGTTTACTTTGAAGATATACAACTAAAATTTACACACCTCCATATTTTAGAATAGGGCAAAAAACAGTAATATCTGTAGGAAGTTATACAGATTGAATTAAAAGGTTCGAGGCACCTTTTTATTTTGAAAGCAGAGAATATTGGCAAAACTGTTAATGGGAGATGGTAGTAGAGAAAATCACTCGTGGAGTACGTGGTGACTGTGATAAACATCTTGAATAAAAATTCAAAATTTCAAATGAAAACGGCGGCACGCCATATCTCAAGTAGCACCAAAGTAACCATAGGAATGTAACCAAAAAGCCTACGTGCAGTTAGCCTCTTCACGCTAAATTTAAAATTATTTTCGTGTCAATCGTTTGGTCAGGTACGATCAATAATTTCTAACGTTTGATCAGCTTTACGAACATAAATAACTCTTATATTCATATAGCTTTATGAAGCTATATTTAGTAAGAAGGCCAACTACGCTCCCCCCCCCCTTCTCTACGGCAGATTCAAAATTTTTCGATGCTAATTAATTTATCTTCATTTGACCAGGTGTGATCAACAATTCGCAATGTTTGATCAACTTTACTAAAGATTAGAAAAGGAGGAACTAGTTCCCATGCACCCAAGATTCAATTCTTTATTGTGTCCATTGTTTGGTCATCATTTGATCAAGTATGACAATCTTAGCTTTGAAAATGTTACATAAGGAGTTTTATTGCTATCATTCGGTTGCATTAGGAATTATCGGATTTATTTTAACGCTTAACTTTTACATCTCTTCTGATTTACGAATATTTAAATCGCGATTATCTTCTTAAGGTCAATTAGTGATATTTTAAATCATTTTGAACCAACTTTATATATGGTTAGTCTTGTTACATGGGAATAATTGAGACCAGAAGCAGTATACAGGCTAAGTCCAAAAGAATCTTGGCCGACTCCTGATAAACCACGTCTTTCAGCAAGGTGAATTGTGGCAATCCGATACCCACATGAGGAAATCTTCGGTTCAGTGTGAAAGCTTCCATAAGGGCCAGCACTCTAATCAGTGAAATGTGTTTTGCTAATTTTTATTCGATGTAAAAGTACCTAACTTTATTGCTAAAAAGGAAAAGGCATTTATTTTAAACAAGTCACCATTACAGTTTTCGTATTTGAACACAACTCTCGTGAAAAGTCATGTTAAAGCGCGACTTACCCCTGAAAAAGAATATTTATCTGTTTTTAGTTTCTCGTATTCCCCAAAGTACATGCGGAATTAGTGCAAGTGCCTTCCACTCGCAATACCTAGGTACAAACGCCTACGATCTTGGTACTAGCACATGTTTCGGTTTCCAGATCTCAAATATTTATCTTTAAGCCTAATTCTATGTATGAATCCGAAATTTCAAATCTAGATAAGGGGCACCAAAATTCATAGTTTATCTCGGTGCTCATATTGTGATTTACTAAATAATTATTAAATCTAATTGTAAGGTATACATTTGATATTTTGAGCAGACTGAGCAAGATAAATATACGTAAAAACTAGTCAATACTTATCTTAACTGTTTGTTTTCTTCACTGTCAATGAAATAGGCGTATTGAGGAATTTTAAATATTCGAAATTTGTATTCCGGTTTCAAATATAAATATGTGTGTATTTCATCTCGGTCCTGCAACCGGGTGGACCTAGATTCGACATTCGAACTCTCATCCGGATCAAATCAGATTATTTTTTAGTAAGGCAAGAATTTGATCTTCAGTGTAGAATAAAGGAGATAAGTAGACTTGTCAATATTCGTCTTAATTTTCTGTTTTCTTCTTCACTGTCAGGACTTTGTGAAATTACTTTTGGCGAATTTTTGATATTCAAGTTTATCACAATTTGGGTGGGATGTGGGTTTGGATAAGAATCAAGATATGAGATCCGGATTTCGGATCCAGATCCGAATTTGGGACCCAGATCCGAGATCCGGATCCACATCCGAGATTCGAGATCCGGATCCAGATCCGAAATCCTAGATCGAGATCCATATCCGAGATCCGAGATCGGGATCCATATCCGAGATCCGAGATCCGGATCCATATCCGAGATTAAAGATCCGGATCCAGATCCGAAATCCAAGATCGGGATCCATATCCGAGATTCCAGATCCGGATTCAAATCCGAAATCCGAGATCCGGATCCGGCCATCCCTACTCCACACCAGGGCCGTGCCGTGGGCGGGAGCAAGCGGGGCGACGACCTCTGGCGCCGAAATAAGGGGGCGAAATAATCGGGAGAAAAAGGGGCAAGAGATAGGAAAAAATACTTGGAATATGTTGTGACAGTTGCATCATCACCATCTTATTTAATTTTTAAATAAATCTTTTTAATTCAATTTTGCATATAATTATGAACAACGTTAGTGAACATCATTGTTATTTTCATTTCTGAGTGTTTAAAGAAGCAAAGAACATTCTTTATTTTCCTTCACTCTCCGAGAGTAAGATTTTTTTTTATTCTGTATACCTGTCGTCGCGGCGAGGACAGTTGAAAGACCCTTCTATTGTCTCTTAATACCGCTGCCTAAACCACATGCATAGAAGACCACACAAAACAGAGGAACCTGCCAGAGCCCAAGAAAGAAGAACAAAACAGTTTTTGCATCTTTTTGTGAAATTGAGAAAAAGAATAAAGTCTGAACACATTGAATAGAATCCGAGTGGAAAATAATCTCTGCGAATTTGTCAAAATCACAGCATAGACCATATGTCGTCACACTGAGAAAAATCCATTATCCGGACAGCGGTATATTGTACAAATACAAGGATTCGTTATGTTTACTAAGGAAATCTGTACGGAGCGTACTTTATCCATATGCTACACAGGTATTGCCTTTTACCAGCTTAGATATTACATCATGTCGCTGCAGGATGTCTGACATCTAACAATCTTCTGTATTTTACATATGTATACGTATGTTAAATACTTCAGCTATATGTTATATTCGTCCATCTGTGTGTGAGGTCCTAACCTCCTATAGACACCTCTTTCTTGCACCATAGATGACGTCATGAAACAACGGTCGTTTGCTTGCGAGTTGGTTTATAAACGAGGTTGTTTACAAACGGAAAAGAAGAGTGGAAGGAAACAAAAGCCTGGGTAAGTGCAATAGTAAACTATCACTTTAGTTAAATATTCCATTAATTATATATTCCTTTAGTATAACTTGCTTTAATATAGTACTAAACAAGTAATGCGATTTATGACTACAATTCTTACTATTGTAACTCGTTAATGGTTGAGGAGAAAGGAATGGGTTAATCTGAATTTTGAGAAATCTTTGAATATTAATGTTTTGCAACTTTTTACATTTCAATGTACTCAAAATGAATGTTATGTGTTTATTCATTCCTTTTTATATGTGACGGTTTATTATTTGATGGAGATTTACTACAGGACTGCTTAACATAATTGCTAAGAAACCGTTTTCAGCGCGAACATTTTCTTGTGTAGTGAATGAAGATTTAGGATTTAGATTTCTGGGCTTTCGGCATCAATGACCTTGTTAGTCCGTCACATGTGAGTTATGACGTCCCTCGGTGAGCACACTATCCGGGGAAAGGGAAGGAAGCAAACGGCCTGGGGCCTATATGTTGGGTACCACCCGGCATTTGCCTGGTGTGAAATGAGGAAAACCCAAGAAAGCCTCATTCAGGATGGCTGGACTTAAAAGCTTTTGATACTTTTTCGACCGAGTGCCCCTACCGGAATCGAACCTGGGTCCGCTCGTACCGAAGGCGAGAGCGTTAGCAACTACGCTACGCGGAGCCACTTGTGTCTAGAAAATTTATTTTTACTAGGATATTTGCAACAAAATTTATTTCATTTCTTTGTTTATTGTTCTTTTTCTTTTTGTTTTTTAACAATAAAAGAAAACATATTTTACAGCCTCACTGAAATTTAAAAACAGCAGTCAGTTCTTTTTCTTTTGTTTTGTTTTGCTTGTTATGTTCTCTAGTTAACTAATGTTTGAGTTACTGACAAGGAGAATTAAAACATTATTATTATTGTTTCATAATTTTGAAACCAAAAATTAGATGTTTTTCTTTTTTTCCTTGTGTTGACGTCATTTTGGCAAGTTGGGGTGTTTGTATCGTACCTTGGCATTAATTTGGTTACTAGCACTTAGTTTCAAGGTCATAAGTTGCAGACCGCTTGTAACAGCTACTATACAGCTTGAAGAGTTAGGAGTGTCAGGCGTTTGACTTGTAGCTTTCGTTACAGCGTCAAAATTGCAGTATTGGAGTGCATCCAGCTTCTATCGCTGGTAAAAAAGTTATATCGTTTTCGTAATATGGTAAGAAATACAATGTAACAGTTAGGTATAGTATATATGACTAGTTTAATCAGTCGGAAATTACTCTGTTTGCTTGTCTTATTCTTTGGATTATGTTTAAGTACTGTGACTTCATAGTATTGTTTCACTATTTCTAGAAGGAATTAAGTATTAACGAAGTAAAGAATAACCAGAAGCCCACTTTGATTGACGTTTACTATTTCTCATACTTCATTGAGAATGTTTTGATCCCCAATTGCGCAAACTTCTAGTATATGTATGTATGTATGTATGTATGTAACACACACACACACACACACACACACATATATATATATATATATATATATATATATGTGTGTGTGTGTGTGTGTGTGTGTGTGTGTGTGTGTGTTTGTTTCTTTTTTGTTGTTGTTGTTGCTTACACTGCTTTAGAGATGAGCTCCTTCATGGCTAAGTGGTTAGCGTACGCGCCTTTGGTGTGGGAGACCCGCGTTCGATTCCCGGCGGGAGTGGTTCGGAGTCCATGTTAATCAGTAAGTCCACGTCTCATACAGCCTCGTTGCAGAAAAGGATATTAAAATCAACTCAGCACTGCTTTACAGATGGAGTTGTTTGATTCAGGGTTCGAATGAAGCTTTTTACGGGAAGCAGGCACGTAGCCGAGGGGTGGGTCCAGACCCCCCCCCTTTGGATCCAGAAATGAAAAATATTAAGGAGAGATGAAACAGATGAATCAGCCTCAAAAATATAAAGCTACAAGAAGCGTTTGGTTACTCTTTCTTACGAGGAACTTTGTGTGGAGGAAACGGAGGGGGGGGGGATCAAGTTGAAATTGGATATTATTGTAACGGAACATTCCGAATTCCATCTAGCTCCATGTTATCTCTATGCAGCGGCGCAAATCTGTCTTCAACATTGAGAGGGACGCGTAAGACAGTTCTCATAAATTTTTTTTAAAGATGTTCAAAATATTTATGAAGTTGAAAAACAATGCTGCGGAGAATCAGGGGAGCAGAGTTGTCTTCAAAATTGTGAGGCGGGCAGATTTAAGGCTTATTCTGGGGTGGGGACATCATTTCATCTTACTTTCCTTTGTGGCAATCGGACACAAATCATCACATTTCTCCCCCAAAAACGCATTTCAAATCGGATTATTGAGGGGAAAGTCCCCCCCCAGTTCTAAGATTGGAGGGGACATGTCCTCATCCCCCCGGGATTTGCGCCGGTAACCCTATGGACTAAAATGACGATCGATAAACCGGTTCTTTCAGATAGCCTGTCAGTTAGAACTTAAGCAATGCCCAGAATTACCAATAATATGAACCATTTTGAATTTCGCGGCAACACTAATCCATTTTATAGGATGTCTTTACTCCCGAAAGAGATCTCGTTGCTATCCTTGACGGCATTAAACTAAGATAAGAGAAATAGAAAGAAGACGAGAAGAACCGAGTTCGAATGACCTCGGAAGACTATGTCTTTGTTAATACTTTTTTCTATTCTTTTACGCAAGATTTCTTCATAATTCTTTAATTAAAATACTTACTAACATATCCTCATTTTATTGTCCTAACAAATCAATATGGATATGTTGTCAGTAAAATAGTTTAGATTGATCGATCCCCTGGTGTTGTAACCACAGTATTTCAAGTCACGCACCCCCTTCCATTACGAAATCCTGGCTAAACGAACGAATATATGCTACCAGTAAAATAGTTTAGAATGATCGAACCCAAACGAAGCAGGTAATTAACACTAGTACTAGGTATGTGTAGACTAAATGAGGTGATTTGCTTCGTGACCCTTCGAACAATGTACGAAGCGGATGCAAGCAGTTAGTACATGGAGTTAGCTTACCTAAATTTAGATTTCGCTTTCCGAAATCTTAATGGATGTATTAAGTGATTTCGTTACTTACATTCTCAATCTCTAAATACAAGGATTCAAAACACATTTTCGATTCCAAACTATGACTCTGCTAGACAAAGAAAGCATAGTCCAGTGTATGTTTTACTTCACTTTCATATACGTGCTTGTAGGTTTTCTCGGGGACTTGGTTTCCTCCCACTTTCTCATTCCACCGAATATTCCATAACCATTAACTTGCTTTAATCACCGTCTCCCTTAGCCTAACAGCATAATCGTGGGACATTAAACTCAAAGGCTTTATTTTTATTTTCAAGTAATTACTTTTCTCTCCCTTATTTATTTTTAATTTAATTTCTCTTTCAATTTCCCTCTTTTAGGAACATCAACATAATTTGCAATTCTTTCTCATTATAATAACACTATTAAAAGTCCCATATGCAGCTTACCACGTTGTAACCCAGCGGAAACGGATGAACAACGATTCTGGATTCTTTGAGTTTAACGTCCCTTTCAGCAGCGAGGCTATATGAGACGTGGACCTACTGATTAACGTGGAATCCAAACCACATGAGCTCCCGCGGATGAACAACGAATATTGTCGAAAATATGTATTGCTTACAGCGGCGTAGCGAGCATTACAAGATTGGGAGGGGGATGAAACTTGAAATTGCCAAGTCTTGGTTTCTTTTTTTAAAAAATGTCAAGTCTTGATAAAAAAAATTGCCAAGTGTTTCGAAAATCTTACAAACCCTGTGGAAAACTATTACAGGAACCTTATTTTCATATTCGTTCCATTCCATGTCCTGTCTGAAACACGAATAACATCAGCCCTTGTTCCGCTCTCGAGTCCAATTTAACATCTAACCTCAGGATCATTATCATCACCCACGATGCACAACTGTTAATTTGATAACTCATGGCTATGTTAGGTAACCTCCGCCAGCTAATCTTCACGAGAACCTTTAAAGTTACAATCAGTTGTAGAAATGCATTTAAAAACGTAGAATAAGGTAGATTATATTTACTGTTTGTGATGTAGGAGTGCCTAATTTACATATTAAACATTCAATTGAGGGGTTCAGTGAGGACCAGGCTAACCTACATCCAGGTGAAGATTGAGATTTTGACAGAACAGCATACCAATGTCATTAATTGACCTTTGCCTCAACCACTTGTCGGTGTAGCTTGTCCTGAGTTAGGGGCGGATCCAGGGAGGGTCTATTGCCCCCAAGAAGAGGAAACTGTGTATTTTAATATAAAATAAAATCCACCCAGAGTTGAATCTCTTAAAAGTAGCGATAGCTTGTAAGTAGTGGCATTACAACCCACCGCCCCCAGTAGTCCATCCTTGATCCACCCCTGTTGTATACTAAGCCAAACTATGAATATCAGACGTATCCTTTGTAACGTGCTGTTTTCATTTGTTTCCTTTTCTTTCAGAAAGTTAAAATTGTCAGTTAGCCTAGTCTCTCGCTAAACTGTCAATTGTGACAAAACACACCAATAATTGTTGATGCCAACTAAAACATACATATCCAAAGCCTACAAAATATATCACATTATTTAAGTTTTTTTTTTTTTAATTGCTTGCAATGTTTTTCTTCGTGCCAAGTATCCGAATGTCATCTTGAATTCTGACCTTCTCATTTCACTACAATTCTTTGAAGTGTAAAACTGCACAGCTTTTTTTTGTTTTTTCCTCTCTCTCGCTCTCTTCAGTCCTTCAGTCTCCCCCATTTTGATTTCATGATTTCGCACTCTGATGAAAAGTATTAAACACCAAAACGGAAAAGTACTAATATATAACCTCTCTTTTAGTAGCCCCTCCAACCACGCGCCCGGGGCACGTGCCTTGCTTGCTCGCCCATAGCTCTGTGAGCTATATAAGTAACATACAATGCGCGCGCATATGTAAACTTGGTGCCAGCTTTGATTCTCGCTGAGAGAGTATACATATAATGTTGGTTCGAATTCCATCAAACCATAGGCTCATTTTTGTGTAACCTTGGTAGTGAAGAAGACAGTCGACTTCAACAAATATTCCTGTCGGGCCTCGATGGCTCAGTGGTAGAGCGTTCACCTCTGGTGTTTGGGGTCTTTGATTTGATCCCAGCTCGCGCCAAGTAAACTTTGTGGTGGACAAATACCGTGTGAGTGGGTTTTCTCGGGGTTCTCCCGTTTCCTCCCACTTTCTTCATTCCACCATTTCATTCATTATATCATCATCAGCGTCTCCTTTAGCCTCGCCGGTATACCCGTCGCACGTAAAACTCAGATTTCAACAAATATTCCCTTTTCAGCAAGACATTAGGTTAAATTGGAAACAACGATCTAGAACACATACTTCCAACTTTATTATTGATACAACTATTATATACAGGATGCATCAGAAGTCCCTTGTTATCCTTTCTGAAAACTACAGGGATGTAGTTTCATTGAATGCGAGATAAAAGATACACATTAGGCCCAGAGGGATACTTTCGGATTACATCACGCGGACGGTCGCCATCTTAGATTCGAAATTGTAATACGGATGATAAGTGGGTAGTGTGATACATGGCCATGCACTAAAATGTTCTGAGGATGTCAAATGTGCAATCAGATATCATTTAACTTATTCTGGTGAAATGTTATTGGCAGTGAACCAAGTGAGACTATATGTAGTGGTATGTCATACCCTTCTGTTTTTTTTTTTTTCAGTGATAGAGACATACCGTTTCTGGTTTTTTAGTGATCAAGATATACCTTCAGGGAAGAATAAATGCTAAATACCTTTAATAAATCCATTTTTATATATTGACAAAGATTTTATTTCTCATGTAGAAGTAACTTCTAAGTTGACAATACTGACATTTTTTTTTTTAACCTTTTTCTACCTTTTGTTTGTAAAATGAGGTGTTTTCAAAGAAGTTCATTAGTTTATATTTTGATGTGCCATATTGAATTGTTTCTTTCGTATGTTGGTATGTGTCGTCTTGTCTGAAGTCTTATAAGCGTCGTGGTTTGAGCGTGGGCGGATTTAGGGGATTGCATTGGGGGCGAATCTTATGGGAGTTTGAAATACCCCTCATTCGAGTGTGTGGTCCAGGAGTTTTCCCGCTGGAAATTGTTAATATTAAAAGTCGGTTTTTGAGCACTTTCTTGTGTAATTCTCTGATACAAGGTAAGGGGCTATTTTTATTTATTTATTTTTTTTTTTCAGAAAGTTGTTCACAATGGATGGATCAGTCTCTCCATTTTTTCTCCGTAACTAAAGAGGCTTTCCAGTGGTTTTCAAACATTATGAAAATAGAAATGCAATCTTGTAGGCTTCACACTTCACTGCATTTGAACATTTAGATAGCCGATATGTCGAGTCAAAATCGTAATAAAACGCACCGCCTCTGATTGTTCCCACTTCGAACACATTTCCCTGTTATAGTCAGGGGTAAAAGCGAGGGGGGACGCGGGGGACACAGTTCCTCACCTCGAAAAACATGTACAGCGTCTCCCAGACCCTAAAATGGTACAATGGGCAAAGTTAGGCAGGAGGAACGGCGTGGAGTGATGCCGCTACCTACCGTCCCCCACCTTTTCAGGTCCACATTTACCCCTGGTTATAGTATATGTTCCACATGTTCCTACTGAGCAATAAACATTTGCAGAAGCTTCTTCCAATTAATGTGGACACAAAGTAGGATATAGGGTCAAATTCGTGCACAGACGATGGCGATACTTTGTTCTAGATTATAAAAATTATGAATATTTACTGCACAAACCATAGGCTTAACATGTCCACAAAGCTAGAAATTGAACAGCGTTAGGTCCGGTGATCGGGCAGCCATTCAACTGCCTCTCGTCGATCAACCCATGTTTTAGGGAATTGTTCAAGTAGTGACGCACCACGAATCCATAATGAAGAAAGCGCCATGGTGTTGAAAAAACTGCGAGAATGTACCATCCTCGGGCATCGCAGCTCGCAATATCTATCCCTGTACGAGCGTGAGGTATTATTCCGCAGTTAATTTTATGGAATGAAAAAGTGACTGATTAGACGTATTCCTCATTTATCTGCCAACACCATAATTAATTTTCTTTGCGCTGGTCATGTTGGAGGGGTCTTGCACGCGGGGTTGTCAGGTGACCAATTGTGCATGTTCTGCCTATTAACCTTCCCATTTACGTAGAGGTCAGCTTCATCTGAAAAGAGTATTTGCATAAAAATGTTAGAGTTTAACCATAATTACTCGATAACTCTGTCACAAAACTGCACTTGGCGACCAAGATCGTTCTCGTGGAGATGTTGCTTGATTTGCACCTTGTACGGATGCACTTATACACGCGCAGACCCTATGACTCAACCCACATTGCGTTAATAAATGACGTGTGCTCCTTTGGGGCCACATCGAGAAGGAAGTCAGCACTGCCGTAGGCGTTGCTTCATCTGTAGCTGTCTACGATCGTCCGCTACGACGTATGTCCACGAATGTGCCCGTCTCCTCAAATTTAGTTAATTACTGTGACACTGCAACATGTAACACAGTCACATTGTGGATGATTCTGTTTGCAATCGGTAACCACTGCACAGGCACTCCTCCCGCCCCACAGTTTGAATATTTCGATACATTCCTCACGTTCTAACGGTATGGTTCTACATCTAGAAGAAAGAGGTAAGGTAAATACAACGTTCAATTGGCAATAACTTTTCACCAAATTAAGCTCCATGGAATCTGATTGCATATTTGACATACTGAGAAAATTCTAGCCCGTGGCCATATATATATATCACATTACCCACCAATTTATAACAAACAAATTTAATCCAAAATGGCGGCCATCTGTGTGAGTATTCCCAAACGGCCTAATGTATCATCCATCTCACATTCAATTAAACTACACCCGTGTAGAATTTAGAAAGGAACTTCGTATGATGTATACAGGGTGTTTCGAAAGTCCCCTGACACAGAGTAACTCTGTTATCAGAGTTACAACAAAATATAAGAGGAAAAACCATTTCTAAATATGTTGTTTTCAATCTAAAGTGAACACTTTTTAAATCGGAGGAGCCGTTTGGGATGTACTCTTTATGCGCCCAATGTGGAATGAAAATGCAATGTTACCATTTACCTGGACCCACAACATATGTGAATGAAGTTACTGTTTGAAATGGGCCATCAACATGTTAACGTAAAAGACAGTAACTTCATTCACTTATGTTGTGGGTCCAGGTAAATGGCAACGTTGCATTTTCATTTAACATTGGACGCATAAAGAGTGTACAGCCAAACGACTCATCTGATTTCGAAAATTCCTTCAACTTACATTGGAAACATCATATTTGGAGACGGTTTCCCAATTACATTTTGTTGTAACTCTGATAATAACCGAGTTACTTTATGTCAGGGAACTTTTGAGACACCCTATATATCTTATGGAATATATGTTTGATGTCCCTATAACTGTAGTATAATTTTGTTTAAATTTACAAGTTATTACAAGTAGATTCTGACTTACATGCGTAAAAGTTTGTATGTAACTAACTAATGAATTGTATTTCATGAAATTTACATTGAAATATTTAACACAAAATCTTTTATATTCATGCTTAGTGACTTGGCTTTGGACTGCAACTGATTATTGTACCCCATTATTGCTTGAGAAGAAAACCGATGTCCGAATCTTCATTTGGAGAAACCAAAGTTCTATTGGAATGCTGAGGATTGCAATTATTAATTTCTAGACTTCAAGGTGTGTAAATTATATCTAGGTATATTCTGTGTTTATTGTTATAATTACTATTACTATTATTGGGTTTAGAATCAATCAAGTACTTCATGATATTTTAGAGGGATCAAGATGGCTGCCAGATAGATAAATATTTGAGCGTCAGGCCCTTATTTCTTTTCAATTTTATATTTAATCAATGTCTATTTTTCCACCTCATTATTCCACCAAATCGTATTCCAAGATCATCAATGTTCAATACTCATTTGTGACTGTCAGCATACACAGCATAACCGTAGGACGTAAAACAAAGATTTATTTTTATTTTTCGTTTTCATGTCCTTTCTTCATAGCTGTGAAAAATAACGCCTTCAACATCATAAATTTGTATGCTACTTGCCTGCATTCGAGCACAGTAATCAACTATTTGGACATTACGAAGCAAAGCAGGTCTACTTTGCAGTTAGCATAGTTTTGAAAGGATGTGAGATAATGATATTGGTGTTGCGATGTTCAGCACCGTAGATAATTAAACAGTGCTAGTAAATAAATCTGTAACAATTGTATTGGTGTTTAGCTTACATGACCTCCAGACGGGCCATTTTTTTTTACAACATATTGTTACTTGTACTCTATATGAGGGGCCGCGGTGGCTCAGTGGTAGAGCGTTCACCTCTGGTGCTTGGGGTTCTGGGTTCGATCCCAGTCCCCGCCAAGTGAACTTTGTGGTGGCCAAACACCGTGTGTTCTCGGGGTTGTCCCGTTTCCTTCCACTTTCTTCATTCCACCATTTCATTCATTACTCATCATCACCGTCTCCTTTAGCATACCGGCAAAATCGTGGAACGTAAAACTCAAAGATTTCATTTCATATAAACTTTGGTGCAAAGTAACTTCATAGATGAAGATATTTTGCACCACATACAAAAAAGTATGTTCAACATACTAACATAATGTTTGTCTACTATGTTTTCTCTCCTGTATTTATACATTTCACTTTTTACACAAAACTGCATGCAGTCTACAAATATTGATGTTGGGATTATGGTACCGGTATCAGTACTTAGTATGAATTATCGATATTTGTAAAGAAAATTATGTATTTTCTGCTACCGAAATAGGAGCCACATTCTGATAGTTTAGCATGACCCACAAAAATGGCAACTGAAAAACAGAAAAAATCTCCGTGAACAGATTTGCCTTGGTTGCTCTTTATATCCAAGAATATCATCTCAACCGTAATCAGTGGAAGATTTACGGGATTTGGGGCTTTCAGGCTGAAGCCCACCCAAATTGCAGGATTTCTTTTAAAAAAAATCTAATTTAGTCATTCCTATGCGTATGCCCGTCAAGCCCTTCAAAAAGTCTAGTGATTTCTAAATAAACGAAGTATTTCTGTGTGAAGTCCCTCTCAAACTATTCTTCTGAATCCGCCGCTGTTCGTAATTTATTTTCCAACAAGAAATCCATTTCAACATCTACCTAAAGAGGAAATTTTCCTAAAGTTAGACGGGAGGAGGTGCCAGTAGTAAGAATTTCCCATTTAAGGGGTTACGTTGCCCGGTGCAAAGTAACCACGATTTGAGGCTCAAAACAGCCTTCTCCCAGTGTTATTTTTTCTATGACTTTACAATGTTTCACCCTTCAGTTTCAACTATTGCTTGGAAGTCCCATCATACACAGTAGAATTCTACGAAACCGACTTAACTTTGACGGAAATTCTTGTAGGTGATATCTTCCAAATTTTGTCTGCATTTACAGTGAGTGCTTTCCATACCTCTACAACAACAAACCCTTCAGGTGATTAGAACTGATGTTAACCGCCAACATTATAGCCAAAATCCAGTTAGATGTTCTATCTTACGGTGGCAGTTGAAACTTTCTCTTTACAGTTCATGGGTTTACCGACGGAAGACTGTGTAACTTTTTTCGTATTTTGTGCGAAGTTAACCCTGAAGTGCAAAGTAACCCCGTCTTAAGGTACTTACAGATTACCTAGGTAGTTAGCAATTTTCACATTCTTTTTTAAGGTGGTAACAGTTGGAGCCAAGGGATGTGCGATATTTCGATCGAACGATTAGTATTTTCAAATATCAAACTATCGATATCGAAATTTTTGACCGATATATCGATGTTTTTGATCTTTATCAATTTCTATATTTTCGATTTTTCATATTGCTTATATTTTGATATTGCTGTATTTTTTGATATTTCCAACAAGTTTCAATAGTATTTCAATATCGATTATCTATTTCAAAATTTGGATATCACAAAGCCCTATCGAAACCCCTCCGAAATGAAGTTTTTGTCTATGGCCTGATTAGGGTTGCGCACGGCACGAGACTAGACAGAATTTTTGTTACGAAATTCGAGACGAGACATAGCTCTTCCAATAGAAACAGATACAGATTTCGAGAGGAGACAACTTTCGCGACATCTTTGCGAGAGGTGACAGTCTCAAATCATTTCTCGTGCGCACCCCTAGCCCATATCGTGCGTTATCAAAAAGCATGTTAATGAGAAATAACAACATGTAAATACAATATAGGTAGTTAAAAACATTTTTGTTTTCATTCTTCAGTAATGCATTATTATTAACCTCAGTATTTTATAGTCCATTCTTAATCTTAAGGTGATGTATAATTAAGTTTTGAATTCGGTTAACTTATTTTGTTTCTCAAATTGTTTTAAAAATGTATGTACAAACATGTTTATTTTTATTCTTGAGTGCTTAAAGTCACTATAGTTATTAAACATAGTATTTAATATTGTACTCTTAACGTTAAAATAATATACAGTTAACTTTTGAATTCAGTTAACATTTTTCTTACTGAAATTGCTTTAAAAAAGTATGTAAAAACATTTTTATTTTCTTTCTTGAGTGCCAAAAGTGATGCACAGTTATTAACATTAGTACTTTATACTCTATTCTTAATTTTAAACTGATAAACAGTGCGTTTCTGAATAAATTATGTCAAGTTATTTGAGTGACGAACACTGGTAGAAAATTCTGACTACTACTGGAACATTTTGATTTTAAGCTGACGACTACTGGTGCAAGGATTTTAAAATATTGTTTTTCCTTCAACGGCTACTCCTTTTTGAATTCTGACTACATGCTCATTATAGGAAAGATCAGTGAGTCTTTCCAACTATGGTACAGCTCCGACAGATTCACGATGCTCAGAGAAGAGACAAAATAGTATGTTTTCAACCTTAAAGTGAGAACCACTGGCGTTTTTACCCTGCTATGCAAAAGTATGTGGGTACTCCAATGGGGTTCCAATGCGGTACCTAATTTCTGCATTTTAGATATATGGAAATGCATGTGTCTAAAATGTAAAGAACTGATATTTGTTTACTGAAAACTGCAACTCGGTAAGCCTTACGGATACCGAGATATGGGAAAATAAAGAGCGACACGATATGTATGTGGGGCTTGGGGCTTGCATACTTGAAGGTACAATTTGGAAAATGAATTAAAATATGACTAAGGCTTTCAAGATAATGTCAAATAAAGGAAGAGCCAATACAAGTATGGGATTTTCGTGTTAGATGATAAAATTTCCGAAACCGGTCATGGAAAGTTAATAAGCACCAGTAGCAATTCCATCTTCAAGTAATTAGATATTTCCATGGGGTGTTAGAACATCTTACAGTCTACTAAGATTAAATTTTAAAAGCTTTTGAAAATATAACTTGACATTTGTAAAGAGTATTAGAAATATGTAAGTATAAATATGTTTAGCTAAAACTTCCAGCCAGTACATCTAACATATAGAGAAACACCGTAAAATAAAAGAGTATGAGATGTTGAAACTTCGGAAAAATTATTGGTCCCAACAAAATTAAATAAGATGGTACTTCTATGGGTTAAGTGAGTACCTCATTACGATTTCGATGGAAAGATTAGTTCTAGGTTTTCTTCAGGCAGTTCCAAAGGTTCATCGAGTTGTGTAAGAGAGTGAAAATTCCCTGTGAATATCTAATATAGTAACCAAAATATAACGAGTCATATGTTTTATGACGTAAAAATAGAGATCGTTTAGGATTTGTACTTCTGGGTCTTTGCTATAAGAAAGAAATTAAAAAAAACTACTGTATATACCTTAATAGACAATTAAATCAGTGAGGACACAGTAACTTCGTGGTGGGGTGTTTACCTAGTATGTTTTGCAGAAACTACACTGGAGTATTCTCTTAATCCACAGAGATACGATCACACTTAACTGCCCATTTAATTTTAAAATGAAATTAAGGCAAATGAATGTTGATGATAGAATTGATGGAGTGCAAAGGTGGGAGGAAACGGGAGTACCCCGAGAATACCCACGAATACGATGTCGACTACAAACTGACTTGGCCGCGGATCGAACCAGGGACCCAATACACCAAAGGTACGCACTCTACCACTAAGCCACCGTGCCTACACCCATTTAATTGTCTATTAAGGTATATATGGTAATTTTCTGAAATTTCTTCTTCTTACAGCAAAGACTCAACAGTACAAATCAATGTGGGTCTCCATTTTTACGACGTCATAAAATACATAATTCCTTATATCTCGGTTGCTATATTAGATATTGACAAAGAATTTTCATTCTTTTTGTACGCTAGGAATTATCACGCTTGGATTTACCCGAAGAAAACTTCGAGCTGAATTAATCTTTCGATCGGAATTGCCCTGACGAGTGTGAGGTACTCACTTCACCCATATAAGTACCATCTTATTTAACTTTTATTAAGATCAAAAGTTGTTTTATGAAATTTCAAGATCTAATACTCTTTTATTTCACGGTGTCTCTCTAGCTGTAAGATGTACTGGCTGGAAGTATTGGGTAACTCTATTCTCTTTTCTAATACTCTTTACAAATGTCAAATTATATTTTCCAAAGCTTTTAAAACTTAATCTTTTTAGACCCATGATGTTCTAAAACCCCATGGAAATACCCAGTTACTTTAGGATGAAATTGCTACTGGTGCTTATTCAGATTTCATGACCGGTTTCGGAAATTTTACCAGCTAACACCAAACCCCATAACTGTGTGGGTCCTCCCTTTATTTGACAATATCTTGATAGCCATTAGTCATATTTTCATTAATTTTCTAAACTGTACTGTCAAGTATGGAAGCCCCACATACCTATGGTGTTCCTATTTATTTCACCATATTTCGGTAACTGTTAAACGTACCGACTTGCGGTTTCGGTAAACACACACCTGTAACGTTCTTTATAAGTTTATTAAGATATATTTTAGAATGTTTAGAAATGGGAGGTCTGTGAATGCCATAGTACCCGAAAACCTCCATAAGGACGTGTGTGTAGTGTATTGAATTGAAACTACTTTTGAGGTTGTTGTTAGCTCTCAGTAATTACGTTTTCGAAACTGCACAATCTGGTACGCAAACTTCACACTTCTATGGTGTTGTTCTTTATTTTCCCATACCTCGGTATCCATAAGGCTTACCGAGTTGCGGTTTTCTGTACTAAACAGATATCAGTTCTTTACATTTTAGAGACATATATTTCCACATATCTAAAAATGCAGACATTAGGTACCCCATAGTGCCTCGAACGCCATTGGGTACCCACTTACTTTTGCATAGTAATATATTTCGAGTTGTTCAGCATCAATAAACACTTTTTTTTAATTAATCGTTTTTCTACCAGAAACCCAAAAGTCCATACCTGACTGAACAGATTTTGTCCATTTAATTTTAAAAAATGTTAAATATTTTAAAATGTAACATTTTAAATATTTTTTGGATTTTTGTTTCAGGTATTTCATGCATCAAAACAAAACCAGGATTCTGCATGAAAGACAGCGAAAAGAAGCAGTAATTTGTGGCTAAAAGCACGTCCTTCCTGAAGACAGACCCGATTATATTTACATTCTTTTGTACGAATATGTAACCTTAATAAATATACTGCTCCACAAATTATTTCTTTCTTCCATAAATTAGAATAAATGTATGTCTGTTTAAAGACAATGTTTGTTAGCGTTACGTCCTTTCAACTCTTTTTCTCTGTAAATAAGAACATTATACCTTGCAACATTTTTTTTTATCATTGTGCAATTCCGATTGGATAAAGTATCTGCACGAAGCACTATTATTTCAGACATACATTAATAACTAATGTATTGTTCTGTGAATAAGGCAATGGTATAGTGAACATGTTTTAACATAAAATCTGTAACTCAGCTTTTCAGTAGTCAACTTTATTGAGAATCCGAAGAAAGAAAGAAAAAATGTTGGACTTAACAACGAATTTCAAAATTATTTTTGTTCGAATTCTGGACTAATCCAAATTATCCAGAGAAATCATTTATGTTTCTCTCTACAGATGTATCCTTTATCCAAATCGTATGAAAAGGAGACTTCATACATCGCTATATTTTGTATGAACTATGTTTCGTATTTATTTAATCACTTCGTACCTTTCTCTAGTGTTGACAAGGCCGCAAGTGTCAATCGAATAATTTAGTGTTTCACTCATGTAACCTTGTGACTAACGTACGTCCTGTCGGTATATATATGTTACTGTATTCGATTAGCGACAAACAATTTTTAGCGTTAAACAAATACAAAAATCTACACGCAATGAGATACGATGATCTTTGCCTCATAGACAATACCAAGCAACTAACGGTACTGAGTGTGGTTGAGTTTACTAGTGGTATTATCTGGCTATAATCAGTGTTCCGAGAGCTATACTTCTTTTTGTACTCTGAATTGCAAACTTTGATATAACCGTTTTAAATTATTGTATATCTATCTATCTATCTATCTATCTATATCTATATCATATAAAATTGTAAACTAGAAACTTCCGAGTAGTTCTGAGAATCATCGCTCTTCCTTTAAATAATGTATGAGACTATTACACTGCTCGTTACTTAAAATGTTGAACTAAGAAGGATACATCCAGGAAAGTCCAAATTTGCAGAATGTATAGAGCAGGGAAGGATAAATATGTTTGGTCGATGGCTGCACAGCTTCTCATACCTGTGAACTCCGCCAGCTACAGTTGATGAGCTGTGGCATTGGATCGTAAGACGCATGGCTTACCATACCAGAAGAGAACATCCTCTCGATGTCTCGCTGTGTTACAGTCGTTCTGGTTGTCAATGTTGGGTCAGTTCTGCTCCTTTGTCACCACGTTGTCACACAGCGAAAACAGCGGTAAGTTTAACCCTTAACGTACCAAGCCTAAGTCGTCAAAGTTGTTTACCAAGCTGGAGTCTTCTGGAGACCCCAAGTATTATTTTAATTTCTCAACATAGTATTGCAGAGGGTTACTCCAACTATTATTTTTTGGATGTCTAGAAGCATACTTAAGTTAAATGAACATTGTTGACATCAAATATTATGTATATTTGAGCACTATTCAGTTATTCATACAAATTTATATTTTTGTGTTCGTAAATCTGAAACACAGGTTTAACAATGGAGTTTTTACATTTTCAAGTGTGTTTTTATTTTTTGTATTTTTTAAATTAACGAGTCGTTGATCTAATCATGTAATTAATATCTCAAAGGGTTGCAGGATACATATAAAAATTGAGAATAAATTGATTCTTATGATTGCGGCAGTATCACTAAATATCACTCTCTGGGGTCCCTAGAGTACCCCGCTTGGTATGTTAAGGGTTAAGCATATTCGACACTTACTATTAGATATCGGCTTGGGAACTTTGGCGTAGCTACCCTGAAGTTGCATTTTTAATGGCGAGTACTGTGTAGGAATCATCTTGTGAGGGAACACGTTTTCAGCTGACACCATGTTTTTAATTATAGCGTCATTTAAAAAATAACTTATCTGTTAATTAAAATGTGCAGAGAAGTTATTTCTGGAAAATCCTATTCACGCCTCTTGTGGTAACAACTTCTGCATTTTGGAAGAGGATATTATTAAGGAAAAGAATGAGGTAAAGTCGTCTTTATATAGTACACACGGAAAAGAAAGTATTTGACAGTTGACAAATTTTCTTTTGCCAATAGCTCGGGAACAAATGAATTTATTTGGATCTTTTTGTTGTTATTCTTCGAATAGTTATAACTTGACAACCTGCCAAAGTCGGTACTCTAATAGGTTAATTTATTGTTGAGTTTTTAGGAAAACAAATTTTGTCAACTGAAGAATATTTAATTTCGTGACTGTACAAGCAATGGATGATAACGGCTTAATAAATGACTGTACGTAAGTTTGTTTGAGTTTGAACATAGGATTGTACATGGTTGTGCATTTTGCATTATTATTGAAGTGCTGCAACTAAGTTATTGCAAAAGGTATGATAAATTCTTACAGTAATATTGTCACATATTGATTTACTCTGTATGAAAACTAAAATAGTTTAACATATGGTTAACCTCCTTTGTGCCAATAATTTTAAAATTAACGCTTGTGCCACTTTTCAACCTTGGCTTTGCAGTAGCTTTCCAAAGAATTAGCGGGAAGTCCAAACTTACACCCTGCAGGTAAATACATTTCTCTGGACATTTCACGGCTCCAAACTAAGATTGAAAAGTGTAGTATTTTTAATTTTATTATTATTGGCACAAAGGAGATCAACCATATTTTAAGCTATTTTTGTTTCCATACAGAGAAAAACAATATGTGACAACATTACAGTAAGAATGTATCATGCATTTCTCAGTATGTTGCAGCACTTCAAAAACGGTGCACTATACGTACAATCTAGATCCTGAATATGTCCAATCCATATATTACAACAAGGCAATACGTATGCGATACAGGTAAAATCCGTATATTTCATACGGACAATCTGTAAGCTACATACTTCCAATCCATACATTACATATGGCCAGCCTGTACGCCACATACGTATAATCTATATGCTGCATGCACACAGTCTGTAAGCTGCATATGTGCACTCTGTATGGTGCATACGGATATTCTGTATGCTGTATCGGGACAAGCTGTGTGCTACATAAGGAAAATCTGTATAATACATACGTACATGACGCATACTGTATCTAGTCGTACGTACGGGGCACAAGTACAATATAGATGCTGCCTCGGGGTTGAACGCAAGAAACACACGTACAGAACGTATATTGCATACTTCTTGAAATTATGCTCCGTCCTGATAGTCATGAGTGTCGTCATTATTAACCCACATGCTACATACGACCCTGACGTCACAAAGCTAGATATTACCTCCGTATATACTTGTTACTGCAGATGACGTCACACGAATGACGTCATTGCACTTATGCAGACAGTACGTATAATACATACTTTTTCAGCTATACGTTTGCTGCAGGATGTTATATACGGTTGTACGTTAAGTCCGGAAACTACAGGAATTACGAATGTAACCTACGTTTTTAAGTATGCCACCTACATTTTTTTTTCTCAGTGCACGCAGTACCAAGATTAAGGCTACGATTCTATGACTCTTTCTACATGATGCACTATCGAGCGCACTTTGATACTCATATATATGCTAGATATGCGCTCTGTGCTTGAAATATGGCGTTTACCTTTTAATTCAAACGTGGGTCACCGGAAATATAGAGTGAGATTCACAAGGAGATGTTACTAAATATATGTAAATTATGATTAGGATTCTATGACTTTTTCTACCTGATGCGCTATCGAGCGCACTTTGGTACTCATATATGTGGCAGATACGTGCTATGTCTTTCAAATAAGGCATGCAGTTCTTAAATGGGAGGGGGGTCACCGGAGATATAGAATGAGATTCACGAAGAAATGTTAATAAATGTATGTAAATTATGATTAGGATTCTGCGACTTTTTGTACATGATGCACTATCGAGCGCACTTTGGTGCTCATATATGTGGTAGATACGTGCTATGTCTTTCAAATAAGGCATGCAGTTCTTAAATGGGAGGGGGGTCACCGGAGATATAGAATGAGATTCACGAAGAAATGTTAATAGATATATGTAAATTATGATTAGGATTCGGTGACTTTTTGTACCTGATACACTATCGAGCGCACTTTGGTGCTCATATATGAGGTAGACACGTGCTACGTCTTTCAAATAAGGCATGCAGTACTTAAATGGGAGGGCGGTCACCGGAGATATAGAATGAGATTCACGAAGAAATGTTAATAAATGTATGTAAATTATGATTAGGATTCTGTGACTTTTTGTACCTGATGCACTATCGAGCGCACTTTGGTGCACATATATGTGATAGATACGTGCTATGTCTTTCAAATAAGGCATGTAGTTCTTAAATGGGAGGGGGTCACCGGAGATATACAGTGAGATTCACGAAGAAATGTTACTAAATATATGTAAATTAAGGTTAGGATTCTATGACTTTTTCTACCTGATGCACTATCGAGCGCACTTTGGTGCTCGTATATGTGGTAGATACGTCCATGTCTATCAAATAAAGCATGTAGTTCTTAATTGGGATGCGGATGGCCGGAGATGTAGAATGAGATTCACGAAGGAATGTTAATAAAGGTATGTAAATTATGGTTAGAATTCTATGACTTTTTCTACCTGATGCACTATCGAGCGCACTTTTGTACTCATATATGTGGTAGATACGTGATATGTCTTTCAAATAAGGCATGCAGTTCTTAAATGGGAGGGGGGTCACCGGAGATATAAAGTGAGATTCACGAAGAAATTTTACTAAATATATGTAAATTATGATTAGGATTCTATGACTTTTTCTACCTGATGTACTATCGAGAGCACTTTTATACTCATATATGTGGTAGATACGTGCTATGTCTTTCAAATAAGGCATGTAGTTCGTAAATGGAAATGGGGTCACTGGAGATGTAGAGTGAAATTCACGAAGAAATGTTACTAAATATATGTAATATATGATTAGAATGCTATGACTTTTTCTACCTGATGTACTATCGAGCGCACTTTGGTACTCATATATGTGGTAGATACGTACTATGTCTGTCAAATAAGGCATGTAGTTCTTAAATGAGAGGGGGGTCACTGGAGGTATAGAGTGAGATTCACGAGGAAATATTACTAAATATATATGTAAATTATGACTAGGATTCTATGACTTTTTCTATATGATGCGCTATCGAGCGCACTTTGGTGCTCATATATGTGGTAGATACGTGCTGTGTCTTTCAAATAAGTCATGCAGTTCTTAAATGGGAGGTGAGTCACCGGAGATATAGAATGAGATTCACGAAGAAATGTTAATAAATGTATGTAAATTATAATTAGGATTCTGTGACTTTTTGTACTTGATACACTATCGAGCGCACTTTGGTGCTCATATATGTGGTAGATACGTGCTACGTCTTTCAAATAAGGCATGCAGTTCTTAAATGGGAGGGGGGGTCACCGGAGATATAGAATGAGATTCACGAAGAAATGTTAATAAATGTATGTAAATTATGATTAGGATTCTGTGACGTTTTGTACCTGATATACTATCGAGCGCACTTTGGTACTCATATATGTGGTAGATACGTGCTATGTCTTTCAAATAAGGCATGTAGTTCTTAAATGGGAGAGGGTCACTGGAGATATAGAGTGAGATTCACGAGGAGATGTTACTAAGTATATGTAAATTATGATTAGGTTTCTATGACTTTTTCTACCTGATGCGCTATCGAGCGCATGTTGGTGCTCATACATGTGGTAGATACGTCCATCTCTATGAAATAAAGCATGTAGTTCTTAATTGGGATGGGGATGACCGGTGATGTAGAATGAGATTCACGAAGAAATGTTAATAAAGGTATGTAAATTATGGTTAGGATTCTATGACTTTTTCTACGTGATGCACTATCGAGCGCACTTTGGTGCTCATATATGTGGTAGATACGTGCTATGTCTTTCGAATAAGGAATTAAGTTCTTAAATGGGAGGGGGGTCACCGGAGATATAGAGTGAGATTCACGAGAAAATATTACTAAATATATATGTAAATTATGATTAGGATTCTATGACTTTTTCTACCTGTTGCACTATTGAGCGCACTTTGATACATATATATGTGGTAGATGTGTGGCTTCTCTTTCAAATAAGTCATCCACTTCTTAATGTGGAGGGGGGTCACACGAGAAATAGAATGAGATTCCCGAAGAAATATTAAAAAATGTATGAAAATTATTACTAGCGTTCTATGACTTTTTCTACCTGATGCGCTATCGAGCGCATTTTGGTGCTCATATATGTGATAGATACGTGCTATGTTTTTCAAATAAGGCATGTAGTTCTTAAATGGGAGGGGTGTCACCGGAGATATAAGTGAGATTCACGAATAAATATTACTAAATACGTGTAAATTATGATTAGGATTCTATGAATTTTTTTTCCTGATGCACTATCGAGCGCACTTTGATACTCATATATGTGGTAGATATGTGCCTTCTCATTCAAATACGTCATCCAGTTCTTAATATGGAGGGGGTCACCGGAGATATAAAGTGAGATTCACGAAGAAATGTTACTAAATATACGTAAATTATGATGAGAATTCTATGACTTTTTACCTGATGCACTATCGAGCGCACTATGTTGCTCATATATGTGGTAGATACTTGCTCTGTCTTTCAAATAAAACATGTAGTTCTTATATGAGAGGGGGGTCACTGGAGATATAGAGTGAGATTCACGAAGAAATTTTACTAAATATATGTAAATTATGATTAGGATTCTATGACTTTTTCGACTTGATGCGCTATCGAGCGCACTTTGGTGTTCATATATGTGGTAGATACGTGCTATGTCTTTCAAATACGGCATGCAGTTCTTAAATGGAAGGGGGTCACCGGAGATATAGAGTGAGATTCACGAGGAAATGCTACTAAATATATATGTAAATTATGATTAGGATTCTATGACTTTTTCTACCTGATGCACTATCGAGCGCACCTTGGTGCTCATATATGTGGTAGATACGTGCTATGTCTTTCAAATGAGGCATGTAGTTCTTAAATGGGAGGTGGGTCACTGGAGATATAAGTGAGATTCACGAATAAATGTTACTAAATACATGTAAATTATGATTAGGATTCTATGACTTTTTCTACCTGATGCGCTATCGAACGCACTTTGATACTCATATATGTGGTAGATATGTGCATTCTCAGTCAAATACGTCATCCAGTTCTTAATATGGAGGGGGCTCACCGGAGATATAGAATGAGATTCACGAAGAAATGTTAATAAATGTATGTAAATTATGATTAGGATTCTGTGACTTTTTGTACCTGATATACTATCGAACGCACTTTGATACTCATATATGTGGTAGATATGTGCATTCTCAGTCAAATACGTCAACCAGTTCTTAATATGGAGCTGGCTCACCGGAGATATAGAGTGAGATTCACGAAGAAATGTTAATAAATATATGTAAATTATGATTAGGATTCTGTGACTTTTTGTACCTGATGCACTATCGAGCGCACTTTGGTGCTCATATATGTGGTAGATACGTGCTATGTCTTTCAATAAGGCATGCAGTTCTTTAATGGGAGGGGGGTCACCGAGGATATAAAGTGAGATTCACGAAGAAATTTTACTAAATATATGTAAATTATGATTAGGATTCTATGACTTTTTCTACCTGATGTACTATCGAGAGCACTTTTATACTCATATATGTGGTAGATACGTGCTATGTCTTTCAAATAAGGCATGTAGTTCGTAAATGGAAATGGGGTCACTGGAGATGTAGAGTGAAATTCACGAAGAAATGTTACTAAATATATGTAATATATGATTAGAATGCTATGACTTTTTCTACCTGATGTACTATCGAGCGCACTTTGGTACTCATATATGTGGTAGATACGTACTATGTCTGTCAAATAAGGCATGTAGTTCTTAAATGAGAGGGGGGTTACTGGAGCTATAGAGTGAGATTCACGAGGAAATATTACTAAATATATATGTAAATTATGACTAGGATTCTATGACTTTTTCTATATGATGCGCTATCGAGCGCACTTTGGTGCTCATATATGTGGTACATACGTGCTGTGTCTTTCAAATAAGTCATGCAGTTCTTAAATGGGAGGTGAGTCACCGGAGATATAGAATGAGATTCACGAAGAAATGTTAATAAATGTATGTAAATTATAATTAGGATTCTGTGACTTTTTGTACTTGATACACTATCGAGCGCACTTTGGTGCTCATATATGTGGTAGATACGTGCTACGTCTTTCAAATAAGGCATGCAGTTCTTAAATGGGAGGGGGGGTCACCGGAGATATAGAATGAGATTCACGAAGAAATGTTAATAAATGTATGTAAATTATGATTAGGATTCTGTGACTTTTTGTACCTGATATACTATCGAGCGCACTTTGGTACTCATATATGTGGCAGATACGTGCTATGTCTTTCAAATAAGGCATGTAGTTCTTAAATGGGAGAGGGTCACTGGAGATATAGAGTGAGATTCACGAGGAGATGTTACTAAGTATATGTAAATTATGATTAGGTTTCTATGACTTTTTCTACCTGATGCGCTATCGAGCGCATGTTGGTGCTCATATATGTGGTAGATACGTCTATCTCTATGAAATAAAGCATGTAGTTCTTAATTGGGATGGGGATGACCGGTGATGTAGAATGAGATTCACGAAGAAATGTTAATAAAGGTATGTAAATTATGGTTAGGATTCTATGACTTTTTCTACGTGATGCACTATCGAGCGCACTTTGGTGCTCATATATGTGGTAGATACGTGCTATGTCTTTCGAATAAGGAATTTAGTTCTTAAATGGGAGGGGGGTCACCGGAGATATAGAGTGAGATTCACGAGAAAATATTACTAAATACAAATGTAAATTATGATTAGGATTCTATGACTTTTTCTACCTGTTGCACTATTGAGCGCACTTTGATACATATATATGTGGTAGATGTGTGACTTCTCTTTCAAATAAGTCATCCACTTCTTAATGTGGAGGGGGGTCACACGAGAAATAGAATGAGATTCCCGAAGAAATATTAAAAAATGTATGAAAATTATTACTAGCGTTCTATGACTTTTTCTACCTGATGCGCTATCGAGCGCATTTTGGTGCTCATATATGTGATAGATACGTGCTATGTTTTTCAAATAAGGCATGTAGTTCTTAAATGGGAGGGGGTCACCGGAGATATAAGTGAGATTCACGAATAAATGTTACTAAATACATGTAAATTATGATTAGGATTCTATGAATTTTTTTTTCCTGATGCACTATCGAGCGCACTTTGTTACTCATATATGTGGTAGATATGTGCCTTCTCATTCAAATACGTCATCCAGTTCTTAATATGGAGGGGGTCACCGGAGATATAAAGTGAGATTCACGAAGAAATGTTACTAAATATACGTAAATTATGATGAGAATTCTATGACTTTTTACCTGATGCACTATCGAGCGCACTATGTTGCTCATATATGTGGTTGATACTTGCTCTGTCTTTCAAATAAAACATGTAGTTCTTATATGAGAGGGGGGTCACTGGAGATAAAGAGTGAGATTCACGAAGAAATTTTACTAAATATATGTAAATTATGATTAGGATTCTATGACTTTTTCGACTTGATGCGCTATCGAGCGCACTTTGGTGTTCATATATGTGGTAGATACGTGCTATGTCTTTCAAATACGGCATGCAGTTCTTAAATGGAAGGGGGTCACCGGAGATATAGAGTGAGATTCACGAGGAAATGCTACTAAATATATATGTAAATTATGATTAGGATTCTATGACTTTTTCTACCTGATGCACTATCGAGCGCACCTCGGTGCTCATATATGTGGTAGATACGTGCTATGTCTTTCAAATGAGGCATGTAGTTCTTAAATGGGAGGTGAGTCACTGGAGATATAAGTGAGATTCACGAATAAATGTTACTAAATACATGTAAATTATGATTAGGATTCTATGACTTTTTCTACCTGATACGCTATCGAACGCACTTTCATACTCATATATGTGGTAGATATGTGCATTCTCATTCAAATACGTCATCCAGTTCTTAATATGGAGAGGGCTCACCGGAGATATAAAGTGAGATTCACGAAGAAATGTTACTAAATATATGTAAATTATGATGAGAATTCTATGACTTTTTCTACCTGATGCACTATCGAGCGCACTTTGTTGCTCATATATGTGGTAGATACTTGCTCTGCCTTTCAAATAAAACATGTAGTTCTTACATGAGAGGGGGGTCACCGGAGATATAGAGTGAGATTCACGAAGAAATTTTACTAAATATATGTAAATTATGATTAGGATTCTATGACTTTTTCGACTTGATGCGCTATCGAGCGCACTTTGGTGTTCATATATGTGGTAGATACGTGCTATGTCTTTCAAATACGGCATGCAGTTCTTAAATGGGAGGGGGTCACCGGAGATATAGAGTGAGATTCACGAAGAAATGTTAATAAATATATGTAAATTATGATTAGGATTCTGTGACTTTTTGTACCTGATGCACTATCGAGCGCACTTTGGTGCTCATATATGTGGTAGATACGTGCTATGTCTTTCAATAAGGCATGCAGTTCTTTAATGGGAGGGGGGTCACCAGAGATATAGAATGAGATTCACGAAGAAATGTTAATAAATGTATGTGAATTATGCTTAGGATTCTGTGACTTTTTGTACCTGATGCACTATCGAGCGCACTTTGGTGCTCATATATGTGGTAGATACGTGCTATGTCTTTCAATAAGGCATGCAGTTCTTTAATGGGAGGGGGGTCACCGGAGATATAGAATGAGATTCACGAAGAAATGTTAATAAATGTATGTGAATTATGCTTAGGATTCTGTGACTTTTTGTACCTGATGCACTATCGAGCGCACTTTGGTGCTCATATATGTGGTAGATACGTGCTATGTCTTTCAAGTAAGGCATGTAGTTCTTAAATGGGAGGGGGTCACTAGAGATATAGAGTGAGATTCACGAAGAAATGTTACTAAATATATGTAAATTATGATTATAATGCTATGACTTTTTCTACCTGATGTACTATCGAGCGCACTATGGTACTCATATATCTGGTGGATACGTGCTATATCTTTCAAATAAGGCATGTAGTTCTTAAATGAGAGGGGGGTCACTGGAGATATAGAGTGAAATTCACGAAGAAATGTTAATAATTATATATGTAAATTATGACTAGGATTCTATGACTTTTTCTATTTGACGCACTATTGAGCGCACTTTGTTGCTCATATGTGTGGTAAATACTTGCTATGTCTTTCAAATAAGGCATGTAGTTCTTAAATGGGACTGGGGTCACCGGAGATATAGAATGAGATTCACGAAAAAATGTTAATAAATATATGTAAATTATGGCTCCAATAATATGACTCTTTTTACCTGATGCACTATCGAGCGCACTATGTTGCTCATATATGTGGTAGATACTTGCTCTGTCTTTCAAATAAAACATGTAGTTCTTATATGAGAGGGGGGTCACTGGAGATATAGAGTGAGATTCACGAAGAAATTTTACTAAATATATGTAAATTATGATTAGGATTCTATGACTTTTTCGACTTGATGCGCTATCGAGCGCACTTTGGTGTTCATATATGTGGTAGATACGTGCTATGTCTTTCAAATACGGCATGCAGTTCTTAAATGGAAGGGGGTCACCGGAGATATAGAGTGAGATTCACGAGGAAATGCTACTAAATATATATGTAAATTATGATTAGGATTCTATGACTTTTTCTACCTGATGCACTATCGAGCGCACCTTGGTGCTCATATATGTGGTAGATACGTGCTATGTCTTTCAAATGAGGCATGTAGTTCTTAAATGGGAGGTGGGTCACTGGAGATATAAGTGAGATTCACGAATAAATGTTACTAAATACATGTAAATTATGATTAGGATTCTATTACTTTTTCTACCTGATACGCTATCGAACGCACTTTCATACTCATATATGTGGTAGATATGTGCATTCTCATTCAAATACGTCATCCAGTTCTTAATATGGAGGGGGCTCACCGGAGATATAAAGTGAGATTCACGAAGAAATGTTACTAAATATATGTAAATTATGATGAGAATTCTATGACTTTTTCTACCTGATGCACTATCGAGCGCACTTTGTTGCTCATATATGTGGTAGATACTTGCTCTGCCTTTCAAATAAAACATGTAGTTCTTACATGAGAGGGGGGTCACCGGAGATATAGAGTGAGATTCACGAAGAAATTTTACTAAATATATGTAAATTATGATTAGGATTCTATGACTTTTTCGACTTGATGCGCTATCGAGCGCACTTTGGTGTTCATATATGTGGTAGATACGTGCTATGTCTTTCAAATACGGCATGCAGTTCTTAAATGGGAGGGGGTCACCGGAGATATAGAGTGAGATTCACGAAGAAATGTTAATAAATATATGTAAATTATGATTAGGATTCTGTGACTTTTTGTACCTGATGCACTATCGAGCGCACTTTGGTGCTCATATATGTGGTAGATACGTGCTATGTCTTTCAATAAGGCATGCAGTTCTTTAATGGGAGTGGGGTCACCAGAGATATAGAATGAGATTCACGAAGAAATGTTAATAAATGTATGTGAATTATGCTTAGGATTCTTTGACTTTTTGTACCTGATGCACTATCGAGCGCACTTTGGTGCTCATATATGTGGTAGATACGTGCTATGTCTTTCAATAAGGCATGCAGTTCTTTAATGGGAGGGGGGTCACCGGAGATATAGAATGAGATTCACGAAGAAATGTTAATAAATGTATGTGAATTATGCTTAGGATTCTGTGACTTTTTGTACCTGATGCACTATCGAGCGCACTTTGGTGCTCATATATGTGGTAGATACGTGCTATGTCTTTCAAGTAAGGCATGTAGTTCTTAAATGGGAGGGGGTCACTAGAGATATAGAGTGAGATTCACGAAGAAATGTTACTAAATATATGTAAATTATGATTATAATGCTATGACTTTTTCTACCTGATGTACTATCGAGCGCACTATGGTACTCATATATCTGGTGGATACGTGCTATATCTTTCAAATAAGGCATGTAGTTCTTAAATGAGAGGGGGGTCACTGGAGATATAGAGTGAAATTCACGAAAAAATGTTAATAATTATATATGTAAATTATGACTAGGATTCTATGACTTTTTCTATTTGACGCACTATTGAGCGCACTTTGTTGCTCATATGTGTGGTAAATACTTGCTATGTCTTTCAAATAAGGCATGTAGTTCTTAAATGGGACGGGGGTCACCGGAGATATAGAATGAGATTCACGAAAAAATGTTAATAAATATATGTAAATTATGGCTCCAATAATATGACTCTTTCTACCTGATGCACTATCGAGCGCACTTCGATACTCATATGTTTGGTAGATATGCGCTCTGTCCTTCAAATAAGTCTATTAGTTCTTAATTCGAAGGAAAGTCACCGGAGATTTAGAATGAGATTCGCGAAGAAATGTTAATAAATATATGTAAATTATGGCTCCAATTTTATGACTCTTTCTACCTGATGCACTATCGAGCGCACTTTGATACTCATATATATGGTAGATATACGCTCTTTCCTTCACATAAGTCTATTTGTTCTTAATTCGAATGGGGGTCAACGGAGATATAAAATGAGATTCACGAAGAAATATTAATAAATATATGTAAATTATGGCTCGAAGTCTATGACTCTTTCTACCTGATGCACTATCGAGCGCACTTTGATACTCATATTTATGGTAGAGATTTGCTCTGTCCTTCAAAAGGGTCTATTAGTTTTTGATTCGAAGGGGGGTCACCTGTGATATAGAATGAGATTCATGAAGAAATGTTAATAAATATATGTAAATTATGGCTCCAATTCTATGACTCTTTCTACCTGATGCACTATCGAGCACACTTTAATACTTATATATATGTTAGATATACGCTCTGTCCTTCAAATAAGTCTATTAGTTCTTAATTCGAAGTGGGGTCACCGGAGATATAGAATGAGATTCACGATGAAATGTAATAAATATATGTAAATTATTGCTCCAAATCTATGACTCTTTCTACCTTATGCACTATCGAGCGCACTTTGATACTCATATATATGGTAGATATAAGCGCTCTGTCCTTCAAATAAATCTATTAGTTCTTAATTCGAAGGGGGGTCACCGGAGATATAAAATGAGATTCACGAAGAGATGTTAATAAATATATGTAAATTATGGCTCCAATTCTATGACTCTTTCTACCTGATGCACTATCGAACGCACTTTGATACTTATATATATGGTAGATATGCGGTCTCTCCTTGAAATACGCCGTTTACTTTTGAATTCAAAGGGGGGTCACCGGAGATATAGAATGTGTTTCACGAGAAAAGTTAATAAATATATGAAAATGATGGGTCCAATTCTATGACTCTTTTTACCTGATGCACTATTTAGCGCACTTTGATACATATATGTATGGTAGATATACGCTCTGTCCTTTAAAAAAGTTTATTAGTTCTTAATTCATGGGGGGGGTCTCCGGAGATATAGAATGAGTTTCACGAAGAAATGTTAATAAATATATGTAAATTATGGCTCCATTTCTATGACTCTTTCTACCTGATGCACTATAGAGCGCACTTTGATACTCATATATATGGTAGATATATCCTCTGTCCTTCAAATAAGTCTATTAGTTTTTAATTCAAAGGGGGGTCACCGGAGATATAGAATGAGATTCACGAAGAAATGTTAATAAATATATGTAAATTATGGCTCCAATTCTATGACTCTTACTACCTGATGCACTATCGAACGCACTTCGATACTCATATATTTGGTTGGTATTTGCTCTGTCCTTCAAGTAAGTCTATTAGTTCTTAATTCGAAGAGGGGTCACCGGAGATATAGAATGAGATTCACGAAGAAATGTTAATAAATATATGTAAATTATGGCTCCAATTCCATGACTCTTTCTACCTGATGCACTATCGAGCGCACTTTGATACTCATATATATGGTAGATATGCGGTCTCTTCTTGAAATACGCCGTTTACTTTTGAATTCAATGGGGGGTCACCGGAGATTTAGAATGAGTTTCACGAAGAAATGTAATAAATATATGTAAATTATGGGTCCAATTCTATGACTCTTTCTATCTGATGCACTATCGAGCGCACTTTGATACATATATATATGGTAGATATACGCTCTGTCTTTTAAATAATTTTATTATTTCTTAATTCGAAGGGGGTCACCGCAGATATAGAACGAGATTCACGAAGAAATGTTAATAAATATATGTATATTATGGCTCCAATTCTATGATTCTTTCTACCTGATCCACTATTGAGCGCACTTCGATACTCATATATTTTGTAGATATCCGCTCTGTCCTTCAAATAAGTTTATTAGTTCTTAATTCGAAGGGGGGTCAACCGGAGATATAGAATGAGATTCACGAAGAAATGTTAATAAATATATGTAAATTATGGCTCCAATTCTATGACTCTTTCTACCTGATCCACTATTGAGCGCACTTCGATACTCATATATTTTGTAGATATGCGCTTTGTCCTTCAAATAAGTCTATTAGTTCTTAATTCGAAGGAAGGTCACCAGAGATTTAGAATGAGACACGCGAAGAAATGGTAATAAATATATGTAAATTATGGCTTCAATTCTATGACTATTTCTACCTGATGCACTATCGAGCGCACTTTGATACTCATATATATGGTAGATATGCGCTCTGTCCTTCAAATAAGTCTATTGGTTCTTAATTTGAAGGGATTCATCGGAGATATAGAATGAGATTCACGAAGAAATTTTACTAAATATATGTAAATTATGGCTCCAATTCTGTGACTCTTTCTACCTGATGCACTATCGAGCGCACTTTGATACTCATATATATGGTACATATACGCTGTGTCCTTCAAATAAGTCTATTTGTTTTTAATTCGAAGGGGAGTCACCGGAAATATAGAATGAGATTCACGAAGAAATGTTAATAAATATATGTATATTATGGCTCCCATTCTTTGACTCTTTCTACCTGATGCATTATCGAGCGCACTTTGATACTCATATTTATGGTAGAGATTTGCTCTGTTTTTCAAAAGGGTCTATTAGTTTTTAATTCGAAGGGGGGTTACCGGAAATATAGAATGAGATTCACGAAGAAATTTTAATATATATATGTAAATTATGGCTCCAATTCTGTGACTCTTTCTACCTGATGCACTATCCAGCGCACTTTGATACTCATATATATGGTACATATATAGGCTGTGTCCTTCAAATAAGTCTATTAGTTTTTAATTCGAAGGGGAGTCACCGGAAATATAGAATGAGATTCACGAAGAAATGTTAATAAATATATGTAAATTATGGCTCCAATTCTTTGACTCTTTCTACCTGATGCATTATCGAGCACACTTTGATACTCATATTTATGGTAGAGATTTGCTCTGTTTTTCAAAAGGGTCTATTAGTTTTTAATTCGAAGGGGAGTCACCGGAAATATAGAATGAGATTCACGAAGAAATGTTAATAAATATATGTAAATTATGGCTCCAATTCTGTGACTCTTTCTACCTGATGCACTATCGAGCGCATTTTGATACTCATATATATGGTACATATACGCTGTGTCCTTCAAATAAGTCTATTAGTTTTTAATTCGAAGGGGAGTCACCGGAGATATAGAATGAGATTCACGAAGAAATGTTAATAAATATATGTAAATTATGGCTCCAATTCTATGACTCTTACTACCTGATGCACTATCGAACGCACTTCCATACTCATATATTTGGTTTTTATATGCTCTGTCCTTCAAGTAAGTCTATTAGTTCTTAATTCGAAGAGGGGTCACCGGAGATATGGAATGAGATTCACGAGGAAATGTTAATAAATATATGTAAATTATGGCTCCAATTCTATGACTCTTTCTACCTGATGCGCTATCGAGCGCACTTTGGTACTCATATATATGGTAGATATGCGGTCTCTTCTTGAAATACGCCGTTTACTTTTGAATTCAATGAGGGGTCACCGGAGATTTAGAATGAGTTTCACGAAGAAATGTAATAAATATATGTAAATTATGGCTCGAATTTTATGTCTCTTTCTACCTGATGCACTATTGAGCGTACTTCGATACTCATATATTTGGTAGATATACGTACTGTCCTTGAAATAAGTCTTTTAGTTCTTAATTCGAAGGAGGGTCACCGGATATATGGAATGAGATTCGCGAAGAAATTTTAATAAATATATGTAAATTATGGCTCCAATTCTATGACTCTTTCTACCTGATGCATTATGGAGCGCACTTTGATACTCATATATATGGTAGATATACGCTCTGTCCTTCAAATAAATCTATTAGTTCTTATTTCGAAGGGTGGTCACCGGAGATATAGAATGAGATTCACGAAGAAATGTTAATAAATATATGTATATTATGGCTCCCATTCTTTGACTCTTTCTACCTGATGCATTATCGAGCGCACTTTGATACTCATATTTATGGTAGAGATTTGCTCTGTCCTTCAAAAGGGTCTATTAGTTTTTAATTCGAAGGGGGGTCACCGGAAATATAGAATGAGATTCACGAAGAATATTTAATAAATATATGTAAATTATGGCTCCAATTCTATGACTCTTTCTACCTGATGCATTATCGAGCGCACTTTGATACTCATATATATGGTAGATATAAGCGCTCTGTCCTTCAAATAAATCTATTAGTTCTTAATTCGAAGGGGGGTCACCGGAGATATAAAATGAGATTCACGAAGAAATGTTAATAAATATATGTAAATTATGGCTCCAATTCTATGACTCTTTCTACCTGATGCACTATCGAACGCACTTTGATACTTATATATATGGTAGATATGCGGTCTGTCCTTGAAATACGCCGTTTACTTTTGAATTCAAATTGAGGTCACCGGAGATATAGAATGAGTTTCACGAAGAAAAGTTAATAAATATATGAAAATGATGGGTCCAATTCTATGACTCTTTTTACCTGATGCACTATCGAGCGCACTTTGATACTCATATATTTGGTAGGTATATGCCCTGCCCTTCAAATAAGTGTATTAGTTCTTAATTCGAAGGGGTTCACCGGAGATATAGAATGAGATTCACGAAGAAATGTTAATAAATATATGTAAATTATGGCTCCAATTTAATTATTCTATCTACCTGATGCACTATCGAGCGTACTTTGACACTCATATATATGTGTGGTTGATGCTGACATTGGTATTAAGACTTGTGAAAGGGTTTTTGTGCCTACATGTAAGGTTATTCGATTACGTTTATAGAATTGTTATTTTTTGTCTTTTTAAATTATATTTCTAAATTTTTTTAAGTGTCATTCGATGTCCCTACACTATTGTCGTGTATCTGATAGACTAGTGATTAGCTATGAAATTAGCCGCTTAATGATTTTATGTGAAAACGGAAAGGCACCGTCCATGATTGAGTTCTTTTTTATGTACAATTTGTTTTTGTGTACTGTCAACCCTGACTTTATTGGTTAGAAAATTTTGCAGACATCTGCTAAGATCCCTTCGGTGACAAAGTCAAAATGTAAGTGAGCTACACTAGGACGTCATTCTGATACGTATATTCACAATAGTAATGTAGTTGTCTGTAGCTCAGGGGTAAGAGGCGATTTGTCAACTCTAAGGGAAGGGAATGTTCCTCGAAAGTATCGCTGGAAGAGGATTATTCTAACGGATAAATTGAGTATACTGTCACAGCGCATTTCTTTGTTTCGTTATGCGACGTGTACAACATCTCATGGTTCGTCCATTTTTGTTGCTTGTGTGCACAGAAGTATCATGTTCCACTGAATTACACATTACGAGGGGGAAACCCCTTAATAAAGCTAATTTTTGCCCAACATGTATTCAAGCAATATTTGTGATTCTAAGTGGCATGTGGAGAATCGGTTGTACACTCGTTCATCACATATGATCTTTGTATTTTTGGATACTACATGTTATGTTTCTTTACATGCCGCCTGACTGTTCTATGCACAGACGCTTTAAACCTAATCTGGAACATAGATTTTTTTTCATTTTCACACACTCTTAACTTGGAAGGAAGCCGTTTATTTATCATCCGTTACCATTAGCTTACAAGATATAACTGTAATACCTTAAAGACTTCTTTTCATTTAAATTGTTCTTTCAAGAGTTTATTCTGTCCTGAAACGAAATAGATCAATCACACAAGTGTATCTTTCTTTTGAATTCTAAGTGTTCCAACTTGAACGATCTATTATTCCTTTTGATTGTTGAAATATTGTACTTGATTGTTGTTCACTTTCCTCATTCAACGTTTGATAAAATAATGAAAGGAATACTCCAGGTTCTTTGGGAGTCACTCTTGCAACGCCACTGCACTTCATCCGATAGTGCACTAACGGAACCTAGTTAATGGAAATTCACTAAAAGTAATGGACTTTCACTTTTGCGCAATTTCGATCCGACATTTTGTTCTCGAGTATGGCTGTTTTCGGGCGGTCATAGCTCCGAGGCATTTCTACACCCAAGTTGGACTATACTTTTCGTTTTATCTCGGTGTCAGAACTTCAGCTCCCGACGATAGTTATATTAGTAAAGACGTTTTCACAGGTTAGTTATTTATATTACTAAACAAATTTGGTGGTTTAATACATAAAATGGCACCCATATATATATGTACAGGGTATAACTTAATTAACCCTTTGGGGATCCATACGGGTGTTTCATGGTACATTGCGTTATAACGCTCCTATTTGAGCTTTTTCGTCCGGTTTTTTTCTTTTGTTTTTGTTTTTCAAGTCCAGAGGCATTGTAGAATACCTTACCCCAAAAATACCCCAAAAACCCCGGATCCCGTAAGAAATACTTTTTAGTTCTTGTAATATTTTTTGTCGAACAAAATTAAGTTAAATAAATAAATCTATATACGAGTAGCTATATTTTAGAAATACAATAGGCTCTGAATTGTTTAAACTGCGCTATATCGATTGCGCTTAAATTCTGAAAGTTTTTAGCAATAAATGAGTGGCAGCACGAAAAACTCTTATCTTATGAAATAAACCTAGTTACATATTAATTGCTTTACTTTCTTTATACATATTCTTTGAAAAGTGAATCTACTCTTTATCTTTTCTCTGCCAGTAGTAACTGTATGAATGTATAATACAAAAGTTGCATACATAAGATAAAATGTATGCGTAATGTGATATTTCACAGGGTGTCTTTTATAAGGGCGCACTGTACCCTCCACAGGCTAATTACCAAAAGCCACTATGTGAATTTATTGTACGGAACTAAGATACACAAGAACAACTAAAACCACTTGCCTATAATGTGATGTTTCGCATAGCGAGCTGTACCCTTCATGGGTTGTTTATCAACAGTAAGAGTATAAATATGTATTGCACAGAACTGTGGTAAGGCCGTTTATCTTTGATGTGGTTTCGCAAGGGCGCCTTATGTAAAGAGTGCATTGTACTTTTTACGTATTCTTTACCAATAACAACTGTAAGAATGTATTATTTTTTTTAAAAAAAACGTATACCTTTATTTATAATGTGATGTTTTGGAGGGCGTACTGGGACTGTCCCGGTGGGCCAGCACGGGCCTCTCTTAGTGAAGAGTCCTTCCATTCTTCTTCCTTACTACAATTTTGGGATGTATTTACATACAATTCTAACAAACTTGAACTGACATGAAACTCATAAACAACTACTGTAGTACGTCATACATCATTATACAGTATTTTGAAATTTTTATTATTTGCTAGTTCATATATCTTTTAATATAAATCCTCTTTGTGGATCTTGAAAGTACCTTGAGTTCCAGTAGAACCATGTAAAAAAGTTTTAATACTTCAAAAGATGCAATAACAGTTTTTTAATACTTCAAATAGGCCTATATGATAAACGATGTTAACGAATACCTAATTACGACAATTCAATTCATCCTTTTCACGCTAACAGCACGTAAACTAACCATATAACCACGATGGAGATTAGCACGGATATTAGTATCAAATTCGTAGTTTTCGGGATCTCAGGAAAGGAATAATGACAAAATTGACGCCCCTTAAGACCTAGTTTAGTCACCGTTATTATGAGGAAGGGGTGTAAAGTAACATGTCCAAATTTATCGACATTATTGTCATATTCTTCATTTTCGATATCGCTCAGGTGATTAGTGACAGTCTTCATGACATTTAACACCCAAAACGAATGAAATGAAATCTTTCAGTTTAACGTCCAACACTTATACTATTTAGGCTATGGCAGACGGCTGATTAAAGGCAAGTGGATGATGATGGACGAATTGCTGGAATGAGAATGTCGAAGCAAACGGGAGTAGTCTGTAAAACCCCACGTGGACGATATTGTCCACACAAACTTAACTGTCCGGGGATCGAACCAGGGATCCCATTCAAGGGAAGTAACCGCTCTACCACTGAGGTACCATGTCTCCTGACATTTAAGCTCGAGTTTAAATAAACAAAGGACACGTCAGCTGGATCGATAACTGTTAGGGTTAACGTCGAAACTGTTATTTTTCTTTACTTATATAAAGGTAAACAAGAACGTTATGTTGCTTTTACACCCACCACATCCGAACATCGATATGTCACCTAAGACGTACCTGGAAGATCAAAAGAATCCCCATCAGCACTACCTTCTGCCAACGTTCTGGAAGGCCATGGATTCCATCGCGGTAGAATTTGGTGGGCCGTGGAGCGAAAAAAGTATCAAGTGCATTTTGCACCTCTACTAAGGATTTGAACTGATGTCCGCTAAAGTGATTATCCAATGAATGGAACAGGTGACTCGTTGTTTATGTAGTTCAGTGTTACTGACAGGATCCTCAACACCAAAGGCGTTATTCTTATTTATGTATTTACTTCACTCAATTCCTTATTACCAGATAGGATATATTAAATATAAACTTCATCCTCTCCGTGCGAAGAACGGATATTTCAGTTAGTGCTCAATAAAGTTTGTAGGTTTCAACTCGTGTTTTTGCATCCTTACATAACACGGAAATTATGAATGTGTGACGAGACCATCATAACTAACTAACTAACTAACTCTATGGCCTATGGAACCCGGAGTTTCAATGCCGCGTTCACGAAAGCTTAGCCAGCAGGATCCCGTTTCTACTTTGGATTCCTATCTCTGCGAGATCCATCTTAATGTTGTCCTCCCATCTGCGCCTAAGTCTTCCTAATGGTCGTTTTCTGATTGGTCTTCCAGTCAAGACTTTGAAAGTGTTTCTATTTCCTTCCATCCTAGCTACATGACCTGCCCACCTAAGCCTCCATGACGATTACTTTAACAATGTTGGGTAAACCGTATAAATTATGTAGTTCCTCGTTGTGAAGTTTCCGTCATTCCTCATTCGCGTTCCTCTTGGGTCCGAATATTCGTCTCAGGACCATGTTCTCAAATACTTCAGTCTATGTTCTTCTTTCAAAGTAAGCGCCCATGTTTCGCAACCATATAGAGCAACAGGTATAATTATCGTTTTATATATTGATCGTTATAAGAGACCATCATACAAGGCCAATCCAAACAGCATCGGTTTCTTATACACCACTCTGTCTCAAAGAGAATGTATAAATATAGCTCTCACAATTTAATTCTAGTATATTATGACGCACTTGAAGAAAAAATACTACTAATAATAATAATAGCATCATATCGGAGCTTCAAAATTAATTTCAGACAATCAATACCGTACATTTCTGCTAAATGGATTTCCTTATGAATTGCACAGCACATTGTTTGCGTCAGTAAAGGTTTGTAATGCTGTGAGAACCACCTCATCTATAATATTCAGAGAATATTTATTTGAAATCCGCAGAGCAGTGTATATGGCTATGAAAACCACAAAATGAGGTAGAAAATATGCAGATTCAGAGATCTCTTGGGAGACTTATCAAATTATTCAAAAGGCGTTCCACACTAACATTCGTATCCTTTTACACTGTGAGGTTGATCTGCTAACCATGTAAAATAATAATTTTATGAAGAAAGAATTGCATACTAATTAAATTAGCTTTTCTTTAAAATATTATTAAATATTATTTTCATTTAAAAATTATTCTCACAAGGGAAGAGACGGAGCAGTGACGTAATTAGTTTTAGTGCACCCTTAACCGATCGATCATTGATTTACTCATATCCTGCCCCACGCATTTCAGCTGATGTGTTATATATATATATATATATATATATATATATATATATATATATATATATATATATATGTGTGTGTGTGTGTGTGTGTGTGTGTGTGTGTAGATATAGATAGATAGATAGATAGATAGGTAGCTGCAATGGGTCTATTCCGGACGTTTTCGTTCAGTTTAGACCCCTTTTGCAATGCATGAAAATACACAAGGGGTCTATACGGGACGAATGGGTCTATTGAGGACCAAAAATGGGTCTAAGCCGGACGATAGGGGTTTAAATGGGACGGAGGGGTCTAAGTAGGACGATCAGTGCTACCAACACACTTTTATTAAAGTGTTTACTGAAACTTTATAAATTATGCTCATCTGATGGTGATTTGAAGTTTAGTGTTTCTTTTCAGCAGTAAGGCTATTAGACACTTGAATCTAAAGTTTGAGGTGGAATCCGAACTACAATTTCTGTTCTTTTTCAACCGGGAATCAAACTCGGGACCCCACGTACCAAAGTCGTGAGTGCTATCCACTATAGCAACGATAATAGCAATAATCATGACATAAGAGCTTGTGGTAGCATTATAGTATCAAACTACATATATCCATTATATTTCTTCCATCACACTTGGGATTTTTTTTTAATGAGAAATATTATACTAGTTTCCAACTCTACCATTATACCAAGATCACTAAAAGTACAGTCATCCAAGTAAACAAAACACATCTTAATTCCAAGTAATTCGGAATACTTAATAAATAAAAATATAAATACACAAAAACATTAAAATAGAAACGTAAAACATTAAACACTTGACGTAGCACTTACAATTTGGGACATCTTTTCGGTATAGTTTATAAATATCTTATTGATAAAGTTGTAGACCGTTTATGGTGGCGTTTTCTGGTTCGATGGTGGCTAGTGCCAAGTCAGATTTGGAATAGAAAAACACCGTGTGCATCGGTTTTCTCTGGGTTCTCCCGTTTCATCTATTATCAAGTGTGGGAGGATTCAGTAGTCTCCGTAGAAATAATCATTTTGGAAGCTTCACTATTTTCACGAAATATGGTCAAAGTCCTTTTTCAAGTATGATGTTGCAAACTAAATGTGTTTCAACTTTCATAAAACTCAAACCGGTTACAAGTGTGTGGGGGAAAGACTATGATGATTATTGAAGTTTAGCATCTCTTTTATGCACCAAGGCTATATAAGACGTGGATCTACAGTGAAATATGGAATGTGAACGACCATAATACTTTAAAATTTAGGTACTTTTTCATCACGAATCGAACCCATGATCTAATGAACCAAGGACGTGCGTTAATTACTAGACCAGCGAAAAGTTTGGGGTAAAATTGAAAGTGTATATATTACATCTTGAAAATTGATCTATCAGCTTTCACAAGAACTAAAAAAAAATAAATAAATAAATAAAATAAAAAAAAATAAAGTCGGGATACACGGAAGCGAATTAGATTAGTCTTAACTTATGGAACAGTAAAGAGATACCTGTAGAATGCATTCAAAGTTCACTATTCTTACGCTTTTGGTAAGGAAAAAATTTAACTTGGGGAAAAAGTATTTTAAATCCATCTACTGGCAAACAGTTTCTAGTCACCGCGCTCCAATCACCGCAGGCTTCTTAGAGGTACACATAATGATTTATTTATACTTTGTCATTTACCCCACACTTCCCTGGCTACAACCCAATTATGAATTAGATATTTGGAAGCTTCCAGTAGGATGGATGGTAAGTTAGGCATAAAGTCTAAATGTATATCAAATAACGAAGGGGCACTAGTATGTTTGGTTTAAGTTAAACATAAAAAATATATGTCATCTCATTGAACCCGTGCCCTTATATGTGGAAGCCATACCGTGAATGCGCACTTACAAAATGGGCCAACCTGTTCCAAAATGAGTGTTTCTTTAATTGACAATCTTGTAATACGAATTTTGATTACTCCCTCAGTAATCACCATAGCTAATAGGATCATTAATAACAACTAGCTCTTTATTTGTGTTAACATTCTCGGATTTACAGATTCTATAATTCAAAGAGAGAAGGATTGCAATCATTAGATTGAATGAGTGGGGAATTGCAATATGTGTTATCAGTGGCGTATTTAAGATTTCGTTTCGGGAGGGGCTTTGCTAACTTTCGGGGGGGATTTGCCTGTAAATGTGAAAATTTTGCAAGATATTTAATTTACTTTACTGTAGTAAGTAAGATTTCCGAGGGCTTAAGCCCGGAAGACCCTCCTAAATACGCCACTGTGTGTTATTGTTTATATTATTAAAAAAATATGATCATTCCAATGCAAAGTAAACATTTTTAATGCACTTAATTTTCCAACTTTAAAAATTTCTAATGTTTCTTAATATGCCAGTATTTACTCTAATTTCTCATCTAAATTTATGTTTTGTGCAGTTTGTGTTTAGAGTATATTCTTCTATAGTTATTTTGCGTTTTTTAAAATTCAATTATTGTCAAATTACTTTAAGTTTAAGGCCACACGAAAGTTCTATGAACAACAGGAATTGATATAGCATAATTAAATAAAAATATTGTTAAACCTACCCAGGGATTAGTGGCCGCTTGGCTTAGTGGTAGAGCGTTCACCTCTGGTGCTTGGGGTTCCTGGTTCGATCCCAGCTCGCGCCAAATGAACTTTGTGGTGGACATACACCGTGTACGTGGGTTTCCTAAGGATTTTCCTATTTCCTCCCAATTTCTTCATTTTACCATTTCATTCATTTCTCACCATCACCGTCTCCTTTAGCCTATCTGGCATAACCGTGGGACATAAAACTCAAGGATTTCATTTCGTTTTCTACCCACGGATCAAGGCCGGATTAAGGAGGGCTTAGGGGGCTGTAGCCCTGAGCCTAAAGGCGGATGGGGCCCCCCAATTTGATCAAAGTCTCAACTGGCTGTCTAAAACGAATCATACAAGATACAATCATCATAAGATAAAATATGACCAAAAATATTATTCTCTTAACTTTCCTATTGCACTTTCACAGAAATGTATTAAACAAAGTCTACAGGGCTCACTATTTTTTTCTAGCCCCGGGTTTCCAGATGATTTAGTCCAGTCCTGCCAGGGTTCTGCTACTAGAAAGTGATGCCTCTGTGTATGCATGTGTACTTGTAAGGACGTATTCTGCTGGACACAGTCGAGATTAGTAGACTAACAGTACACAATTAGAAAGAGCAATTCTAACTTGTTCAAAAATGTATGTAAAAACTGCAGAGTATAAAGCTATAGAATTAGAGATTTTACGTATACAATAACAGAGTAACTACGGCTTCATCATACTGAGGTTTACTTGCACACAAATTTGTGTATCAGTAGAGGTCAAAGCAGGATGTGTATTTACTGGTCGAGCATTGTTTACTGATTTGCAATCGGAAAATCCTGTAACCAATCATTCTGTTCAAAATAAAAGTTAGCAAATGGTTTTATGTACATACAGATACAAAAGTATTTTAAACTCATGATGAAAATTTTCTATTTTTGATTACTATATTACAATATGTTGATGTTCTTAGGTTTAGTATGTTTTGTTACACCAGACCCACCACTCTCTGCTAATACTTTAATATATTAACAGTACAAAACTATTTCTGTCTCCAACTGCTTTTTCATCACGTGACCATTTTTCTATATAAGATTGTTCCGTTTCAGCTTCTAAGCTGTAAGTTATCTTCTCGCAATTGATTCTTCGAGATTTCTTTCCTTCACAGTTTAATTTATTATGAGTATTACGGTGTTGCTCTCGTGTTTTAAGGCAATTGGGAAACCCTTACATTATGAGCTATCAAATCTTTGTTTCGAAAAAAAAAAACAAAAAAAAAACAAAAAAAAAAAAAAACAATAAATACTATTGGAAGTCAACGCGCTGCCCACACACTATTGAGTCAAAGTATGCCATTTGATTCGCTGTAGCCATTTGTTGTAAGTTCAGATAGATAGAAACGCTTCATATCCAAGTGGTCTATTCGGATCGTTTCCGGCGCGTTTAGACCCATCTTGGAATGAACTAAAATATGCAAGGGGTCTAAAACGGACGACTAAATGAAACATCGTTTCCGACTATTTTTCTATACACTGTTATTACTCCCGTTTTAAAAGGCTGAGGTAGCTAGCTACCATGAGACAAAAATAGCCAACTTGTTACAAATATGGTTTCTGGCTCGCGCTAGTTATAAAGTGTAATCTACATTCTCGATATTCTTTACAGTATTTTCATTCTCTCTGTGAAGAAGAAAAGATACTGCAATTATACAGTAAATAGACATGATTTATGGACACTACAGTGCGTCAATGCAAGTTTTCGCTTACTCTCAGCTAGTATGCCTTCTATCTATTTACACGAAGCAACTCGGAGATTATTGCGTGTTTATAACTGACTAAATATGGAACATGGTAGGTATTAAATTTTGAAAATAAAAAAAATAACAAAAATATTACTGAAAATCATAACAAACACATCATTTCCACTTACTTGTTATGGTATATCGTGTATAAGTTGAAACTACAGGTAAAGTGAATTCCCAAGAGGGAAAGAATATTAGTGAGGTACTGACACGTGAAAACTAGAGGTGATTTATTGCTTTACAACTCCTTTTGTCTGCCATTACAACAGGCTATGCAAAGAATATGCCAATCAATGAAACGAGCTGGTGAGTACCGTAGATTTTTGCTTAGGTGGCAAATAAAAGGAAGTATTCCTGGGTATATAGCGTCTTGTAGTGATAAAATTGCGCAAAGTATAACAAATAAGTTTTCGATTATTTTATTAGGTGCAATCTGACGTTCTTGTTCATAAACGAAGCTACATAATATAATGTTTCTGTAAAGATATGGTCCGTTTTGTCTGTTCTTCATTCATGGCTTAGTATGCTACCGAGAATAAAAACCGGAACAATTACTTTAACCACTATTCTACGTTGCAGCACTAAGCTATCTCACGTAGTCACATCTCGACTTTTGAGATTGACTTTGTTTCTAAAATGAATTATAATGTATAATTGTCTAGTTCAATTCTCATAATATAGAGTTTTATCGTCATCCATTTAAAATTCTTTAAAGGAGCAGATATAAAAATAATAGAATGGAACACAAGATAAGGAAATTCAATTACACAGTTTACTTTCGAAACTATCTTCATTTCCATTGTTATTTCTACGGCCAAATTCTCTTGTTACTTAAGAGTTCCAAAGTAGAATTGGACTTAAAGAGAAGCGTAAAGCCATGTGTAATATTCCCTTAAGAATTCTTCTATCATCGTATATTTACAAGAAAAATGTCTGTTTTTAGGTCGATTTTCGAGTCGAATCGAGTTTGATACTTCGTTCACCCGTGCGGCTCCTTTTAGCTCATTTAGAGATCATAGATTTCTTTGTTTCGAAAACGAAAGCTATGAAAAAATAAGCAGTAATGTAGAATAATTTTAGTGTTGCTCCCGAGAAAGGGCAATTCTCACATCTCGTCACATCCCGAATACAAGACGAGATTACATTACCCTGAGACAACACGAGACAATCTCAAATATCATCTCATGAACATTGCTGCATGTAGCAAAATCAAGCTAAAATTTTGTAAATAGGATTCTTTAACAGTAATTCGAGAAATAGCTAACACAGTGCTTACTAACCTGCGGATGAACTCGGAAGAATAGTGTGAAAATCTATTACCGTAGAACCCTGATAATCCGCCGCAAGGAGCCCTGACCCGGACACCGACGAACCAAGCGTAGGTGTAGGCCCTCATATTCCATGTTTCTACGCATGTGGGTTGCGTCCCCAAAGCTCCTCTCGAGGCTTCTCCCTCAGACTCCGAAGTAACTTTTCTTCGAGAATTAGAAAACACTACTTTTTGTAACAGTTATCACTTAAAATTTTCAAGTTGACCTCAGAAACACTATAACAGGGTTCTTTGGAGAATTTTTACAGAATTAAAACTTTTGAAACTGTTACACTTTATTCTCATCCATTTCCCTCACATGCATATAGTTATTTTTTAGGCTGGTCTTTTGATTCAGGGGTTACTAATACGAGTACCTTGAGAGCACTTCTTATATAGAATTTAAAACTAAGTTTGAAATTATATAAAACTTTTATTTTCATTCATTTTAAACCTAATAGCACCAATTGAATGCATGTGTACCCCAACTTCAATTTTTCATTTACTCTTCCCATTTTTTTGGTGGAGAAATTTACTTATTCAAAGCATTGTTTTCTGAACGCTACGTTTCTGTAAGAAAATATTCAGATCATTTCAACAAAGTGGACAAGGAATAAGTATTTTTTTCTGTTGAGTGCAGCTGCACCCCTGCTTGCTGCTTAACATTCTGCAACGATTCAATTTCTCAGGGATTTCCAACAATGTGTTACAGGTTTTGTGAAAGATTTGTTTTCAATATTATTAAAAACATCTGAAGTATGATTACTTTCATGAGCAACAAACGTCCATCTGTACAGATTATCCCCGTATATACAGTATATTATATAGGATGTGAGTGTACTGTATCAATAAACGGTGTCCCATAAGTCTGGTTGCACAGGCCATCTAGATAGTGATTAAAGATATGAAAAAGTGATGAGACATAAGAGAGCAATGTTACTGGAAAGTATAGGCTTTCGGTCTAAAATGTTTCAATATTTCAAATTGGACCAAACATCTGAGCTCTACAGTGGTGTAGCGCTCAATTAAAGAATAACGTAGCGTTACCACACCACGCCATTAGTAGACAAAGTGAATGAAAGACGGAGTAGTTTGAAGTGTTCTGAACCACGAAAGATGAAAGATGGAAGAGACGGGCACATAGGCGCCGACTTTGGGGAGGCAGGACACTTTTGCCCCCCCCCCCAATATTTAAAGGTGGAGTCCTCGCCTCCCCCCCAATATAATCCAGTTGAGGAAGAATTACCAAAGAGGAGCAAGAATTTATGTCGTAAATTACGTCGTTCCTTTAATTCAATATTAGGAACAGCCTTCTTATTCGATAAAAAGCAGCGTTTTCAAATCGGCGTGCAACCCTATTAGGATGTCCACTTTTTGAGGTAAATTTTAGACTTTCACTCAAACAGCTACTGCTTCCTTACTATTTATCGTAGCATCGTGGTTCATACCTCGTTTTTCACAGGATAGCTCATACTTTCCAACGGTACCACTCTCTTGTCCGTATTATACACCAGAAATAAGAAAATTAAAAAAAAACATGAGATTTTTCGGAAAAATCGAAATTTTTGTGCCTCTCTGGCCCGGGCCTGGGTTCACGTAGGGATCTGAATCTTTTTTAAAAAATCTTGTTATATACATAATACGTGCGCAAAAGTTCGTTGCTGTATCTTAAAAACTGAGGTCGGGAGAAATTTTTGAAAGTCTGAAGGTGACCCATCTTTTCATATATGTATATAAATAGAGGAAGTTCGGGTATTATGGAATAGTCGGATAATATGGAATACCTCATTATCTCGCCTGTGATGTATTGCTTCCAAGTGGAGAGGAAAGAAACTACTACCTCACGTCCCCATGATGCTCTACAGTCAGTCTCCATGTGATTGTGACATTCGCTGTATTGGTAGACGTGAAAATCTGCTTTCTTATTCAGGAATGCTTTTACAGATGAGTGGTTTACAACCTGTATTTTTTATTGAAATGTAATAGAACAACAATTCTTTATTTACTATGACGTTGGATATACAGATGTAGTTTGATAAGCGCCATTATCCTATACGCCTTCGAATGCGTTTAACAGCTCTTTCGTTTCCAAGGTGGCGTGGAGGGCAATATGGAATACCCACAAGAAAAGCATGGTATTCCGTATTTCGTATCGTATTCTGAGTACTAAAATATCTATCGGTATTGGGCAATTAAACATACATTTATGATGACAACAATGCTAACTGTATTTTTTGGGGGGGGGCCACGGTGGCTCAGTGGTAGAGCGTTCACCTCTGGTGCTTGGGATCCCGGGTTCGATCCCAGCCCCCGCCAAGTGAACTTTGTGGTGGACAAACACCGTGTGCGTGGGTTTTCTCGGGGTTCTCCCGTTTCCTCCCACTTTCTTCATTCCACCATTTCATTCATCTCACATCATCACCGTCTCCTTTAGCCTAACCGGCATAACCGTCGGACGTAAAACTCAAAGATTTTCATTTGTATTTTTGTTACAGCAGATTTTCTGATGATACAAGGGGTGAGCTTGGTTCCAGCGTTCATCATGTTTAATGTGAGCACACAATGACTGTGCCGATACTGAAGCACAGGGGCGGATCCAGGGGGGGGGCGATCGGGGCAATCGCCCCCCCCTCCAGAAGAGAAACCTTTTTTATTTTATATATATAAATAAAACCCATCCCAAAGTTTGGAGCACTTAAAAGTAGCAGTATGACAACCCACCGCCCCCCCCCCAGAAGTCGGTCCTGGATCCGCCCCTGCTGAAGCAGAGTATCATATTTATGACTTTTGCAAGTAATCACAATCAGTTATGGCTTGGCATTCAGAATTTTCATATATTCTCACTGTATTCATTATATGTTCAACAGAAAACACATTTCTTTACTGTATAGCATTTGTATTCCATGCTCGACTATTTCATATTACCCTCCAAAGTGGTTTCTTTACAAATTATAAATTTTACCCTCCCCTGTAAATTTTACCCTCCCCTGTCAAGATATGCATAAATAAAGCCAAATATGTAAGGCGTATACTTGTTTTCCTTTTTGTTTCAATGTGCAATTATTAACTGAGTTACAAGCGAAATAAAAATGGTATTCCATAATACCCGAACTTCCTCTATATATACCTTGGTATAAAATATTTTTTAAAAATGTACTGCGTCATTCCTATTTAGCCTAGAGTCATGGTTCAAACGCCATTTTCTTCAGTATAATAAGCCCTTTCCAACGGTGTCACTCACATGTCCATATCATACACCTAAACCAGATAATTAGGGAAAAACTCGGAAGTATTTTTGCAAATTCAACCCAAAGATTTTGCCCCTGTGGCCTAGGCCTGGGTTGACGTAGGGATCTGAATTTTTTTTTTCTAAAAATAAATTGTTATGCACATAATACGTGTGCAAAATTCCAATATTGTATCTTAAAAACAAAGGGCAGAAAAATTGTTGAAAGTCTGAATTTAGGCTCTCTCTTTATACACACACATACGTATATATTTATTATAAAAATTTACTGCGTCATTACTATTTAGCCTAGAGTCATGGCTTAAACGTTATTTTCTTTAATATAACAAACCCTTTCCAACGGTGCGAACACATGTACGTATGGTATTCCTGAACCGGAAAAATCGGGAAAACTGATTTAAAAAAAAAAAAAACTCAGCCCCTCGGAACATTCGTGCCCCTCGTGCCCGGACTCGGCTTTACGTAGAGATCTCAGAAAATTTTGAGAAATATCCAATGGTACATACAATTTCAATCTGATATCGTGAAAACTACAGGCGTGAAAAATTGTTGAAATTTGCCTTAAGAAAAAGTAAAAAGTCACGCCCTTCCGCCCCCACTTGGCGCAGCCAAGTTGACCATCCGATTCCAAAACGCATCTGGGGTGTTCTTTGGTCTATCCTTGACTTGACTAATAGAAAACGACTCAAGTACCTGTTATAGAACCTAAATAAGAGGTCAAAGACCATAGTACGCCATGGTAACAAAAGTTACCAAAAATCCTAAAACAGTTAATAGAGCACTGAAGCTTCAACCAACACTATGGTAACACTGATATGAGAAGTGAAGATCAATGTGGTGTAATGAAGTTCCCAGAATTTGAACTTGAATTTGTTTTAATGCGTTTACACAAATTTGACTTAGGTCATGAATTTAGCAGTGGAGCGGATGCAGCAGACCAAGATCTGGAGGGAAGGGGGCCTTTATCCAGCAGTTGGTAGAAAACGGCTGAATATGATTATATATTTATTCATTGTTTTGACCCCCCCAATATTTTCTTCAATCGGCGCCTATGGACGGGCATATGAAAGATGAAGGATCACGTCCCACTTCAATGTTCACGGCACTGGCGCCACCACCAACCTTAGTAATACATACGTTGATTCAACGTTGAAATTTCATTTATTGTGAAACGAATAAACCGTTTAATAGGCAGACATTTTCCCTTTATCCAACGCTGGAAAACAGTACGAGTTAACATTTAACTACCAGTTGTTGTTCTGAAGACAAATTCTTTAATCTATTAGGTCACCTCTGTTTAGATAGTAATGCTCATTGCTCAGTAGACAGATATTTCTTTTTTTATATTTTCGGTTATTAATCATAACTAAATATCAACGTTTTAATAAACATATGTATAGTAAAATTCACCCTGTTTTAATTTAATTTTGTTTTGTAGTTGCCCCTTCCTCTTGTTTGTGAGTAGTAACGGTACTGCCATGAATATTGAAGTCGTCTGTAATCACTCAGCCAGTGGAGTAGAGATCACTCTGCCTGCCACGCGTTATTTAGTAGGTCGAGGTTGGCAAGAACCCATGCTCCGGACATCCTGACTGAGGGGTTTCCTGGTTTATTCAGTCCCTCCAGGTGAATGCTGGGATGATAGTTACCCTTTTAGCCTAGAGCCGCTTTCTTTCTTAATCCTAGCCCAACCTAAAGGGCGAATGAGACCTCGGTGCTGAAGGTCCGAACTCCTCCTTGTATCCTTCCCTTGAACAAAGAAAATGCTCGCGTGTGATCCTTTTCCCCTTCATATATCCGCCCATCCAGTGTACTTCAAACTACACAGGATTTGACTCGAGTCGAGTTGGATAAATTTTCCAAGCCGAGCTCTCGAGTGGAATTGAAAGAAAACTCGCTTGGACTCGCCATTTCCATCCCTAACTACAAGCCATCATGGCAGTAGATTCTGTCTTTTGGGAGAGTTTTGTTCCGATTCTTTGATTTCTATATTACTTTGTTTTTACCACTTCCAAATTTAATCGATTAAAAAGATAGAATTATGACGTCGTTCTATTAACATCTAGCACTCCAGAATTTTCTGTGCCTTCGCAGTAGAAATTGAGATGAAATGTTTAGAATCTGTGGAAGTTTATTTTCTGCGATTGCCAATTACACAGAAGTATTATTAGCGAGGAAAAGGGGGATTAGAGGGCCAATAGCCAGCCGGAAAATGAAATGAAATCTTACGTCCTAAGGTTATTTCGGCTAGGCTAAAGGAGAGGGTGATGATGAGAAATAAATGAAATGGCAGAATGAAGAAAGTAGGAGGAAATGGGAGATTCACGAGGAAACCCACGCATACGGTGTTTGTCCACCACAAAGTTCACTTGGTGGGAGCAGGGTTTGAACCCGGGACCCCATACACTAAACTAAACACTCTAGCACTGAGCCACCGCGGCCTCGAATAGCCAGACGGATTTCTTACGTGAGGAAGTTATGAATACCGAGGGTGCAATGGCAAAGTCACCAAAGATTACAAGAAAGAGTTTATTTATTGCATACAGAATCTGGGAAGAATTGAAGCTCCTTTTACAAAACTTATGATATAAACTCACTTGGCTCATGAATATTTATGCTGTAACAGACATGCCATTTGTGTACTGTAATAGAGATGCATATTACGACACACAAATCCAAGACTAGAATTTTTTATCAGCAATACAAGAAAACTAGAAAATACAGCGGTACATAATTTAATTCAGTTGCATACTTTATGTTTACAAAAAATGCAAAATATTGATTTTAAAATACTTTGGTTTGAAATTCTTGAAATAACAATATCCCTGGGGAACACATTTGCTACATCTACTAAGAAGCATATCAAATACCACGCTTTATGCAAAAATAAGTAAAATGTGCTTTATTGTTCAATATCAGTAATAAAGACATTAAAAGATAAATTAAACGAATGTATTACGTGGTCTAATCAACTAGAGAATTATAATCTCAATTTTCTAGCTATGTGATATATGAATGCTACGTCGTGAAAAAAAAGAACGACATAAAATAATAATAGTAATAATAATATACAGTGAAACCTCATAATGACACCGATAAGATAAAATGTTGATTCAAAATGGTGTATACACCTTTGTAAGTTGGAAATTATTGTACTGATTGCAATGGAATTCTCGCTATAGCTATTCTGGTTGACGCTTTTATCGGTGATATATTTTAAAACCTATAAAATATACCAATATTTTAGAACATAGTAGGGAGAGAGAAGCTGTTGAAAATTCGACACACTAAGGAATTTGCTACATGCATCTAAATATTGCCTTTAGGAGTGTTAATAAGAATAATATCATAATTCATGTTATACAGACATCAATAATAACTTATACCAAACATACACACATCATGCCCCAGATGACTTAATAAAAAGATGAAAATAACGGAATGTAACACTCATAGGCGCCGACTTGAAGAAAATATTGAGGAGCCACTGGCGGAAATCCCGGGAGGATGAGAGGGACATGTCCCCCAATCTTGGACCTGGGGGACAGTCCCCCCAATAATCTGACGTGAAAAGTGCTTTTTTGGGATAAGTGTTATGATTTGTGTCTGCCATAAAGGAATGTATGATGGAATTTATTTCTCTTAGCCTTTACCTGTATATATATATATATATATATACAGGGTGTTTAATAAGTAATGGTCATAAATTAAACTGTAGATAGTACATGCCAAAACTAACAAAAAAGTCTTAGTAAACATGTGTCCGCAAACGCTTCGTAACGGAGATAGGGGCTGTCAAAAGTTTGGGAAAATGAAGTTTAGAGACGAATATCTCAAAAAGTATGGATCGGACAGAGGGCGGTCCAATGAATGACTATCGAAGTCAGACATGCGCTATGCAGAAATGCATGGTTGATAACTCTGCAATGCGCGCGCAAGGGATTCGCCAAAGAAACGGAAGGAATCCCGGAAAATTGTCTAAGGAAAGGGGGCTCAAGATGAACATCGAGGGCGAGTCTATCCACCAGTAATTCATATGTCGTGGTACCAGGTCGAAAGCTCGAAAAGATACAAAATGGCGGACAATGTTTACGTGCCGTGTGTGGTTGCATAACCAGCAGGAAATGACAGAGGTAATCGAAGTGTGGTGATGTACGTTCAAAATTGCTCCAGGAAGAATTCCGACAACTAATGCATACGTACAAGTGTGGCAGCACTTAGGTAAATCAAACGGTATGCAAGGCACTGATGAAGCATTATGTGCTAAGCAGTTAACGTAACGAATATCCGCAAACTGGATTCCAATGGGAAAAGCATGACAACATTCGAGTATGTGGGAGGCGAATCTGAAACATTCCGCATGTTGAACGCGTAAATGTATTACAACAAGCAAAAAATGATGGACATGTAGTGTTTCTCCATATCAACAAACAGAAATCGTCATGTTGGTAATGTGTACAGCATTAATCATAAGGTAAACAGTAAATACCTAGATGTGTAACCACAGAAGAGATGCATGAGAAATTAAGGTACCTCTATCATTAAAGTAAATGTTGGAAGTGTCGTCCATTCATGCGAATGCATGCTCGTACTCGTTTTCGCAAAGATCCACGTACTCGTGATAACATGTCGGCATGCTGTTGAATATGTCCGTACCATTGTTCCACCCTTTCTCGAAAATCTGAGATCAGAACCACTGCATTCAGTGGGCACTTCAGCGGATTTGAACCTGTAACATCATGCACCCAAGGTGAGCTCAACGTCGGTTGCAACCCCGATTCAGTATTTCCAGCTGGCTTGCATGTTCTACCAGTGTTCCTTTCGGCCATTCCATTCATTTTCGCGCATCGTTTGTTTTACCTTGGTATTGGTACAGTAAAGGACTACTCTGTACATGTTCATTCGTCTTAGGAATGTGCTCTGAAGTAGTTTAGAACATGCACCACCACCTTTCTTCGATTGCCTCTCTCATTTCCTGTTGGTTATGCAACCACACACGGCACGTAAACACTGTCCGCCATTTTGTATCTTTTTGAGCTTTCGAACTGGTACCACGACGTATGAATTACTGGTGGATAGACTCGCCCTCGATGTTCATCTCGAGCCCCCTTTCCTTAGACAATTTTCCGGGAATCCCTCCGTTTCTTTGGGGAATCCCTTGCGCGCGCATTGCAGAGTTATCAATCATGCATTTCTGCATAGCGCATGTCTGACTTCGATAGTCATTCATTGGACCGCCCTCTGTCCGATTCATACTTTTTGAGATATTCGTCTCTAAACTTCATTTTCCCACACTTTCGACAGCCCCTATCTCCGTTACGAAGCGTTTGCGGACACATGTTTACTAAGACTTTTTTGTTAGTTTTGGCATGTACTATCTACGGTTTAATTTATGACCATTACTTATTAAACACCCTATATATATATATATATATATATATATATATATATATATATATATATATATATATATATATATTAGAAAGAATCGTATTCTGTAGTATTTCAAACTGAACTTCGTGCTGTAGTGCGTTTAGTAGTTTCATCAATATGTATTAATTCCACATCCGCTACTTGGGCACAAATTGCAATAAATGCCAGAGGAGAATATGCCCCTCTCCTCATTCTGTAAAATTGTCTCAGCTGTAGGTACGGGCAAAAATCCCGGGGAAATTGGGAGACATGTCCCCCAACATTGGAACTGGAGGCTCCCCCAATAATCCGTTTTGAAAAGTGATTTTTGCAGATAAGTGTGATGATTTGTGTCCGACTCCTCAAAGGAAAGTGAGATGAAATTGATTTCTTTTGGCTTTTCCATTCTTAATGAAAATGAGGGTGTGCGACTGTGCGTGACGTAACCTGATGTGAAATCTTATCTCCTCCTCTCTCCTAGGCCCTAGCACACGAAGAGTATATAGACTATCCTATGTCAGTAGAACCCATCTTTTCAGTAAACGCGCATTTCATCTATTTGTAGTATCAGCCTAGGCATCTACTCATGCTTCGAAAGTAAAGAAAATAATTTAATTGCTGGAATATTTTTCTCCGTAATCTTAAGGTTACATCTGTTAACTAAAGTGTATATGACACGTGTCAGATTTCTGTAACGATTCCTGTAATGATGTTGAGATTATCATCATTGTATCATCATTTTCTTACATTATATGAAATTTGGCAAATACAGTATTATTTCTGAACAAAGAGCATAAAAAAATGGAAAGTCAATGAAATTCTTAGAAATGCTAAGAAGGATTATTGATTATTGTTCTAAGTGGAATGCGAAAAACCAACATATTTATTACGGGGTGATCTTGAGCCCGATAGCACCCTATACGCCACTGAAGACAACTCTGCTCCCCTGATCCTCCACAACATTGTTTTTGAATTTCATAAATATTTTGAACATTGCTTATATATATATATATATATATATATATATATATATATATATATATATATATATATATATAGGGTGGGCCATTTTAATCAGTCCACGGAAATATCTGAAAAATTATAAAACATAGAAGAAATGTTTGAAGTACACGTTATATATTGCTAAGGGGGAAAACCAATTCCGCCAAAAGTACCCCTCCCCGCCCCCCTGTAAATGGAGGTAACAGGGGGTAATTTTGAAATGTCAAATGGGAACACGGGTCGAGTAATACCTCGTTCGAAAGGTCTTGGAAAACTAAGTAACGCTGTACCAAAAGATGTTTCATATGGAGCACCAGTTTCAAAACGGCCGCCATGATATGGTTCCGAAACTCCAGTACCCGTAGTATGAAAACCATGGAAGGTAAATGAATGGAACAAAATTGAAATACGTAAATATCATAGGGCATATCGAATGATGTGATCCCTGTGATCCCAGTGGCCTGCGTGAAAGGTCTTGTGGGCTAACTTCAAAATTTCAATGTCTGACCGGACAACGGTTCGGGCGTACGCTTGACCTACCCAATGCTGATTGGAAGGCAGACTTCATGGATAGAGAATTGGTGCACTGAGTTAATGCGGATGGCCACAGTTACATTTTGATTAACTATTAGCACTCATGTCATATTGTGAGCTTGACGGACGAAACGGTGTGTACGTATATCCCCGAAATGCTTTCCGAATAACCAGCAGGCATTGCATAAAAGTTTCTGTGGCGACGGAGATTAGCAAATTCACAGGTTTGTAAGTGTTAGCAACTGCATTATTCGACAACTTCTTTCGTATACCATTCCTTCTGTTTTCGCATCAAATCATACTCAGCCATACAGATATGCGTTACCATTCAAATAAAATTCCACCTTTTTTTAGTCACTACACCGTCATCCTTACAAACAAATGTTTCAACCACATCATACCTATTTGTGGCGTAGCCTTAATTTGCGAATTAAAGTAGAGTTCTCATTTGAACTTTCACAGTTACTTTCCACCCCACTCACATACAGAGCGCAGGGAGAGATTATTTTGCAGTACTTGGATTTCCCTCTATACATTATGGCAACTTTACTCAAACATTTTTATCTGTGTTGTATCATTCTCGAGCCATGGAACGCCTCCGTGGTTTTCCTATTTAATTTTCGTTATTTTCATTTATCTCTAACCTAGAGATGCAAGGGCTCGGGAAAAAAAACCGGCTTTTTTGAAAAAAAAAACTCGGTTTTTTCTGCTTCGCTTTTTTGCTTGGGAAATTTTGGGCTTTTTTTAAAATTTTGCTTTAAACTGATAAAGCAGACTTTGTTTCGCTTCTCTACAACAAAAAAACTCATTTAATTAGTGGCTGATGCAGATAATAATATGAAACCTCGAAAATAAACCATGAATTTCAAAAAGATTTTTTTAAAATTCTTAATATATTTACATTCCAAAGGATTAACCAATATATGTAATAGTATTTTAGCCTCTTATATACAATAAGTACTTTAAAAAATAATACACAAATAACTACCAAAATTGTATGTAGTATTTTTATTTCAAAATATCACACACCCTCTTTTTGAAGCAAAATAAAGAAAAACATGAGAGAAATATGCTCATCAAGAGCCTCGTTCTTAAAATTGTTCAGTTAAGTTTTAACTTTCATATACATTGTATGAATATTTCGAACAAATTTTTCACTGATTGATCACATACGTAATAATCTGTTACCACCTATCAGGTGCTTCGGATCTACAAAATCGGTAAAGCTCCAAATTCTGTAATGCACTGACTGTTCCCTAAGCTTCTTCAAAATCGGGAAAGTATGAGCATATGGTTTCCTAGGCTTTAGAATATATAACCACTATCACGGTTTACGCAGTCCTTAAGGTTTCTGAATTTTTAACAAGAAAATTCAACATATCGTTACGAAACTTTTTTTTACAAAAAAAAACTATGGAATACATTAAAAAAGAGTGGGAGAATCAATCACTGTTCCAATTCACAAGAAAGACGACAAAATTGATTTAATAATTATCGAGCATTTCTCTTAACATTCTATTAATAAGACTGACCCCATACGCAGATACAATTATTGGAGATTATCAGTGTGGATTTAGTCGAAATCGGGGCCGCGGTGGCTCAGTGGTAGAGCGGTCACATCTGGTGCTTGGGGTCCCGGGTTCGATCCCAGCTCCCGCCAAGTGAACTTTGTGGTGGACAAACACCGTGTGCGTGGGTTTCCTCGGGGTTCTTCCGTTTCCTCCACTTTCTTCATTTCATTCATTACTTATCATCACCGTCTCCTTTAACCTAACCGGCATAACCGTGGGACGTAAAACTCAAAGATTTCATTTAGTCGAAATCGACCAGATATTTACCATTCGACAAATACTCGAAAAGAAATGGGAATATATTACCCAGTACATCAACTGTCTATTGATTTTAGAAAGGCTTACAACTCGGTTAGGAGAGAAACATTGTACAACATTCTTACAGAATTTGGAATACCGAAAAAACTAGATTTATTAATTGTTTAAAAGAATCCCAGAGTAAAGTCCGAGTAGAAAAATGCGAGCTTCCACGTCGAGATTGACCTAAAACAAAAATATGCGTTATCGCCGTTATTATTTAGCTTTGTTCCGGATTACGCTATAAGAAAAATCAAAGATAGGAACCAGGGCCTAGAGTTGAATGGTATTCACTAGGTTATTGTGTATGCTGATGATGTAAATCTGATAGGAGAACAATCGAAAGAAATGCAGAGGCCTTATTAAACGCTAGCAAGGACATGAGTAAATGCAGAGAAATCTAAATACAAGGAAGTTCACAAGGATCGTAATACGGCAAAAAATATGAATGCGTTAAAATATCAATTAATACTTTCGACACAGTGGGTACTTTCAAATATCTCGAATCAGTATTACCAGACCAAAATCATATCCACAAAAGAATTTAAATGTCGATTAAAATCAGGAAATTCGTGTTATTATTCAGTTCAAAATATTTTGTCGTCGCGAATTCTGTCAAGGAATTTAAAGATTAAAATATATAAAATTATAATCATGCCTTTTATGCTTTATGGTTGTGAAATATGGTCGCTTACGGTGTGGGAAGAACGCAGACTGAAATTATTTGAGAATAAAATTCTGAGACGAATATTTGGACCCAAGAGGAACGGGAATGGGGAATAGCTGAAACTTCATAAGGAGGAACTACATAATTTATACGGTTTACCAAACATCGTTAGAGTCATCAAGTCTAGGAGGCTCAGGTGGGCAGGTCATGTAGCCAGAATGGAAGAAAGTAGGAACGCTTTCAAAGTTTTAACTGGAAATCCAATCGGGAAACGTCCATTAGGAAAACCTAAGCCCAGATGGGAGGACAATATTAAGATGGATCTAGCAGAAATAGGAATACAGAGTAGAAACTGGATTGAATTGGATAAGGACGAAAGTCAATGGAGAGCTTTCATAGCCATAGAGAAAAAGAGAGAGAATACATTTAAATTAAGCACGACTGAACAACAAACATGAGTGAGTGATTAGCTTTCGCGCTTCTATCGTGAAGTCCGGGATTCAACCCCGCATTCAACCATTTTGACAAAAGTTTTTTCTTAATTCCATCTGTGAATGTAGAGATAGTGCGTGTACTGTGAGTCCTGGCCGACTTCCTTTCTAATCGTTTTTAAATCTTTGTTATTACTAATTACCAGCAGTGATGGATTTGCGAAGAGGGTTAGGGTAGGGATGTCTTTCGGATTGAAGCCTCTACCCCGAAATTTCTAAAACAAACTAAATATTAGTTTTGCCTTTACTCATAAACTTCAAGCTGTCCTCAAATAAAATATTAGGAATTTTTAGAAAAACTAAGCATTAATAAGAAAAGCCCCTCCCAAAATACTTTTCTAAATCCGCCACTGATTATCAGTATAAAATGGTCTTCAAGGTTGTATCTGGAAGATTATAACTGAATATAGAAACGAAACGAAATATTTGTTATTCCTGTACTCCAGTAGCGTAGCCAGGATTGTTGTTTGGGGGGGGGGCCTTAGTGTTATATTAAATATATATATATATATATATATGCGTTTGTTGCGTCAGAATGTTTAGTTTTAATAATAATAATAATAATAATAATAATAATATCTTTTTCTGAAGTGCTGACTTCTCTAAATATTTCTTCGTTGCTTCTCAATTGCTGTTTTTGCACACCACTACTATATTTTTTTCGTTCTAGGCGTTTTTCTAAAACGTTTTGCGAGTCTTCCTCTGAATTAATATCTTGTTTAGATTTTTCTCCGTTGTTTTTTGGTTTCCTTGCACATTTTACTCACCAAATTAACACAATTGCCTTTTTTCCGCTTTAACCACTTTTGTAAAGTGATTTGCGACATTTTGCAATTGCAAAAGTTCTTTTTTCGACACCCTGAACTCGTCTAACTTAAGCAAATCTTCTGAATTGCTCTAGTTGATCAAACATCAGATATTGCTGTGAGATAGTCACATGCTACAAGTGTTTACTATTGTTTTCCAGCCTCTCCTATTAACATTTTTTCCTTAAAAAAATCTTTCATTTGAATGAAACCAAAACATCAAAGGAAAATATTTATTTTTACCCCTCGTTTCTTTCATTCAGCTTGTCTAGAAACTGTTTAGTGACATGTTATGTTCTGAAATAGAGTACGTGGAAGGCAATTGCTGTTTCTTTGGAGAAAAAATTACAAACATCATATCACCAAAGTAAATTGTCGGAACCCTTTGGGGGGGGCTCGGCCCCCCTGGGCCCACCCCTTCCCTACGCCACTGCTGTACTCATAAATTTAAGCTCCTCTTAAATAAAAGTTAGGAATTTTTAGAAAAAAAAAACATTATTCAGAAAAAAACCTCCCAAATATTTTTCTAAATTCCATACTGATTTATTTCTATCAAATGGTATTCAAAGTTGTGTCCGGAAAATTATTGTTAAATCATTGCACAGCTACAGTAGAACGGAAATGTGGAAGTACGCTCTGACAGATATATATTGAAAAACATAAGTTTAATTATGTGCTAGAAGCTAGAGTACTAAGCCCTAAGAAAAGAAACACGGATGACTAAAAAGAAATGATCTAGAGAAGAAAAAAATGTTGATAATTCAAAAGTTAAATAACTTCTAAAATTGCTCTCAAGTACTACGTACTTTATGTTTACTTTAATTCATAAACCATGTGCTCCATCCACCATGATGGTGAATTCCAGAGCAAAATATGGCATTTAGGTCATGGAAATATGGCATTTAGGTCATTTAACTTTAGACTATACTGTAAGAAAGCTATTTAAACAGAAAAATCATGAAAATGAAAAAAGCCAAAATTTCCAAAATTCTCGTTTTTTTTTCCAAAAAAGCCGGCTTTTTATGTGCAAAAAAAAAAAACCATCGATTCTAAAAAGCCGGCTTTTTTGCATCTCTACTCTAACCGTATTCATACTATGGGCACTAGACGTTTTCTTAGACACAGTCACTATGTCTTGGCGATCATTTTGAAAACGGTGTCTCATGTCGAAAATATTCTTACAGAAGCTGTTTAATATTCATTTGTCTATGTAACGTGATGTTACTCACTTCAAGTTGCTATTTGAAATTTTGAAGTTGGCCCCGGATACCTTTCAGTTGACCCTTGGAGTCACCCCGACAACACCTCTCGATGTGCCTTACGTCAGTTACCTACTCCAGTTTTTCTTCTGTTGATTTATCTCCAATCCCTTTCATACTACGGGTACTAAACCTTTTCTCTGGCACGGATACTATGTTTCGGCGGCCTTTTGAGAACACTGCCATTTCACCTCAATCGTTTTCTCCTGCAAGATGTTTGATTTTGCAAGATTTATCGAACGAGGTACCACTCGATTCATGTTACTATTGAAATTTGTTGAAATTTTGAAGTTAGCCCCCAAGATCTCTTCAGGGAGGCCACTGGGATCACAGGGACCACATCATTCGATATGCCCTATAATATTAACGTATTTCAATTTTATTCCATTCATTTACCTTCCATGGTTTTCATACTACGGGTACTGGAGTTTCGGAACCATATCATGGCGGCCATTTTGAAACTGGTGCTCCATATGAAACATCTTTTGGTACAGTGTTACTTAGTTTTCCAAGACCTTTCGAATGAGGTATTACTCGACCCATGTTCCTATTTGACATTTCAAAGTTACCCCCTGTTACCTCCATTTACGGGGGGCGGGGAGGGGTACTTTTGGCGGAATTGGTTTTCCCCCTTAGCAATATATAACGTGTACTTCAAACATTTCTTCTATGTTTTATAATTTTTCAGATATTTCCGTGGATTGATTAAAATGGCCCACCCTGTATATATATATATATATATATATATATATATATATATATATATATATATATATATATATATATATATATATATATATATATATATATTACCCGTCCTGCTCAATGTTGAAGACGGATTTGCGCCGATCGGGGGGGCAAACAATGAATAAATATATCATCATATTCAGACGTTTTCTATCAGGTGCTAGATGAAAGCCCCTCCCCCACAGGATCTCGGTCCGCTCCATCCGTTCCGCTGCGAATTTCAAGACCTAAGTCAAATTTGCCTAAAACAAATTCAAGTTCAAAATTTGGAAACTTCACTGCAAGTTTGCGCACCACATTGATCGTCCCTTGTCACATCAGTGCTGTGATAGTGTTAGTTGAAGCTTTAGAGCTCTATTAAAAACTTTGGAAGTGTCGTTTTGTATCGAATAAGAAGCCTGTTCCTAATATTGAATTAAAGGTACGACGAAGTTTACGACTGAAATTCTTTCTCCTCTTTGTTACTTTTTCCTAAACTGGATTATATTGGGGGGCGAGGACCCACCTTTAATTTTTTGGTGGGGGCAAAAGTGTCCTGCCCCCTTCCCCCGAAGTCGGCGCCTATGATGCCCGCTATTCGCACGGGTAGAATAAGTTTTATGGAAAATATTTCAAAACATTGCAACAATGAAAAACCCGATCAACGGATTTTAGACATAGAATTAAACATAGAACTTACTCGTTACTCGTAAGTTGTGTTTAAAACTAGGGTTAAGTACACTACTTTTAAAAATAAAACTCATAATTGAAGAAAACTCGACATGAAATGAAAGCTTAACCTATTTTTGTTTTTGGTTTGTTTGAGTTTAACGTCCCACTCTTACGCCGTGGTGGCTGAAGGAGACGTGAACCTACTTATTATTGTGGAATCAGAACCACTTTTTTTGTATCACAGTGGGAATCGAACCTAGGGCTACGCGCGCCGAAGGCAAGCGTTCTAACCTCTAAACCAAGCATGAGTCCTCAACATCTTCGTTTTACTCCCATTGAGATGAAGAACAACAATGATGTACAGTGAATTATAATGGAGGAACCCATGTAATGAAAACGCAAAAGAAAGGTAGAATAAAGCTCAAACACCGCGTTGTACACTATAAAATTCACATGAAATTTTCTGCCATTGAACAAAGGACGAATATCACCAGATGTTATACCTTTAGCACTTAGTCACTGCGGTACCCTTTAGGGATCATTAACCCGATGACCCTTTTCCCCTTTTTCACAGGTGTCTCTTTCAAAAGTACTTGTGATCCATGTGACCTCTGTAAACTGCATCTCAAGTATCCAGTTGTGTGAAGAAATCGGTAGTGATAGTTGGGAAACGGAAAAATCACAGCAAAAGGTTTCATAATGCGGAAGGGGAGGAACTCCTTCCATGTGGCAAGTTGTTGGTTCAATACATGAAAATAGAACAAAAATTGTACACGCCTGCAGCATTTTTGTTACTGACGGGAGTGAAATAGATGTTCTATCATCAAGTTAAAGGTTTCTTTTGTGTTCTTAAATCCTTTGAATTTCCCTTTACGATGAATGATTCAAGAAAACTATGTCAGTTGGTTTTTCATTCTTTTTTCTTATTATAAAAAAAGCAACGCTCTCTTGTCACTTGCTCAAGTGTTACGAATGAGCTAGTGCATTTAGAGTAGATAATATTTGCTTTCATTGTTTGTAGGCTCTACTGCCTGTGTACCCTAAAAAACTTCAAAGATATGGTTGTCTTTCCTTTTTATCTGGCAGATACAGTAGAAATAAGCTTAATAAAACATGGTACTATTCTTATCATTCATGGCATCAGCCATTCAAATTTTACATATAGTTGTATCTGACACCGCCTGTGTGAACAACAGCCCTGGTGATGATTTATGGTGATTTATTGATTACTCTCAATACCTATATGAATGATTCGCTAATAATGATCGCAAATTGATATAAAATTGATCATTAAAAAATCATTAAAACTTTCTAAATTAAATTATAGTTTTTTTTTTTTTTTTTGAGTCTAAAGCTCTTTTAAAGAATCGTTGAATTTGAAGGAGTTCGGGTAGGGATGGTATACACACGAGGCTGCAGTTCCGGTTTCGTCTCGTTTGACAAAATTGGTCTCAGTCCCGATCTCGTCTCAAAGTAAATAGTAGGCTATAAAATAAAGAAAATGTGTAAGTAGTATCATTTTTTGCTTTTATTATTCAATTTGAATTGTTGTGTGGCATATCCATTTGTAGCTAGGTGGCCAACACTCGTGCTTTTTATGTGTGTTCGCGGGTTCAATCATTAGGGTGTATATCAAACATTGGATAAAACTCGAATAGTGATCCACATTTCACTTTAAACAACAGATCTTATCATATAATCTGAGTACTTGCTATGCAGAGAAACTCTTCACAGTCAACTTCAATACTATAGTTAATTTCCTTCCTGCTGAATCAGAGTTATTCAATATCCTACCAGATAACACAGTAGAAGCAAGAATATATTTGAATTATAGGAAATTTAAATTTTACAATTTCTCATTTATTGTTCGCTACCAGAATGCCCGTTCTTTGCACAAGGAGAATAAGTTTCATTTTGGACATATAGGGCAAAAATACTGTCACCAATCAACTATGAATTCGACACTAATATCGATCATTTTCAATTATTTTTAAGTCACCGTCCCCTTTAAGAGCACTAATGGGAGCTGGACTTAGAAGATTTAAACAGCATCGGAAGTGTCACTGTTCGTCTCAGCGACCCCGAAAATTATGGACTCAACACTACTATCGGTTATTTTTATATATAGATATAAATATATTTATCGGGTGTCCTAAAAATGGCGCCTAAAAACTAAAGAACACTATTCTACAGGTCAAAATAAAGGGAAAATCTTATATGATGGAATGCTCTCCGGGGCCTCCCTCAGTTGGTATGGGGAATTAAAATTTCACTATGTGGCAACATCGCATATTAATTTGGAACATTAGCATCGCTCTACAAATCCATCAAACAGTTATATCGATTGTTAAGATAATAATTGGTGCTAGTATCAACGTTTATTGACTTCACGGGCGTCTCAGGCGGTCTAAAGAGGGGACGCGTCCCCAAATATTCTGAGTACGAGATAAATGCATCAATGCTGAATGTATTTAGATCTATGTGGAAGAAGTAAAAATATAGACAGAACAAATTAAAGTTATGCCTGTTCTTAAACATTAGGTTAACGTGAATTGAATGTCCGCCTGACGTATGTCACTTTGAAAGAAGGATTTTATTTATTTATTTATTTATTTTTAAAGTTACGCTTCTTGGTTAGTCAAAGTAGTATCTGCTGCAGGAACATAAGTTTTTCATTGCTTAACCAGCAACAATTGGTTTCCATGACTAAGGGAGACTGGATAAGGGAATGTATAGAAATTTATCTGCGAATTAAGAAGGGGAATCTACAAGGACGGAAATATACAGGGTTTGTATGATAAGTAATGAGACCAGGTCTGGAAACATTGTTTTATTGATCTGATCTGTACAGGGACTTAAAAGCTTTCGAAGTACTCTCCTCTTGCGTCGATGCACTTCTGCAATCGATGTTTCCACGCTGCAAACGCCCCCTGGAAGTCAGCAGCCGGCATGTCCTTTAGAAATGTGGTCACGGCTGCTTGGATGGCTGTGACGTCTGCAAAACGGGTTCCTTTCAAGCGTGGCTTCAGCTTCGGGAAGAGGAAGAAGTCGGCCGGGCTCACATCTGGGCTGTAGGGTGGTTGTGGAAGGACTTCCACCCCAATCCGGGTCAAAAAGGAGGTCACTAAGAAGGCGGTGTGGGCAGGGGCATTGTCGTGATGCAACTTCCACCGGCTAGCGATCGCCGGTCTTTTCCACTTGACGCTCCTGTGCAGTCTCTCAAGGACTTGTTTGTAGAAGGCGGCGTTGACGGCTTGTCCTTGGGGTACAAACTCCTTGTGGACCACCCCCACATTGTCAAAAAAAACAATCAACATTGTTTTCACCTTTGACTTCGACATTCTGGCCTTCTTGGGGCGCGGGGACGCAGGAGTGTGCCACTCCGCGCTTTGACGTTTCGTTTCAGGGTCGTACTGGAACACCCACGACTCGTCACCTGTTATGACGTCATCTTCAAAGTTAGGGTCACTGTTCATGAGGTTCAACAGTTCCTGACAACAATCAACACGTCGTTGCTTTTGTTCGTCAGTCAACACTCGCGGCACCAGTTTCGCACAGATTTTTCTCATTCCCAATTGTTCCGTCACAATCTTGTGCACTGTTGTGTGGTTCATATCGAGTTCATCAGCAATCAATCTCAACGATAATCGACGGTCTGAGTTCAGGAGATCCCTCACTTTTGCCACAGTTTCGTCCGTAGTCACTGTTGTCGGGCGTCCAGCCCTCTCCAGATCCTCAACGCTTTCCCGGCCGTTCCGGAACGCACTGTGCCAACGAAACACCTGGGCTTTGGATAGGGCTTCCTCTTTGTAGGCCTCCGTGATGAGAGAAAGCGTCTGAGTAGCCGTTTTCCCCAGGCGAACGCAAAATTTGATCGCATAACGCTGTTCGATGGAACCCTCCATGTTTGTTGATTTTCCGCCGTGACAAGAATGTTCACAAGGGCTTTGTCCAAGGCTTGTCCGCGCTCCACTAAGGCTCGGAGCCAACTGACGCGCGGTGCGTTGCTTTGCTCGGACCCCCCCCCTACATCCTCCATCACCGACAAACCCGCTCCAGCGACACGCGCGCCGCGGCGCGGCGAGTCTCATTACTTATCATACAGACCTTGTACACTAGAAGCGAAGGTGACCAAAAAGAATTTTAAAAGATAGAGAAATTTGAATATTATATATGAGAGTAAATTTCATGCGAATACTGTAGAAGGGCAGCAAGGGACAACTACTATGACAACATATAAACTAAAGATAGAAATGAGTGTTTAATGAGTGAATTGGGTTTGAAGAAGATGGAAAGAATACATTGAGGAGTCGCATGACACCAAGAATAAACAGTACATTTTAGACATTAAAACGGAAAATGAAGTAAACGAGGATGGTTCATTGGAGAAGTTCAAAAACATACAGCGAAATGAAGAACAAAAAAGTAGATAATATATATACCCATTCCTTCCTCCAATTTGCAGAGCTGAATTTGGATTTAAACGACATCGGAAGTGTCACTGTTCATCTCAACGACACTTAAAACTATGGATTTGACATTAATATCGGTAATTTTTGATCATTTTTAAATTAATCTCCATCATCTTCCCTTACATTGTACCGTTAAAATGAAATAATAAAAACAATCCCAGGTTGGAACTCATCTATGTTGAAAATTTGATTGTGATCGATTGGGTGGTTCAAGAGTTATTAAGTCACAAAAGTAGTCACTTTTATTTTGTATATAGCCTATAGATTACAATCTGCTTTGACTGCCATGTTAAAGAAAGAAAATCACGTTCATTATCTAAACAAATAGATATTTTACTACTACAATAATTGTTTCAAATATATGAAATGCTTTATTACCTTTCACAAGACCAACTTTAATTGACATTTTATAACACGACCTTCTTACAATCTTATGATGAGCTTTTTCTCCATAATACTATAGCTGCACATTAAGTTGTAGGACCACTTCTCAAATACTCTCGGTGCAGAAGGGAATGCTAAACTTAAATCAAACAATCACCTTTTATTAACTATAGTCTCAGTTGCGTCTTCAATCGAGTTAGGTTTGAACTCAGATGTCTCTCGTAGTTCGAATTGCACTTTCCGTTTCTTCTACAAGCTCATACAATCGTGATGCATTATATAGGAGTTTTTTTTTTCTGTTGTAAAGAATAAAAATTACAAATTGTTGTATACTTCCGTGTTTATAGTGGAGCAAAACGAAACTGCTAGAAATTTTTATATAATTACGAAAAAAGCACAATTGCGTAACGATAACAGAAAATAAAAATTTAAATCTCAGAATGCTGAATACTATGATTGAATTAAAGTTTACAAAAAAATCCCCTTTCGGGTATCATGGCTTAAAAATCTGTGGCACTCATGCCTGTGGGGGTGATGAGTGCTCAGTACATCGAGTCCCCTCGCCGTTAATGCTGGCTTTCTCAACCGGAGTTCGCTACTACTTTCTTTCAAGTAGCTTCCTAATTGTCCTTATGACGCTGGGTGCATGCCATAATGCCAACACTATCTAGTGAGTATGCATGGTCGGCAATCGTTCCTCGAGCCAGACCCGACACTCATTGACTTCGCTGACCTCACTAGGGCATTGCCGAGTTATTTAAACATTTACAACTTCGCTTCCCACTACATTAATTAGTTTTACATCGTTATCTACGTGAAATAGAAATTTATTTTTATTCCATACATACAAGCGGTTGTAATAAAACAACAGGGAATTTTAAACGTATATTTCTGTGGATAATTCCTTAACTGTGTAACCAGGGACAGATCCAGGCTGAGTATTGCTAGGGGAGCAGTCGTTCGAGCTCAAAACCAGTAATAATATATTGCAAAAAAAAAAAAAAAAAAAAAAAAAAAGTCAAACAATTTTATAAAAGGGAATGGACTCTTCTGTACAATTAACTTGTTTAAACATTGATACTGATGGATTACTACTACTACTACTACTATTATTATTATTATTATTATTATTATTATTATTATTATTATTATTATTATTATTATTATTATTATTATTATTATTATTATTATTATTATTAATAATAATAATAATAAATAGTAGTAGTAGTAGTAGAAGAAGAAGAAGAAAAATACGATGCCAGAACCTTAGGTCTATTGACTTTCTGCACTATCAAACTAGAATTTCTAAAACTGCAATATTGGCAAACACTTGCGAACAGATAGCGTTTAAAGCTTATTGTCTACCAATTGTTTAAGAAAGCAGAAATCGGTTTTCAGAACGGTGGTGATTGTCATTGCTGCTGACTACCACAGCCAATTATTGGTGTTGATTGCCACGACTGGCGCTGATTGTCAATATCAAGGTGCTGATTGTCACGATGGCGTGCTGACTGCCACGAGCCTGAGAGGAAGTTGCTAGATGTAACATTACCGGACGTCAAGAAGCATGAAAGAAACGTGATGAACCTTAGGATCGTGTTGTTCAGACCAACTTCTAACAAACGTTAACAGATCTCTGTATGTACTTTCAGTTTTGTCAGGGAGCGGTACGTACAAAATTGGTACGATTTATATGTTCTCACTTGAATTCCCTATGTCAGCATGAACTGTGTACAGCTGAGCAAATTGTTTCGAGCAGTCCTTGGAAATTCCATAAAAAAGAACACTGCTGGCAGTCCCTCACAAGGGAAGTTCGGAAGAAAGCACTCGCCTGCAGAAAAACTAAGCATGCCATTTGAAGCCCTAATTCATGCTGATTACAACAAGCTAATAAAATTCCTGTATGGTTGAGAATTGTTCGAGATATTCAACTTGGCATTATATGAGAAAATGAGGATATGCGCATTTAAACGCGTTAAGTACAACATAATTAGCAATGAATATTGACATACGAATTGAATGCTATCGGAAGTAACAGAAAAAAAAAAAGACTGTTTTGCAATAACTAACGGGTTTGTTAGATACAATTAGTCATTATATTGTTCACAATATTGATAACTAAGAGATGAAAATTAATCACTGTTGTTCTTCTGTTTTATGAAGAAATGACACAGGCAAAAGACTTCCTTCCATCATGAACATTTTATATGTGCAATTGCGTTGCATTCGTCAAGGAAACAGTTCGCAGAACCAAACCAGAAAGCAAATTCGATAAGTGATTCAATAGGTATAGGCCTATAATTTGTTCGTAATCTACCTTGAGAAACGCAAACTGAAACAACCCAATGTATTGCGGTGATCGGAACTGATTCGTATGGATACGAACTGTATTTGATTATTTCGTTGGTACATCATAACGTCCTGATGAAGTTGTTTCATACTCTGTACAAATCTTCTGCCATAATCTTTGATTGGTAGGAATCCAAACACATCAAATAGTTGTATCCCCGTGTGCAGCAGTTCTCTGGTATCTTCTCAACCATTACGTCTTTTGTCATCCGTCATGCAACTTATAATGAACAATTTGTCTGTGAATGGACCCAGTGATCAAGCAGTAGCAAGTTCAAAACATCAGGCTTCGCTATGGAAGAAAATACTTAACGCGTTTAAATATGCATCCACTCATTTTTTCATATAAACTTCCAAGCTGAATATCTCGAACAGTTCTCAACTGTACAGGAATAATATTATCTGTTGAAATCAGCATGAATTGGTCCTTCAAATGGCATGCTTAGTTTCTCTGCAGGCGAGTGCTTTGTCCCGAACTTCCCTTGTCAGCACTGACTTCAGACTATCATATCCAAAACACAAAATCCGTTTATCTTGTTCCAATCTATCGTACTGCAGAAAGGAAGTTCCGTCTTCGAAGCAAAGATGATCATCCGGAAAATCTAGTTCTTTAGATGTGGAATTATTATTATCGTTATTATTATTATTATTATTATTATTATTATTATTATTATTATTATTATTATTATTATTATTATTATTATTATTATTATTATTATTATTAATGCCAACAACTGTCCATTTAGCATTGTTTAAATAGCCCTTCCTTTGACTTTAGAAACATTATTTGGGTGAATAAATACACACTAATTTTACATTATAATACTGATCCATTAAATAATACAATAAAACAATTAATTTAAACAACGAAATGTGCAAATTGTACATATAACAGAAAAGACAATCCCTTTATAAACATCCAAGCGTATGTCGTTACACTTAGTGAGTAACTTGGTAACTTACAGGATGCTACATAGATTTGCTGTGACGATTAGTAAATTAATCCCGCATATTAATATGATGATTAGTAAATTTAGTATAAGGGATTAATTCCGCTCTTTCCAAATAGTTTCTCTCAGGCTCGTGGCAGTCAGCTCACCGTCGTGGCAGTCAGCACCTTGATATTTGCAATCAGCGCCAGTCGTGGAAATCAGCACCAATAATTGGCTTTGGCAGTCAGCACACGTGGCAATCAGCACCAAACCTTCAGAACGAAGCGATAGCGCAAAATATCAAATCTTGAAAACAAAGAAGAAGAAATGGCTACCTGCATTTTCGAAGGTCGAAATTTTCTGAGCAAGAACGCCAATGCAAGTAATTTCTTGCGATGTATTGCTTCATTAAACTTCTACAACGTAAAAAAAAAAAAAAAAAAAAAAAAAAAAAAAAAAAAATTGGATCTACCTCTATGTGTAACAAAATAATATTGGAAGGTTGAAATCTTATGTGCTTGTTTTACAAAATTAGGTTTCGGAATTTGTTGAAAACATGCTCTTTGACTAAAAATGACTGGAAAGGGAATAGATCTACAGTATATTGAGTCACAACTCAAAATTTGAGTTGTTTTAAACACTTTCGATATACCTTGTGAATCACCTCAGAGGTGGAATTCCTCTTTCTCCCATGTATATCACTCTGAACAAGATCACCCAAGGGTAATTGTTTACTATCAGAAATGTAACTTAACAATGCGTGCATTTTGAGTAAAGACAATGGTATATATATATATATATATATATATATATATATATATATATATATATATATATATATATATATATATATATATGTGTGTGTGTGTGTGTGTGTGTGTGTATCTATGTATTTTTTGGCGATATTCGAAACGAGAGACCGAGACTTTGGAGAGTGAGCTTGATTTTTTTTTTTTTTTTTTTTTGTGACGAGTTAGTTTCAGGAAGTTACTCTCTCACGAAATTATTCCCCAGTATTTCCAAGTGGCGTGTTGTTTGCCACGACTCGATTTTCGTGTTGATTGCCACGATTTTGCCACGATTTGCATTCCGATCTTACCACATTCATTATCGTGAAAGTTCACACACACCTGGAGTAAAAGGAAGGGTTGTAAGGCACCTCTGTTTTTGATTCTCTGGAACAAGTGGTAAATGTTCTCGCCTTTGAACACAAAACATCATTAATATCACAAAAGCTTAGTAAATTGATATAACTGCATTTTCTCTTTTAACTGAGTTTTTAATATGGGCTGTTACAAAATGTTACGTTTTCTGTTATGCTACGCGACTAAAGAACTGGGTTTTATATACTTTAGAAAAATGAAATGAAATATTTCAGTCTTACTTCCCATGGTTATGACGTGTAAGCTAAAGGATATGGTAATGATCAGAATGAATGAAAAATAGTGTAATGAAGAAAGTGGTAGGAAACAAGAACCCACTGCATCACTGTCATCTAAAGTGTTTACTCTGAGACTTGCTGGAAAAATTAAGCAAATATTTCTCATTTGTGCACCCCGAGAATCCACCTGAGATACGATCTTGTGTACGATTACATCACAAAAACAATATTTTAAATTATTCTTTTTTTTCTGGGGGTGGTTCACTATCGAATGATTTATCTTTCGATTGCGGAATTCAGCTTCTTACATTTATATAGTCTAAATTTTACCTTCAAACGTCCGAGAGAATTAATGGTTCAAGAGAAATGTAATCTGCTAGTTTACTTCTGGCATAGGTTTTATTGTATCAAATCGTACACAGTACTCCCTTGTGGCTATGTGGATAGGCCCTTGTGGCTATGTGGATGGGCGTACGCACCTTTTGGGTGGGAGACCTGGTTTAGATTACCGGCGGAAACTTATTTGGATCAGATTCCATGTTAAGCTGTAGGTTCATGCCTCAGACTGCTGCTGAATCGGATGTTTAACTCAAATCTACTCCAATTCATGCACATTCCATCTTGTTTCAAAAAAGCTATGAAGGGATTGCTGACCCATGTATTTTAATAATCTCTGTTGAATTGATTTGATTTGATTTTTAGCGGCCCGCTCAGCATCGAGGCTATATGAGATGTGGACCTACAGTTTTAACGTAGAATCCGATCCACATGAGCTCCCGCTGGAATCGAACCCGGGTCTTCCAAGTTAGAGACGCGTACGCTAACCGCTTAGCCACAAAGGAGCCTTCTGAGTGGGCTTGAAAATAGCCAACTAATAATACAAAAGTCACTAAATTTTTGTATTACCAGTAGAAGTTTCCTTCCTCTCACCAAAGATGTTTAAAAGATTGCTAAATCCATATATTTAAATCTAATTTTGTTTAATTTAATCTCTAGGAAAGCTATGAAAGATAAAAGAAAAAGAAAGAAACATGCCTCCTAAAGGTCCGGGTTCACATATTTCGGGATGGTTATCTCCTACTTATGGGTGGTCCTGATGAAATGCCTACATTCAACGTTGGCTACATATTCGAACACACACAAATTGTACGTCATATAAATTTTGAAAATTCATTTGGGGAAATTTTAAGCACACAAATGATTACCTCGAGTGCTTGAACTCAACTTGAATAAATTTAACAGCGGCGTTAGCAGCTGATAGCGTAACCCAATAACGTGCTTGGGACAGTTTGTATTGTACCGGTATGTATTATGTTTATAAATATAATAGATTTGATTTTTATGATATGGTCATCTGGTAACCCTCGGCTTATGAGTCCATTATCTATAAATCTTCACGATTGTGATATAAGATAAGCCAGAGATAATACCGTGGCAAACAACACCAAAATGAAGTCGTGGAAAACAACACGTAAACTATTTCCAGCTCTTAAAAAAAAAGAAAAGAAAGAAAAAAAACCTCCTGAAGTTTGGAACTTCACTCCTAAGTCCTCGCAAACAACTCCTAAACGATTGATATTCACGAAGAGTTTGACTAATGGGAGACCCCACTATTTTGTTCTACTGTATATCCAGAACTTTTAACTCATAAACTTAACAATTTCACCCATAAATCCTTCGAAACAAATCCAAAACAATTAACGTAGGTTTCATTATTCGTGACGAATGGGCCCTCCTTTATTTTACTGGCTGTATCTTGAGAAGTGTAAACTTCTAAACTTTAGGATTTCAGTCTTAAATCCTCTCAGACAATTTTAAAACAATTGATGTAGGTTTTAAAATTATATGTGACGTATGGGGTGCTAACTTCACGAAGTTGGACCCAATTTGCGGTAATGTATCTTTAAAATAGTAACTTCTAACTTCGGGACTTCACTCCTATATCTTCCCAAACAAATCATAACCGATTGGTGTACGTTCTAAGAATATTCGCGAGAAGTTGGACTAGATGCATAAAAGTTTCGCATAGAAAGAACTTTCAATTTTTAAAATGGAGGCTAGAGATATGCATCCCCCACATTTAAAATGGGGGTAAGTCGAAAGCTGTGAGAACACAAAACTCGGGGCTTTCAGCAAAAAACGGCACCAAACTTTAGCATAGAAAACACTTCCTATTTCTAAAGTGGGTTGTTGCATTTCTCCAGCCCCCTCAAATTTATTGTTGCTTTAACTTGAGAAATGTGAGCACAGAACTGGGGATAAAAACTGACATAGAAAAGACTTTCAGTTTCTAAAGTGGGAGGTTGCATGTCTCTATCCCGCCCTCCAAATTTATTCTTGTTATAACTTGAGAACGACAAGAGCACAAAACTGGGGTTTTCAGAGTAAAAGGGTTTTAAAAAAGTTTGGCATAGAAAAGATTTTCAATTTCTAAAGTAGTGGTTGGAGAGATGGGTACCCCATATTTAATAGAGAGAGAACTCGAAAACGGCAAGAGAACAAAAGTAGTAGTTTTCAGCACAAAACTAGTACAAAACTTTTGCATAGAATGAACTTTCAATTTCCGAAGTCTCCAGCCCTCCCAAATTATTCTTGCTATAACTTAAGAACAGCGAGAGCACAAAACTTGGGGTTTTCGGTACAAAAGGTAAGAAAATACCACAAGACTTTGCCGTACAAAAGACTTTGAATTTCAAAATTGTGGGGGGGGGGGAGGATTGAGACCTGGACCTCTAAATAGGGGACCGCGGTGGGTCAGTGGTATAGTATTCACCTCTGGTACTGAATCCCTCATTCAATCCAGATAGAAGATAGAACGTAGAAAATGTCTAGAAATGTCACGTTAATTTTGAAACGAGTACAGGGATTGAAACGAGTTCATGCAGACATGCTTAATTTTACACACCTTTATTTTTGTTAAGGTTACTGATCAGAACGAAATAATTATTCTACCATCCAGTAAAATGTTTTCTTTGTTTTGAACTTTCTTTTATGATCAATATTCCAGGTAAATTATGTCAGTTGTCTTTTTTCGTTCCTATTTTCTTCCTTTTTTCTTTTCTTTTTTTTTTCATCGCTCACTTGTCGCACTCTCCCATGTTTGAAATGAGCAAGTGGATTTAAAGCAGATAAAATTTCTGCTTTTATTGTTTCCGTTTGTCTTTCCTTTTGTTTAGCACATAGAAATAAGCTTCACAAAACATGCTACTATTTCTTATCATTCACGGCATCAGCCATCCAAAATTTTAGACATAGTTATATTTGTCACCGCCTATGTGAACAGTTCCAGTGGTGATTTCTTGAATATTCTCAGTACCTGTGTGAATAGTTCCCTAATAATGATGGTAAATTGGTATAAAGTTCATCATCAAATATTCATGAAAATTTTCTAAACTATGTTACAAATGGTTGTTGAGCAGTGGCGGCGGTTGGACGTTAAAAGTGAGGGGGCAAGACATGATCTGAATATTTGTATATAAATGTTAGTTTTCCTGGTTGTTTCTAACATTTTGTTTGACGAAAGGTTGTATAACTAATAGGATACTATATTTTCAGTTAAAATACCGTATATCGTATATAATAGTTTATTAAGTAAATTGAGAAGAACAACGCAAGTAGATACTAGCCCTTTGTACTCTTAAGCAACGAAAGTGTAAGAACAGATTTGATTCCTTGCTCATGAACATCTTAAAATTCTGTCTGGAAAATTGTGTGATCAGATTATTTAATAAATTTGCAAAACAAATAAATAGAAAGGATAATATTAATCATAGTAATGAATAATGATGCTTGTTTTGCAAAAGTTATATTGAAACTGAGGATTAATGAAAAACTTAATATTTAATTCCACACATGATATTAAATGTATGTTATTACTCTTAGAAAATGAAAGACAGTAAATACTACAAGCATATGCTACGACATTTAAAGAAATATTTGCTTTTGCAACTTCTTGAAATATGTTCGTTGCCATTAGGTGCAGATTTCACTTTCTTGGAACACATCAAAACACAACAATACTTACAATCCACACTTCAGTTATACAAAATAAACTTAAAACCTAGAATTATGTTCAATTTACTAAATTTTATTGTATATACACTCGTACATCCTTAAACACAACACTTCACTCGTATATTACACTACAAAACAATGGAAAAGGTAGAAGTTGTTTCTTATCACGCTCTTTTTAATCGATATTCCTTACTTTAGAAAGAAGAAAAGACATTTTAGGAACTGTCAATTTTTGTGTAATTAAAGAATAACTTGTGAAATAGGCCCTACTTTTTTTGCATAATGTTCTTTCGATTAGCTTCAAAGCGGCTCACTAACATATCGAGCGCTTGTAAGAAGAAATGAAAGTATGCTGAAATTGTGCTCCAATAGGTTATTTTTTGGGGTTATTTTCTGTGGCGATTAAAACGCAATTACTGTAGCTTTCTTTACTCCACGGGAAGACAACCAATACGTATTCACGCAACAGCAAATATTATATGGCAGCATTTTTTCCTATTAATCAGTAACACATACAAAATCGTTACATTTCCAAATGAAACTATACACATTAATTGGCTACTTAAAAAAAGTGCGGGGGCAACTGCCCCCTTTGCCCCCCCTAATCGCCGCCCATGTTGTTGAGCCTGTAATTCTTTCAACTTCTTTTAGAAAATCGTCCAATTTAGAGGAGTTCCGATTAGGGGTGGTATAGAGACGAGACCGCAGTGTAGGTCTTGTCTCGTTTGACAAATAATGGCCTCGATCCTGATCTCGTCTCGATAAACACACTGTACGCTTGTTTCGATCTAGAATGTCAAGTCTCGATTTCGTCTCGGAATAAGTAGTGTGAAATAAAAAATGTGAAAGTAGTATCATCTTACAGACTGTCGTTTCATCTTTCTTATTTTTAGCCTTCATTCTTGAATTAGAATTATTGAATGGCGTGTCCATTCGTAGCTAAGTTGCTCGTGCTTCCTATGCGTGTTTGCGGATTCAATCATTAGTGCGTATATCAAGCCTTGGATAAAACTCGAATAGTATCCACATTTCACTTTAAACAACATATCTTGTCTCATATAACCTCAATATTTGTTATATAGTGAAACTCTAATCAATCAACTTCAATACTATAGCTTATTTTCTTCCTGCTGAACCAGGGTAATTCAACATTCCTACCAGATAATGCCGTCGATAGTAGCAAGAATGTATTTAAACGATAGGAAATTTAAATTTTACAATTTCGTATTTATTATCCATTAATTCTTCTTTGACTGCCATGTTAAACAAAGAAAATCACGTTCATTATCTTAACAAATAGATATTTTACTAATACAATATTTGTTTCAAATGGATGAAATCCTTAATTACCTTTCACAACACCAACTTTAATTGACACTTTATAACACGAGCTTATTGCAACCTTACGATGCGCTTATTCTCCATAATATTATAGTTACACATTAAGCTGTAGGTCCGCGTCTCATATAGCCTTAATACAGAACGAGACACTAAACTCAAATCCAAGAATCATCTTTTACTATCTATGGTCTCGGGTTGTGTCACCAAACACGAGATTCAAACTCAGATATCTCTTCTAGTTCAGATTTCACTTTCTGTTTCTTATACAAGCTCATAAGACTGTGATGTATTATATAGGTATACAACCTTTTTTTTTTCACCTAACAGTATGAATAATTCCAAATTATCGTACACTTCCGTGTTTGTAGTCGAGCAAATCGAAACTGCGTTCCCCATTTTCTCTTCCGATCCCCAATACTTGAATATGTTGCTCCCCCATATCAATTACTTGATTATGTTGCTCCAGCAAAGTTAGCTCCTTATGGCACACTTTCTATGCGTGCCGTCTGCTCACACTTGTTCTTAAGAGTAAAACTGAGATAAGTGACTGGTGTGAAATAATTCTTCTGAATGTGAAATATCGACAGAAAGCCAGTGCGTCACCCCATGGGATGCAAAAAAGTATAATTGGAAACGTTATCCCACTTTTACTAGTTCTTCAGGATTCGTGGTAGAATTATTGAATATGCTCATAACCTGTTACAATTAACTGTCTATCTCTTGAGTAGTTTCAAAGGTTTTCTTCCCTTTTTGGAACAAAGACAAAGCTATGTTACTTCCTGAAAATTCATATAAAAATATCATCATATCATCCATGTTTCCTCCTGTATTTTCATGTATTTAAACATTTTGACTGATTGATGAAATCTGCTTTCTTTATGAAAAATCAGAAAAATACGCTTCAGAGAGAGAGAGAGAGAGAGAGAAAGAGAAACAGATACAAGATTAAACGACACAACCCTTTCCTCCATTTGTAACTTTATATCTACCTAACCTACAGAGATTGTACTTTATATCAAACGACAAGAAATTTGTTTACATATTATTCTGTTATAAGTTTCAAAATTGTATAATTGAACGAAAGGTAAGAAATCAAGGAAACGTGGATATTCTATAGACTGCGGCGATCACATGAGATATGGCAGCCATATTGGGTGAAGCTTAAGTAAATATCTGGTCACTTTTACAATATGCCTATACTTGATGGGAAGAAGCTGTCCCATAAGTTTTATTGTTACTAAATTTTTTCGGTTCAAACCCCTGCATACTGCACTAAAACAGTTCGCACTTAATTAAAAATTTACAATTTTAATGGTGATGCTCGATGTCAAGCGTATACTATCTATACCGTAATTGTGCTTATACTGATCTTTGGTGCTTTGTTTAATTTTATTTTATGAATTATGCAAACTCTCGTCGAATTTGTGACTTCATTTTATATTTTCTGTAATGATTTTGCAACTCCATGTAATATTTTCATATCTTGGTGTCAAACATATAATATCTAGTCATATAGTGTAATTGCGCTTATACTGTTTTGATGTGTACTTTTTATTTATTTTTTTTTAAATTTAGAAACTACAAATTTCTTAAATTGTGTCATTTCTTGTCAGTACTACCAACATAATTTCACATTAGGCAATCTTGAATTCAAGATTCGCTTACACTTTCTCTTGAGTTAACATCTGCAAATTTCATTGCCTGAGGTTATTAGACGAATCTTGAATAGCCGAAAGTTGAAGTCACCGAGTTCAATACTTTCTTTCAAGTAGTTCCCCAATTGTCCTCACGACGCTGGGTGTATACCGAAATGCTGATACCATGTAATGAGTACGCATGGTCACTCGGACCAGATCCGGTACTATTTAACTTCGCTGATCTCACTAGGACATTGCCGACTAAATTAAATATTAACAACTTTGCTTTCCAGTTAATATTATTTAGCTTTACTTTACATTGGTATCTACGTAAAATAGAATTTTCTTTTTATTCCTCGCATGCAAGCGCTTGTAATAAACAAGAAAAAATTTTAAATGTATCTTTCTGTGGATAATTTCTTAACTGTGTAACTAGAGGCGGATCCAAGTTAAATATTGGGGGGGGCAGTCGTTCGAGCTCAAAACAAGGTAATAATATATTGCAAAAAAGAAAGAAGAAAGAAAAAACGAAAAGTCAAACAATTTTAGAAAAGGGAATGGACTCTTCTTTAGAATTAATATGAACAAAAACACCAGAGGTACAAAAAGTGCAGCCAAGTTCGTCAGCCTCAAAAAGTGTTGAGATGAGGATGGATGAGCCAAGTTTTTTACCACTGCATCTGAAACGAACACTGGAACTTGGCGCGAGATGTCTAACATATTCGAATACATTAAGATGTCTGTTCCTAGTTTCACGGCCGGGACATTTCAGCCATAAGGCTAATGGTGACCCCCAAATCCACCACGCTAACAAACACCATCCCTAAGGTTCGTTAACATCATTTACCTTGACACTTCGTGAAGGAATGTAAGTTTTCCTTGTCTGGGTTTCGAACCACCAATCTTACTGCAATATACTGTATATGTGCCTTAGCGCCTTAGAGAAGTTGATATTCCTAATGTTGGTGGTGGTCCCAAACCCACCACGCCCACCATCACTATTCCTAAGGTTCCTTAATATAATTTTCCTTGACATCTCGCGCCAAGTTCCAGTGTTCGTTTCAGATGCAGGACCAAGGAACTTGGTTCATCCATCCTCATCTCAACACTTTTTGAGGCTGACGAACTTGGCTGCACTTTTTGTACCTCTGGTGTTTTTGTTCATATTTCACTTCTTTTTGTAGTTCACCATGTCAATATCGTATATCTTAATTGTGGCATATTATTGGATTTAAATTTAAAATTGTACATTTTTAAAGGAGTCATAATGTGTCACATGCAACATTAGTTCCCAAGGGCTCTCCCACCGGAAATCGAATCCAGGACGCCGTACAAGAAAGGCGCACATGCTAGCCACTAGAACAGCGGGGAGGATTCATTCTATTAAATATATGTGAGAGAGTTAGGTCCAAACGAGATTCTAATTCATTTACCAGAACTACAAAATCACGATCGCTAACATCTCATTTTTCATTACCTAAATACGAAGAGTATCAACAGGGCCCAAAACCCATAATGCTGAATCCTCGCAGCTACATAATTAAACATGGCTGGTGTTTCAATATACTTAATTGTTCTCTACCATTCCACATTGCGAAATTACGGAGTTCATTACATGGCGCGCATGTTGCGCAGTTTCATACTGCCTCGGGTTTTCCTTCCAATTATATGCACCTTTCAAATAGCTTGTAATCTTAATAATATTTGCCACCAACATATCCTAACTGTATATAAAACTACATGAACTGACATAAATTAAAGAGGTGCTTCCGGTTGACGTGGAAAGTTGAAGAATTTCCCCATGTTGTTTAAATGGGTCCCTTTTTTTTTTGACCTATAATCTCATGTTTTAGGAACTTGCAATTGGAATAGGAACTTGAAATTCAGTATGCTTCTACGTTTTTCTTAGTATTACCTAAGTAATCAGTAAAAATAAACAATTCCAACTTTAGAGTGGTTTTATGAGGAACTGAAAAAACATTTCCTTGTTATTTATATTGGACGTCTTCTACACCCCAAAATGTTTATTCACTTCCGGCAAGATTAGAATGATGAAATTTGGCACGATTGTAGCCTCTCGCGACTAACCTACAAGAAAATTGCTAAAAGTGATTTTTTTTTTTTAATTTTTAAGGAATCTAAAGGGAGATGAAGAAATACCCATGTTATTTAAATAGGCGTTTTCCTGGGATACAAAATTTTATGTTTTAGATAGTTGAAATAGGAAAAGAAATGTGAAATTCGGTAGAATTGTGAGCTTAAGAGGTGTGAGGAAGTAGGCCGAGCAAAGGCAGACGCGTGGGGGCGAACCCCCAGGTGGGCAAATTCAGGGAATATGAAGAGCAAAGGCACAAGATTCACTGCTGATGAAAAGGCCGATACGTAAGAGATTCACACACTGTTCGCAGATAGAGACACGAAGCATCAAGAACATTTTTACATAATGACTGTGGTAACCATAATACAACTCGTGGTACCAATATATTTACGAAATCGGTTACATTTTGTTGCTAGTCTCACGTAAACTCGAACAATTAAATTTCTCATTTCTTCGGAAACTTCATTAATTCTAAATATCCTCACTTCTACAATCTCTTACTTATCAATTAATTTCAATATCTATTTAATACAAATGACTGCAATAAAGGAAAAATCTTCACTGAAAAAAGAAAAAAATATTGGCTCCCCTTGTCTGGGTTTCCAACCACGAAATTTACGGCAGTATGTACGTGTCTTAGCCCACATTTTTAAAAGTTAACTGATTCTCAGAATGTGCCTCATTAACTTGCTTAAGTACTTATTACTAGCTTTCACTTATTTTACTCGCACACTGAGAAAAAATGTACGTAGGGACATAGGTTACATAGGTAGGTATGTGGCGTACGTAGGTTACATATGTAAATCCTGTAGTTTTTGGACTTAACGTACACTAACCGTATAACTGAAAGAGTATATTTTAAACATAGTTTCCTTATAAGTGTTCCGAATAAACGTACTTTCCGCACAAAGGAAAGAACTATGTAGACAGTCAGGATCTCACATACAGATGGCCGTTTGTAACTTATAGTTGACGTACGTAATGTACGGAAGACTGTTAAATGTCAGACATCCTGTAACGCCACTGAGTAACATCTAAGCGGGAAAGAGGCCAGTACGTATGTAGCATATGGATAACGTATGTTAAGTATTGATTTCTATAGTAAACATAAGGATCCCGTATATTTGTACAATATACCGATGTCCGGATAACGAATTTTTCTCGGTGACCTTAGCTCGTTTTTCTATTAATCTAGAACGACAGGGACACGAACACAGAAACATCGAGGAGAGTTAAAATTCCAAAGGCTCTTCTACCGGGAATGGAACCCGGGACCCCATACTCCAAAGGCGCACGCGATAGACAGCGAGGAGGGCACCAACTCGACTACTCGGACGATTGACAACATTATCACAATGCACATGATGTGTTTAATAACGCAAAGTTTCACGTCTCTATCTCACTGGAAAATACCTAATCAATTTAATGAGTGAGTCAATGAAACGATTTCCTGCCTGGCTAAGGACAGTTTCTTGCCCATAAAAAAATTCCCATAGTACATTTTTTAGATTTCTGACTTTTTCTATACTCAAGTCGTTATAGAGTACCTTTACACAAAGTTTCACGTCTCTATCTCATTGGGGAGTACCTTATCAATTTGATGAGTGAGTGAGTGAAACGATTTCTTGCTTAGCTAAGGACAGGTTTTGCCCATGAAAAATTTCCCATACCACTTTCATCAGATTTCGGACTTTTTCTATACTCAGGTCATTATAAGGTACCTTTGTGCTAAGTTTCACGTCTCTGTCTCATTGGGAAGTAACTAATCAATTTGATGAGTGAGTCAGTGAGCCTGAAAACTGCATATTTTAGGGGTCCAGTACTCGAATATGGTTGAAGGTAGGAATGTGAGATTTGGTATATGAGCACATCTCTCGGATATCTCCTTAAATTCTAAATTTCGTGTTTCATCCCGTTACTAGAATCGGTTTTACAGAGCCTCGAAATCGGCGATTTTACCCAAAACTCTTGAAATCTTTAAGTTTTACGTCCCACGGTTATGCCGGTTAGGCTAAAGGAGACGGTGAAGATGAGAAATGAATGAAATGGTGGAATGAAGAAAGTGGGAGGAAACGGGAGAACCCCGAGAAAACCCACGAGCACGATGTTTGTCCACAACAAAGTCCACACGGCGCGAGCTGGGATCGAACCAGTGACCCCAAGCACCGGAGGTGAACGCTCTACCACTGAGCCACCGTGACCCCCACCCAAAACTCTTGTTCGTGTATAATATGCTTACGGCAGTGCAGGCCAGTTTTCATTTTCTTCGCGGAACTTGGCTGCCATGCACTGCCATGAATGTTGACTTGTTTAAACGTTGATACTGATGGATTACAAATAATAATAATAATAATAATAATAATAATAATAATAATAATAATAATAATAATAATAATAATAATAATAATAATAAACAGTAGTAGCAGTAGAATAAGAATAAGAATAAGAATAAGAATTCTTCTTGAATCATGAACTTTAATTTCTATTCATACGCTAGTTATATTACTTCCTTCTTTGTATATTCAATTGCACTTGCATGTAAAATGCCAGAACCATTACGTTTATTGACTTTCTGTACTGTCAAACTGGACTTTCTAAAACAGGAATATTGGTAAACACTTGCGGATAAATGGTTTATAGCTTACTGTTTACCAATTGTTAACAAGAAATTAGTTTTGAGAAGGAACGGATAGCTCAAAATATTGCATCTTGAAAAGAAACAAGAGAAGCGGCCACCTACATTTTCGAAAGTGGGCATTTTCTGAGCAAGAATTCCAATGTAAGTAATTTATTGTGATGTATTGATTCATTTAACTTATGCAATTGAAGATTACTTATTTTAGGTTTTATTCTACAATTATAATACAAAGTTTTAAAAAAATCAAGAGCTACAACTTTGTAATGGGTTTTATTTTTTTAAATCCTATTCTTGGGGTTGCGATCGCCCCCGATCGCTATCCTGGATCCGCCCCTGTGTTTGTTTTACAAAATTAGATTTCGAGATTTTTAGGGAATGCTCTTTGAGTACTAAAAATGTCTTAAAAGGAATAAAGTTATATTTGTGATGAGTGGGGAGCTATCTTCAGGAAGTTACAATTAATAGGGATCAGGTCCCTGTATTTCTCCCCTACAGTCTCCGCTCTGTTCTAGTGGTTAGCGAGCGTGATGTAAGAGGCTCCGAGTTCGATTCTTGATCAGTCTTAAAATTTGAACTCATTAACGTAGATCTGATTCGATCTTAAGGTATGGATTCACTTATACGGAAACCTCGGTGGCTCAGTGATAGAGCACCTACCTACTTCTTAGGATATGTGGCCCCAGCTTCGGTCCTGGTTCTCGCCAAGCCGGTTTCATTGAGGATGAAAACTATGTGCACGGGTTTTCTCGAAGACCTTCCATTACCTCCTTCTTTTTATATCACCAAGATTTTACCATCATTTGTTTGTTTCATTCGCTACCATCTCCTTCAGCCTTGGAGCATAATTGTGTGGCACTAAACTCCGAGATTTCATTTTCAAGCAGTGATTATTTCAGAGAGTGACAGGGAGCCCCTTGGAGCTATAGAATTCCTCCTGGACATGGTAAATGTGGATTTCCCATCATTTCAACAATATTACTTTTCACACCTAGTGTATTAAAATCCTCACCCCTGAGGGAAAATCTAAAACCATTACTGTTTTCAAGCAACGTATAGCTTCGGTACTAGAAAGAGGTCATAAATAAATTTTTAATTTATTCATTGGTAAATCCTTTGGTAAAGATGATGCTGAAATTATAAGAAAGCAAAGTTTTTATAAAATGCATTAAAAAGAAGAAACTATTTTTGAGAAGGTAAAATGAAGAAATTAAAAACATTGGGTGCGGTTTTCTGGAATTTCAGGGAAGTAGTTTAGTTTATAGAAACATTTAATCTCGCAAATGCTTTTAGTGTTAATTTCATTTCTTTAATTTACCACCACAAAAACTGTTTTCTCCCAAAGTTATTGTTTTCAAAATTTCTTGATGTTATTAACTATATTATTTGAATACCACTCATTCTAGCTTTGAAACTTCTTGTATAAATTAAAAGACAAATTCTGACCAAAGCATATATTTACTAATAAATAATAGCGTTACAGTTTCGGCAAATTAATTTGCCGAAACTGTAATACTATTATTTATTAGTTAATATATGCTTTGGTCAGAATTTGTCTTTTAATTTAAACTTTATTATTGTTATTATTATTATTATTATAATTATTATTATTATTATTATTATTATTAGTAGTAGTAGTAGTAGTAGTAGTAGTAGTAGTAGTAGTAGTAGTAGTAGTATCTCCATACCTAAGCGATTAGCGTACGCGTTTTTGGCGTGGGGTACCTGGGTTCGATTCCCAGTAGGAGCTCATGTGTTTCGGATTCCAGGTTAATCAGTACGTCCACTTCTCATACAGCTTAACTGCTGAAACGGACGTTAAACTCAAAATCAACTCAACTTACTAATAATGTAATAATAAATAATAATAATAATAATAATAATAATAATAATAATAATAATAATAATAATAATAATAATAATAATAATAAACGACACAATGTAAGGAGTGAAAGGCAAGAAACCATATAAAAAAACTGCATGCGATCAGATGAAGTCGGAACCTCTCCTTTCAGTGTAATTACCAGTGAGACACTAAATCATAAATAAAACTAATATAACGGTCTTATTGATGGTGTTCCTAAAAATATGGGATATATTGTAGAGTGGTGTTACATTGGATTATTTAATTATCATTGAGTAACATGTATTTCTTATTCTATATACATGTATTGTAGTTATATATTATAATATTTCAAATGGTGTGTCTTTTAGTCTAGGGCTTCTACATATTTTCTCAGCTTTAAATATGTTTGTGTAGAGCCACCGCCTCCTCGATTCACTTATGTAGAGGGAGCGGACGGATGTAGAAGGCAGTGTGTAGAGCACAGCCTATACAATTGTTATTGAAATCTGTAACCAGTCTTTCTTGTTCGCTTTACTGCTTTATAACGAGCGGAAGAAAACAGCTTTAAAAGAAAGGAACTTCAGGTGTCAATCAACTATTGAGCTGCTTCGTGACGCACGTGGGGAGGCCTCCTCCTCTACATACTTCCCCCTTCTCAATAGCGTTTGTTATGAGCGAACGGTGGTCCGACTTTCTCCGAAGCAATTGTGTATGGCGATGATGTTCTATCTGGAATGTTGGTAGACACTGTTTTAGTCAATTTTCCATCCTAATTTCTGTGAACTGTTTAAACAGAATAGATTATGAAATGAGAAATGCTTGAGAAGAGACGTTTTACTGAATACGCTCACAGTTGCCGACATTTTCTTACACATTCTGTTGAGAGTTGGATACCTGGAAATAACCAAAAATCGTCCCGAAAAAACCCCTTGACCATAAAAAATATCGTCATATCAATCAACGTTATTTCTATCTAATTACTGACACATCTCGGGAAAACGTTTCTTATGCTACTTAGATTGAATTATGTCAGATTCATTGCAATAAGATGTAAAATTTCGTTGTTATTTAAAAAAAATCCAAATTATTGGAAACATTTCGTCCCGTTTAAACCCCTCAAAATTATAGATATGTATAAATATGTTATTTATTAAAATTAATTAACGAAACTTTCTATAACGATGTTTCTCACAGTCCTTTACCACTCTCAACAAAATTTATTGGAAAATATAAACTTTTTTGTCCTTCGACTTTTTCGCCTCACAGAAAGATGCCTTGGTGGTATGTAATGAACAAAATACATTTTATTTCTTAAAAAAACAACAAAATATTTATTTGTGAATAGATAATAGGGTCGATAAAGCTTTTTATACTTATTTCTTTGTAAAACGGTGACATCAAAAGCCATTTCTGCAAAAAAAGTGATATTTTAGGAAAAATATCATGACATTCCGAAAACTACATTAGAACAGAACGTGTTGATGGCAATAGCATATTCATAGTTTTATTCCTTCACGCATTTCTTCAGATCAAGATTTAGTCAATATAGTATAGAGAGGAGCAAATAAATCAAAGTTAGAAAATTTAGAATATATCTATTGTTTCGTCCTTTTTAGACCCCTAGCAGCTAAAGATAGATAGGGTGGTAGTAAACTATTTGAACAAACTTCGGGAGCTGATTTCTGACACCGAAAGAAACAAAAGAGTCGACGATATAAGGTTTCGAAAGCGTGGGAAAAATGAACTTAAAAGGATGTTGAAAAACAACGCAAGGTAGACAGTGCGGTTTAGAATATGACACTCGAAGTCACAACTGCTCGATTGAAAAATGTATGCTTCAAATCTCTGCAAGATATCTGTGTGAGGGACTCCGCAAAGAAACGTAGGGATCCCCTCATATATATCTTTCGGAATCTTATATCGCTGAAGCTATCCCTGACTGATCAAAATTTCACAGGATGCTTTTGCTTGTTTCGTTGTCAGCAATAAGCACCCAAAGTTTGTTCGAATAGTTTCTTAGCACCCTGTATATATATATATATATATATATATATATATATATATATATATATATATATATATATATTAAGAGCAGAGAAAGTTATTTTTATTAAGAAACCTAAAGTTTTTACTAATCTTTTCCTAAGTTATCACTATATACTTAATATGAATTACTGTATTTAATCCAATTTAACAAAAAATAACGATAATAATAAACCAAAATATTACATTAATAATACAGTACATACTTTGCCCAGTTCTTTTTTGTGTATATGGTTCGCTATAGATGGTTTTACCCTGGAAAATGTTTTTCACATACTGAGTTGAGAAGGAGAGTGTGCGAAACATTCTTTTATATGGTTTATAAAAAATGTAAATGATATTTACTTATGAATGATTACTTTAGTACAGAAGTTTAATTATTATTTTAATCATAGTGGTTGAGACGAAAAGAGCGAAAGTTTTCCTTTTTTACTGCTTCTTTTATATTTTAAAGTTAGAATGATATCATTGCTTATAGCTCTTAATATAAGTAGGGAGTACAGGATAGTTGTATAAGTGTCAACTAGGTTTCAAACAGGCACAACTTTCGTTTTACTCCCGGGTGGGGGTGGAACCCGGGATGGGGCGCGGCGCACTGATTGCAATCACTCATTATGCAAAACTTTCGGTAGGTAGTGAGCTAGACAAACATTGCAGTGACGATTTGTCCGACTATCGCCCAGTAGGGATACAGAAAATTAGCACGAGACTCGCGCACCCCTCCATAAGGAGTAAAATTTATAAACTAGTCCCTAATGAAGCACTTGTTCTAAAGCCGTGGGAAAAAAAGATTTTAAAAATTTTCACCAAAGGAAGATTCTGAGTGCGTTTTCCACCCATTGCAGATAATGCATCCGTTCCCAGTTGATGCTAATCCTGGAATCTCTCGTATTGAACATCATGAGTTTCCTCAATGCTGCCTTCAGAAAATACGTGGAGATAAATACATATTATAAAACACTGAAGTCCACACTTTTAGTTAGGGAACCAAATATCAAAAAATGTCTCAAGTTTATTTTTCAGACCTCCGCCCCACCAAAAAAAAAAATCCTGCTTCCGCCCCCGGTATCGACTGTTACCAATTAATAGCTAATAGTCATAGTGTACCCCTACCTTTTGAAATGTTTCCAAACGTTCTTTGCATAAGGAACAATTTTCCGTATTCTTTTTTTCTGCCCTCGCGCCCTTTTACTGTGCGCCCTGGAGCAACTGCTCCATTCGCTCCATTGTAGTTACGTCACTCAGAGGGAAAATAAATATCGAAGTGGAAGGTGGTTTATATACCAATCGAAAGCACTAATAACGCCTATTACTAAACTGTAATAAGATTTTTCCAAATGCATATACTGTGCGAGTTATATGAATATACAGGGAGTCCGTTTCCACCCCTTGAAATCACAAACGGCGGGACACACGTGATTGATCATTTTAAAAGTACAACGTAATCAAAGCAAAAAATGTTACTTACTCCAAGGCCCCAAGAGTGTCCAAAGCGGGATTCAACTCCAAAATTACAAGTGGTAAGGGGGTCAAGTAGCATGTCGTTGGAAAGCTGTTGGGAAATGAAAAGAGACGGAACAAGTCTCGATTCTCAAAAGTTACCCTTTGTAAAATGGCGGCAGGTCAAAATATCTGCAAAAGCGTCCTTGTAAACTCTATAGTTACCCCGGTAAATCTGAAACAGTGAGACAGATGTCAAAACAGAAACACATGTGTGTCAACTTTTCAAGTGTAATGATTGAAAGTAAAAATATTTCAAGCAGGTTCCCAGACGGGGTTCCACTCAAAATTTTCAAATGGTAAGGGGGATCAAGTAGCATATCGTTTGAAAGCTGTTGTTAAATGAAAGCAGATAGAACAAGTCTTTGCGCTTCACGATAACACTGTGCAAACATCTCGGGTTTTAGTTATTTTTTCTGTAGTCGGAATTTCATTTGTTTTCACTTTAATTCTTATACTCAACAGAAAGAAAGGAAACTCCGCTGCTGTGAGATTTTGCTCTTTGGGCCCCATTAATGAGTAAAGAAAGAAAGAATGAAAGAAAAGAAAAGAAACAAGCAAACAAAAATGAAAAGAGATGGAGATTATATATCGAAGTGGGAGATGGTTTACACACCAACCGAAACACTAATTATGCTTAATAAGAAACTGTAATATTATTATTCGAATGCATGTCCGGTGCGAGTCATGTATATTTTATTGTAAATTTTCCTATTTTTAGCGGATATCGCATCAGAAAAGGTTTGAATAAACTCTGAAACTGATACCCTAGAGACCTGCATTTGCTGAAGACACAGATTTCAAACCAACTCAAGCAAGAGGACTTTATATCAGTAACGAAGACCTGCAAATTTGGGTTACTTGACATGGTGCAAAATATAATGTCTCTCATTCGTTTGATGCTTCACATTGGTTGATATATAGAAGTTCAAGAACAACCACGGAATTACCAGCAGAAGAATTACTGCTTTTTTTTTTTTTTTTTTTTTTTTACCAAGCCATGCTCTGAAAATCAAGAACGGCTGCAGAATGAAGCCAAGCATTGGTCAATGAAAATTCGGGATCTGATTAACAGCAAACAAATTTCCCCACCATTTACAGTCAATGCTGATCACTCTGGACCCAGCTACGAGTTAAGAAGGACAGGATTGTATTCTTACGTTGGTGAAGATAAAGTTTAAAAATCAGAGCAGTCCAAAAAAACGAAACGACCCATTCATTTGCCACGCTACCGATTATTGCAATGAATGGAACAGTCTTTTCTTTTCTTTATTTCTTAATTTTATTGTATCTTATTATATTTATTTATTTATTTATTCATACATTACTGAGTCCGAAGGGCAGAATCTCACAATATGGTCATTTCCTTTCTCTCCGTTGAATAAAACAATTAAAGTGAAAGCAAACGAAAACCCTAGTACATAAAGAGGAACTAAAACGCAAGATGCTTGTACAGTGTTATCGTGAAGGGTAAAGACTTGTTCTATCTGCTTTCATTTAACAGTGGCTTTCAAAGGTTATGCTACTTGACCTCCCTTGTCATTTGAAAATTTTGAGTAGGACACCGTCTGGAACCCTACTTCAAATATTTTTACTTTCAATCATTCTATTTTTGAAAGGATGAAAAACATGTTTTCCTGTTTTTTACATCAGTCTGACTGTCTCAGATTTGCGGGAGTAACCATAGATTTTACTATGACGTTTTTGCTGACATTTTGACCGGCCGCCATTTTGCACAGTGTAATTTTAGAGCTTCGAGAAGTGTCCTGTGTTCTTGCATTTCAAGCAGCTTTCCAACAATATGCTACTTGACCCCTTACCATTTGCAATTTTTAAGTTAGACCCCGCCTGGAACCCTGCTGCGACACTTGGATAACACTTTTTGCTTTGAGACGTTGTACTTTTAAAATGATCAAACACTTGTTTTCCTGTTTTGGCATATGTCTCACCGTTTGCAATTTCTAGGGGTGGAAACGAACTTTGGTGACATCCTGTATATTCATATAACTCGCACAGTATATGCATTGCGAAAATTTTTATTACAATTTTGTAATAGGCGTCATTAGTGCTTTTGATCGGTGTATAGACCAACTTCCATTTCAATATATAATCTCCCTCTTTTCCCTTCTGATTTTAAGGTTTTTAGCAAACATATATGACTTTAATCAGTAAGCAATATGAAAATCATACTCAAACTGAAGACAAAATCACAACTAAAATAATAGAAGCCATGTTATCATAATTTTACAATGCAAAATAAGATTTTCAGCATTCCATCCTTCAGGAGAAAGACGCAGAAAGACGCAGAAGATATTGAAGAAGAGAGGATCATATCGATAAAGTAACTCCTTTCAGATATGCAGTGAACTATATGTTAGTATTTTCTCTCTCATTTCATATACTTGAAGAACTACGATGATTTTTAATGCTGATTTCTATAGCGTTATAATTGACAAGAGTCTTCAGAGACATTGTTTACACAGGACAGCAGCTGGTGGTATAAACAATCTACTTTACTAATATTAGTGTTGCCTCCAAGACAAGTGATTTCTTGTTCCGTTTCCGTTCTCGTCTTGAAAACTAGAAGATAATACATTTTTAAATTTAAATTAGTTGTAAAAATTCCAAGAGTCTCGTGGATAACACTAGCTCATTCAATTCTTACACAGGAATGAAGTAAATTAGAGGTGAAACTCGGGATTTCAATATATACCACTGTAGAAGATTCCACGAGCTGTATTCAAAATAGAAAGTAATTTGAGGAGAATGAATACATATTGCGAGAAAAAACCCAAAATGTCTACGCGTGATAAAAGTAGCCGAAAACAAAAGTGGAGGTTACAATACAGCATGTGTGGCAGAGTAATGAAGGCAATTTACTCCGAAGCATGGAGTCGCGGGTTCTTATGCATTTATTTATTGCTTGAAGCTGTTTTGTATACAAGTTGATAGCCATTAACCAACAATGCGAATAGCACATTTGGGACATGAGTTTGTTACTGTTGTCAAGCAGCCATTTATCACGATACAAGGGAGTTAGACCGACCGTTGCTGGTGTTGAGTGTAATGCATGTTTTTGCTTCCATAATTTTGTTTCCTTGTGCATGTCCATTAATAAATATATTTTTTCTCTGTATTTGTTTCTATAGTTTCACGTTTTGTACGATCCTTATGTATTTACACATATGAAGGTCAGGATATCTTTTGAATCCTTGTTGCACTTAGGTGCATATCAACATTTTCTCATCCTGACCATAATTGCCGATTTCCAGTATGATGGATACACAGTGTCGCTTGATCAGTGATTTTTCCACAGAAAAAATAAATGATAATCGACGTGAGATTTGAACTTACGACGCCATGCATGCGACAACGATAAGACAAAATATCATGTTGAGCACACCAAGTACACAACGCATCAGGTGAACAATGAATCGAAAATAGACTTATGTGAGTGGTTAATAACTGATGTACTACTTGAGAACATTCCACTTGTATATAAGTAGGCAAAAGTGGGGTAGATATACATGTATATTAGGTAATACCTGCTATGATATAATTTGAGGATAACGTTCTGGGATTGGCAGAAGAATCTGATCATAGTTAATAATAAGAAGAACCGGTACCAGGTGCGAAAAGTGTGGCCTGTGGGAGAGAGAACCACTCCTACGTATGTCCAAGAACGTATTAAAGTACTAATGTAAGCCGTGCAACAATAAAAAAAAATGAATATACGGCGGATTCAAAGGACACTCACAACTCGACCAAAGATAACGTGCCCACTGGTGCGTAAAAGACTCAGCGTTTTCAACTGCTGTATGAAAATCGAACATCATCCACAGCTCACTGAATCCTTCCCAACGTTACATGGTGTGTTCTAGATTTCCCCCTCCAAGCCTTTATATGTCTCAAATTCTGGTTTAATGTTATTATGTAAGTGATTGTACGAACACAATCAGGAGCATTTACCACCGTTTAAAAGGTGCAAGAATAAAAACACAATTTTTTGAATAATAAATATGATTTCCATGTTGCGGTATTGTTCTCTTCGTAGACCTTCCGTGGTGTGAAAGTATTCGAGTATTACTCTGGAGGATTCAAAATGGTTGGGTTTTCATGTCAGTATTGTTTGAACTTATCTAAATCACTTTTCGCTATTTCTCTTGTGCTTTCATCTGTTTTGTATGATGCTACCTTACTTTACTGTGCAATGAACAATTTGTTGTCAACAAACAATATTTGGGAAAAAAGAAAGCGATGTGCATTACACAGTGTAGTATTAATTATTTATGTACTTATTTCCTCCAATTATTATGTTGTGTGTTTAACCATCAATAATGTTATTTTCGAAAGCAATATCTGCATCTTCATATAAATGATAGGTACTGTCGTCATTAGCTTTTTAAATCTGGAGGGTCGATTGAATCAAAATCAGAATCCTCTTTCCGAAAAAAGTTATATATACCAACTATTATAGTTTCTTTAAATATATTTGACTAAAATCTGGAGGGCCCCCGCTAACGACGCACGTGAATAGTATGTAATATGATAATATAAGCAAGTTTGCTATTGCCACGAAAGCATAGCCGCAGAGGAAGCATTGTGATTAGAGGTGGCGCTAACTGTATTAAATAATGTTGTTTGAAAAGAGATTTTTTTCTGTTTATGCGCTTTCCCTACGTTCGCTGATATTTTGCGAAATACGATCTGCTGGATTTACTATAATTTCCAATCTACCACAAACCTTTATTAACTATATAGAAACATAAATGGCCAGTGGCCACTCTACTCCTACTCTTTTAACATAGTGATCCAAAACTTGAATTAGATAAATGAGATGGAACCTATCATGATATACAGGTAACGAAAAAGAAGTATCTCAATTCTTAGAAATTTCTTATACTGTAATATATGAACACATGCCATAGGTGGGGGAATATTTCTCCCGAAGTACTGTGGTGTATAGACGAGAAACGAGCATACTATATAAAAAGGGGCGAAAAGGTATTACAGATATTCAAAATGGAGAAAAAAGAATAAATATTGCAAAAGTTAGAAAAGAAGAAAGAGAATGGTTAGGACAAGGATAAAGTATATTCTCAAGCGGAAAGAGGACAAGAAAGAACAAAAAAAAAAAGAGGTAACGAGGTTAGTTGAGGAACGTAGTGGATAATAACAGTTGTATATACACAAGTGTTCTGCTGGTTACTGAAAAAAGAAATATGGTTTCAAAGTACTATTACACATTCGCTTAGTGTCTCTTAGAAACATACAAGATTAGTCATTCAATTTAAATGAATGGACGATTCAAACTGCTTGTTATCGGTTCAGGATGGACAGAACTATCTCTCTAGCTGATAGTACTACTTATGTTAACATATCTTGCTATAGACAATATGTAATTTTAAATATATCCAGTTTTCCTGTACATTAATATCATAGGAATAAATTTATCTGGCTATAGTATGAGTGATTTCCTGACACAAACATCTCAAACTCTGAAAGAAAAATAATCTTATATAAATAGTATGTGTATATAATCTGGCACAATATTATCCTCCTTGTTCTCCACGTGAGAGAAATTTGTCCCGACTTCACAGCAAATCGATGGGTGTATGACGTAAGTTAATGCATTTTATATATCACTCTGTGTCTCATTACGCAGCAAGAGTAGCTATTATTTATATTCTCATATAGACCTTTCATGAGCTGAATGTCGATGTCCTCAGAGTACGTTTTCAGTCGGAAATGGAACATATTTCAACTTTTGTTTTGTCAGAAAAAAAAAATCGTCCTGAAACATTACACGTTCATATTATTTATTTCTTCTTATTTGGTTTCGTTGCTTGTGCTAATGTAAAATTCATTCAATCTTTGTTGCAGAACACATTTGACCATTTGACATATTAAATAAAAAACACATCTTTGTAAATGTATATATATATACACAATAGATTGTCCATTATATCACTAAATATTCTCAGACTGTAACGTTGATATGTATTATATACTCTATTTGGAATCAAATGCATAACATCAAATTTATCGCATATGCATATTTAAAGTCTACAGAAAATCCGAAATGAATTTAAGAGTCTCTCTTCTATGGGCAGTAGCGGATTTAAAGGAGGCTTTGGGGCTGAAGCCCACCCCCCAAAGAAAATATCAGAGCAATATGAATTTGAGATCATTCACACTAAAATGCTGAGCATTTTTCTGAAGTGATGAGTAAGTTTTCATTTGAATTAAAGAACTTGATGAATGAGGCTTCCTCTTCTGTTTGTCTTTAGATATTAGCTGCTGATATTTCCAATTACGAATACTGATGGCCTTAACAGCCAAATCATGAACGAAGTTGTAAACATACACACACAGAGGAGCAGTGGAGAACTTTTGTTTGGTGATGCTAACTGTAGAAGTTTTGTACTAATTTCTCGTAGTACATCAAGTGATTCTGGGGATTTTCGTTCTGTAATAAGAATGGCTATATTACAGTAAGATTTTTAATAAGGTCGAAGAGGTTGCTATTTCCCATGATGTCTATATCACATTTCCCACTACTGTAAAACGCAAAACACAAAGCTCAATGTAAAAGCACATACACCACATGAACATTTCAACATAAATGTGTATATTCCTTTTTGGATCACCTCATAAGTGAACTGACCTCAAGATTTGCTTTAACAAACTCAAAATCAATGCCTCTGTTTAGTCTGATTCCATCATTTACGGCACAGTTGCATGAAGAAAGCATTGTAAAATCTTCACAAATTTACCGTGAGGATCTATGTGGAAGTGAAATCGAACTAAAAAGTGAAGTGACTTTATGGCGGGAACATTGGAGCTTATCAAGAGCTATTTTGTGATTTTTCCAACCATAAAAAACTGCTACATATTCTATCTGTTTTACCAGTAACAACATGTTCTGCAGAAAGAAGTTTTTCTACTTTAAAATTGGTAAAATCCTATCTGACAACAACGATAAGTCAAGACAGACCTAGTAGGTAAATATTGACAAAGATATTACAATTGGTGTGTTTGAAATAGTGGGTCTCTTCGCCCAGAAACATTCTAGAAGATTGCAATTTCTGTATGACTGAAACCAATATATATAAATTGTGAATCTTTTAGTTCTGTTTTGACGTAAAGTTTGTGATATGTACTCTTTTTACAAAGTATTTTAGCTCCAGAAGATTTGTTTTTAATCCTAGCTCATTAGGAATACAGAAAAATATTACAATGAAATACATTAAACAATGTAACAATATTAATAAAATAAACTTATTAAATAGATGAGCTAGAATATCAGGTAATGCCACTACTTTGGTTTCATGAACTAGCCTATTTTTAACTACATGCAAGTGTATTATACATTGCCATCAAATTTGAGCAGCAAAAATGAGTTCCACCGTTTTTCTAAATCCCCCCAAGAAACCACTGCCTATGGGTATATTCGCTGTTTCGATCTCTCACTGAGAGAACTTGTTTAATTGAGCTCACGATTTACTTTTTTTTTTAACTTTATATAATATCGGAGTTGAACAGGGAAACTGATATCTCAATAGTGTAGAAAACCTGGAGATTAGAAGTAAATGAAGACAAAACAAAATTAATTAGAAATTGTAACATCGACTCACCGCGGACCGTACGTGTGACTTTTAGGAATCAGTTTGCATGTCACTTGAATTGTGATGAAACAATTGATAGTAAAGATGTCTCAAACAAAGCTGTTCTTGTTTCTGAACTTTTGTTCTCGTCGGATATATACTAGCAGTTGAGAGTGATGCCTTTACAACAGCCTAGATATTGCAAAGAGGAAAATTAAGTTGTATTATTAGATGTCTTAAGTGAACGCGAACATCAACACTCTGTTTGTTCACTAATTTCAGACTACCCATTATTGCAACACGAAATACAAATCTTGTGTATGTTAGAGTAGTCTAGAGTTGTTCATGTACAGGCTGGTAAACGTTCAGCTACCATTTACCTCTAAAGAATCTTTCTGATACGTATTGTGTAAAATTAAGTTTTGAATGAAATCTCTGAGTTTAAAGTCCCACGATTATGCCCTCTGGGCTAAGGGAGACGTAAAATTAAGTGTAAATATTGTTAAATATATTTTACGAGTATATTTGTTGTATTTTTTCTTGTTGATTTTTCCCTCACATACAGATGGTGATCAGAAAAATGGAAACACCTGTAGTTGGCAACACGTCAGATGTATGGGTTGGCAGTGGTGTCGTGGCGCCCGCAGCGCCGGACCGCTTCTGGTGGTGTGTTAGGTCGGTCTCCATACTACGTCAGGCGCAGTGGAACAACAGTGTCCAGTGGCTGCAGCAGACGGAGGTAGTGTAAAATGGGAGACCTCTCAGATTTTCAAAGTGGGCAAATTGTTGGTGCGTGGTTATGTGGAGTGAGTGAGACGGCAGTGGCTACTGTGTTAGGTGTGTCGCGTGGGACAGTGTCGAAGGTGATGACGACCTACACAACACACAGGAAAACCACATCGGGGAAGAGGAACAGTGGGCGGAAGAAAATCATGAGTTACAGGTCACGCCGAGTATTAAAGCGCATTGTCACACAGAACCGTCGTCCCACTGCAGAGCAAGTGACGGAGGAACTCAATCAACACCTCCCCCACCCTGTTTCGACAACCACAGTTCGCCGCGAATTACATGACATGAACTTACGGGGTCGTGTTGCACGGGTCAACCGCTCACCAGGGACCATAACGCTTTCGGACGCCGAAAATGGTGCCGCGACCATGCAACGTTTACCGTTGAGGACTGGAAACGTGTGATATGGTCGGATGAGTCATCCTTCACCCTATTCCCAACCACGGGCCGTGTTTATGTGTGGAGAACGCCCAAAGAAGCTTATGATCTGCAGTGTCTCCGCCCAACTGTGAAACATGGCGGCGGCTCGGTGATGTTGTTTGCCGCCATATCATGGTTTCCATTTGGTCCTGTGGTCACACTTAGCGGACGAATCACTGCCAACGATTATGTCGCAATTTTAGGAGACCACTTGCATCCTATGGTCCGGATGTTGTTCCCGGACAATGACGCCATCTTCCAGGATGATAATGCACCCATTCACACAGCTGGTGTTGTTGCAGCGTGGTTTGAGGAACATCGGGATGAAGTTCAACACCTCCCCTGGCCCGCCCAATCCCCAGATCTCAACATAATTGAACATCTGTGGTCCGTCTTGGAAACACGACTCCGGCGACGATTTCCACCTCCATCTTCTCTCACAGAACTGGCCGATGCCCTGCACGAGGAATGGTGTAAAATTCTACTTGCTGCCATTTACGACCTCTATGCCTCCATCCCACGTCGCATCGAGACTGTTCTGAAGGCGAAAGGTGGCCCGACACCATATTAATCTGGTAAGTTGCAATTTCGTTCAGGTGTTTCCATTTTTCTGATCACCATCTGTACATGTTTTAGTTTAAAATGGCTAACATGCTGTATCTGGAACGATTCTTATAAATAAATACAAATGATAGTTGCAAACCGTACTGCAATCCATTGTTACCATTTCATGTAGTCTAGTAGCACATGTCCCTCCGATGCACTTTGGGAGATCATTGAACGCGTTATGAAGTTCATTATTGAACCTTTAATTGTTAGCTCACATCTTGTAAAGTTTCTGTGCTCACATCTTGTAAAGTTTCGTTGCTAAACTTCAAGAAAAATACAAACAAAAGTACTCCATCGTTGTTAAACAGATGCAAAAACGGCAAATGCCGCCAACAATAAAATAACCAACATATGTTAAGTGTATCAAATGTACGTGGGACATCGTTACGATTATGTCACTGTTATGGTTATGGCTGTCAATGTTAGGGTTATGTATGTTTCTGTTAGGAGTGTGTATGTTACTTTTAGGTGTATGTGTATCACTGTTAGAAACGTGTACGCCTGTAGAACTATGTGTGTCACTGTTAGAAGTGGGTATATCTGTTAGAACTATGTGTTTCACTGTTAGGAGTGTGCATGTAACGGTTAAGACTATGTGTATCACAGCTAGGTATATTTATGTCACTGTTAAAACTATGTGTGTCACTACTAGGAGTGTTTATGTTACTGTTAGGATTATGCATGTCTTAGCTAGGATGCATATGTCACTGTTAGGACAATGTATGTCACAGCTATAGATGTTATGCCACTGTTAGGACTATGTACACTCATGTCCAAAATTATTGTCGCATGTTTATAAATATTTTGTTGTAGGAATATAATTTGATAACGAATTTTCCCGTTATTTCTTACAATGTTAGAGTGTGTATAATCGGCAAAGACATGCATGTGGCAATTTTCATGTCAAAAGAGCACTAAATAAGAACAATAAAACGAAAATAAAACTTTCTTGTCCATTTAGCAACATTTTGTTTTACTCATGCTAATTTTCGTATTTGTAATTCTTTTCCTATGAAAGTTACCAGAAATATAATTTTCCGATTATAAACATAGTATCAGTATTAAAAGTAACCTGCAAAATTATTATCAAATTATATTCTTACAAGTAGACAGTTGTAGATATGCGACAATCATTTTGGACATGAGTGTACATCATAGTTAGGAATGCATGTCACTTCTAAAGCTATGTGTGTCACAGTTAGGAATGAATATGCAAGTGTTAGAACTATGTGTGTCACTGTTAGAATTATGTATGACACTGGTAGGATTATGTGTGTCACTGTTAGAAGTGTAGAGTAGAGTAGAGTAAAAAGTTTTCTGATTGCTTTTTCTGGGCGAGGTCTTTTGGCATCCATACAAAGTCAGGACTTAAAAAGATAAAAAACAATTGAACACAGAATCAACAATAATAAAACTAGAAATAAATTAATTAGAATTCAAGAAAACACTCCACACACGACATAAAATTAAGTTGCGTGCAAAAGATGAGGTTCTTTATAAAAAAAAGCAGCAGCCCAGAGATAAAACTAGTGTCATCGCCAAGGGGCAACTGTTAGCAGTGTGTATGGCACTGTTACAACTATTTGTGTCACTGTTATGAATGTGCATGTTATGACTATGTAGGTCATTGTTAGGAATAAGTATATCACTGTTAGAACCATGTATGTCACTGCCAGGAATGTGCATGTTACTATTAAAACCATTTGTATGACTGCTAGAAATCTGTATGTCACTCTTAAGACTATGTGTGTTTCTGTTAGAAGTCTGTATATCACTCTTAAGAATATGTGTTTCTCTTTTAGGAATATGTTTGACACTCTTAAGACCATGTGTGTCACTGTTAGAAACGTGTATATCTCTCTTAAGACTACAAAAAAATGTGTATATAATTCTTAAGACTACACAGAGAAAAATCCGTTCTCCGGACAGTGGTATATTGTACGGTATCCTCTTCCTTACTATAGGAATCAGTACGGAGAATACGTTATCCGTATGCTACATAGGCACTACCCTTAGATGTTACATCATGCCGTTGCAGGATGTCTGACATTTAACAGTTTTCCGTATATCACATTCATAAACTTATGTTACCTTCGTCAGCTATATGTTATATACGTCCATTTGTATGTGAGATCCTGACCGCCTACATTGTTTCATACGGAAAGTACGTATAGATGGAACACTTATACAGAAAGTATTATAAGACATGCGTTCTCAGTTATACGTCCGCTGTAGGTTAAGTCCAAAAACTATAGGAGTTACGCATGTAATGTATCTTTTTAAGTACGCCACCTACAATTTTTTCTCAGTGTATTGTATAACTGTTAGGAATGTGTATGTCGCTTTTAGAACTATGTGTTTCACTGTTAGGCATGTGAATGTCACTCTTAAGACTATTTGTGTTACTGTTAGGAATGTGAATATCACTCTTAGATCTACGTGTATCACTGTTAGCAATATGTATGCCACTTCAAAGGCTTACAAAAAAGAAAGAAAAAAGAAAGAAATTGAAAACAAATATGTTATAAAACTACGAAACATTTGAAATAAGTAAGCGAAAATTCTTACATAAAGAAAAAAACAAAAGAAAGAATGCGTATCCTGTTGGTGTCACACAACATTGTACATATTATGTATGATGGAGCAGAAAACGTTAAACAATCTATTCTAGCAAAATTACGTCACGTATTTACGTAAATATTCTGTATTAACTGCATCAGGCTGAAAAACCGCCATAAAAATATTTGTAGCGATTTTCTGGAAATCTATCCATCATAATTTCCCGTCATGCATTCATTTTTCTCAGTTCGATATCTCCTTTCGATTGAAATAAAGATCGAGTTGTGTTAAAATATCTCATTCCATACATTAAAAGTTCAGGAAAATTACAAGAAATGGTCGTTTTAATAAAAGTCATAATATTTTGGTTTGTAATACAACCATACAGAATTCCTACGTATTCTAGTATAGACCTCTTCAGCCATACTGCAAGTGGTGTATTTTTCCCCCACTAAATGGTACTAAACTGTTAATCTTGAGGTTACTATTTTTCAACATTATATTCATTGTTATATACGTCACTTAAATTAATCTCAATGGAATAGCAGGGCGTTCGACGTTTGTCCATAGTTTATTGCAATTTCATACATATTTTAGAACGGACCGATTGAGGTTTCAAGGTTTTTATCTCTGTCAGTAATAGAGCAGCAGAAGGCAGAATCATGTCTATAGGCACTAAACTAGGATTTGCAGAATTTTATAGAATGTGTAATACGTGAAGAACTTTAGGTTCCAACCTTCGTAGCGGAAGAAAATAAGTAGAAGGAAAAAACACTGTCCAAATAACAGGGACAATAAAGTAGCATTTAAAACTTTCCAGGTAACAAGAACCGCAGTTTATCACCTTTCTCTACTTCAATAACCAAGACATTGACACACACAATATGACTTTTTTTTTTTTTTTTTTTGTTATTATCTATAGCACACATTAAAGTTAAAATTTGTGAGACGTAAGTCACCTCAGCAGCATTTACTGACAGCAGAGTTCAGAAAAACTCATATGATAGACAATAAGAATTTTACTTAAAGATTTCGAAGAATTAAGAGACATTTTATCATTTCCAAGTTGTGCAAGAAAGCGACTTAACTATACTTTGATTTTGTCTTGAGCGATTTTCCGATGAGAAAATTCATTTTAGATAAAGATAAATTTTGTGTAATGATTTGCGAAAATAAAGATAATCTGCAGGAACAATATGTTCGTGTTTAACGAAGAGGTGGGTATTTATGTAACCCTCAGTCCTTCTTGCCCTCAACATTTATTCTTATCTTGGCTTCACTGCTTTCAGAGAATGTCTGGTTAGTACTGCCCTCAGTTTCAGATTTAACCCCTAAACTTTTCGTAATGATTTACAAGGAATACGCAATTTTTTAAGCCTCCCTTTCAGCATTGTGGTTACATGAAATATAGACTCACAGCTTAACGCTGAATCCGAATCACATGCGTCCCCCTTTACCCTAGCTATACAACTCGGTTACTCTCCTACTGAAAGAGTAAACGCTAATCATATTGTCACGGGAAGCTCTAAATTGAGTAAGGAGAATCTGAAGGACTTTTGTATATGGCCGATAGTGCATCTATCTATCAATAAGAGTCAATGATGACATATTCAGAAGCCCAAATCTTCAGTTTAACAACCCACGATTACGCCCGTTAGACTAAGAGACACAAGTCAATGATTAAGGCAAGGAAGTGATCAATCGAAGAATTGGTGGAATGACAGTGTTGAAGGAAACAAGAATACCCCGAGAAAACTCACCGACTCGATGTTGTCCACCATAAATTTAAGAGGCCGAGGTTCGAACCAGGGACCACAGGCAACAGGGGTAAGTGCTCTACAATTCAGAATTCAGAACTAATATGTTTTCCTTGCAGAAACATTCCAATTTGTGAGGCTTACCCATGGGTTCAATCTACCTCAACAGTAGGCCTAATAATCGTGTACCCACGTCTGAGAATGAGTGCTGTACGTGGACAGCGAGTCAACGCCTGAGCTTGACCTAGTTGAAACCTCATTGAGGATTGTAAACCGAAGACGAGCAAGTGCTAGCGTGCGTCTACTTTATGTTAGTGAGCGCTAGCTCCGTTGACAATAATGAACCTGAACCCGGGTGTGCCTTGATTGCAAAACTTGATATATCACCTTCCGTATTGGGACAGGGAATGCTGTGGCTCAGTGGTAGAGCGTTCAATTCCGGTGCTTGGGGTCCCTGGTTCGATCTCAGCTCGCGCCGTGTGGACTTTGTGGTGGACAAACACCGTGCTGGTGGGTTTTCTGGGTGTTCTCCCGTTTCCTCCCACTTTCTTCATTCTATCATTTCACTTATCTCTCATTATCACCGTCTCCTTTAGCCTAACCGGCATAACCGTGGGTCGTAAAACTTTCATTTCATTTCATTTTTTCCGTATTGGGACATTATCGTCTTTCATAATACGATCAAATATATTCAAACTTAAAACTTGCCTAAATTTTGCATAGCGAATCAGTGACAACTTTTGAAGTAATGTAACAGAAGGGAGTTATTTTTGTATTGAATAAAATGAAACTTGACAAGAGTTTGTTGACGTGAAATTTAACAAAGTGTGATTAAATTTGGGCTAATTAGCATATAATATCTATAAAAGTAGAATTTTCCTTTATCAATTATGAGAAAGCTATACTTTTTTTTTTTTTTTTTTTTTTTTTTTTTTTGTCAACTGGTTGGTGCGACTTTAGTATTGTATTTAACTGTATTTTTTTAGTTTTGTCACAAAATACTTCCTGACGTTAGGCCAATATGAGCAATTAGAGTCCGACTGAACCCTCGATTCAGCCACCTGACTTTTGAGAGCCCCTTCAAGTGATTAATACCATACTGTGCTTATAATGATTAATTGTCCGCTTGTAGTGTAATATACAGGATGACCCAAAAGTAAGTATGCAATCCCGTACTGACAAGCTCACTGTATTTTATATCATTGACACAGGTAGACCTAGTTTTTTCATTATTAGTTCTTAATGTCTTTTTACTAATAAATTAAGCCCGGAACAGTCGAAAAAAATAAATCCATAAACTAGAATGTTATACTTGATCAATGCACGGGTGTATACCTATGATTTCTATTTTTAAATGATGCAGTAGAAAATGATACTTATGAAGAAATTACTAACGCTTTTATATTCAGCGTAAAATATGAAATATGAGAAGTGAATTCGAGCCGTTGCTTATGAATTTGTTGCCTACATCATCACTTTCAAATGTATTGTGTGTCTTTCTATGAATATATATATATATATATATATATATATATATATATATATATATAGATAGATAGATAGATAGATAGATAGATAGATAGATAGATTTTAACATTGGTATATGTTTCGAAAATGCTAATTTTCTATGTACCCTAAGCAAAAGGAGAAGAAATAAATGAAATTTCTGTATACTGAATCTAGAAAACGGAAATTATTTGATATTTGTACTGCACATCTTCATTTAAAGAATTACTTCAAAGTGAAGTAAATCACTGTTTGCCCCTAAGCCGGAGAGTGGGGGTTAAAGAAATGTCGCCATCATTGCTTTAGACTAAGGAAGAAAATGATTGATTGATTGATTTTAGAGTCCCTTTCAGCACCAAGACTATATGAGACGTGGACCTACTGATTATCGTGGAATCCGAACCACATGGACTCCCGCCAGGAATCGAACCCAGGTCTCCCACGCCAAAGGCGCGTACGCTAACCGCTCAGCCACGAAGGAGCTCTAAGGAAGAAAATGAATGGCGAAAAAACAATGCATATTATCGACTGCCCTGAGCGTGATTGAAACCCGTAATGGACTTTTTTTTATGATTTCTAGCCTAGCAATCAATATTTGCTTGACCACAGCAGACAATATTGTCCCATTTTAATCTCATCTAATGCTGATAATATATAGCTAATGCCAGTGGTGGTTGTTCAGGAAAATCACATAGGTAAAAACTTAATATTGTATTGCTAGAAACTAAAGAAAATAATAATATTTACTTAATGTACTAAATCTTATATGCATAAAGGTATAGATCAGGTAAGTTTTCCTCAGTTCACGGCGATAAAATTCAAGTGTCCCTCAAGATCCACCACTAGCTAATGAATACATAAAAGAAAGGAAAAAGAAACAACAGGATATACGGAAGCGGTTCTTCTCAAACAAGATACTATAAAAAAAAAACACACAAAATTTTAAATAGTGGAAACTACAAAATCTTAATTGAAACTGTAACATAATTTTAGACTTGAAATAAAAAAAATAAATAAAAATTAAATGTATATAATTTTATTGGTTTCTCTTAATTCCGCAACTGCCACGAAAAGCCTTATTCTCTTTCCATATACATTGAGAAATCTTTGTGTCTTTCATTCATTGTTTTATACCGCAATAAGGAGCCAGGCAGATTTCCAATAAGCAATCTCTTGCAATGAAATTACTTCTTATGTATAATTAACATTGAGATTAATTCTGAGAATATCGTTTTATATCACACAGGCAATTTGTGGAAGACTGGATATTTCTAAGTCTCGCATTCTTATTGAAAGTTTTGACAAACTACGTTATTTTAATGAATAACTTTAACACAATTCCTAATTACACTAGAATCCTATTAAACTGAACATAACGGGACGGATTGTGCTTCTTTGGAACCGATTGTGCTAGAACAAAAATTTAATTAAAAAGGAATAAATGTTTCTGATAGACAGTACTACTATCTGCATATATTTGATATAGTTTCAGCGTTAAAAGATATGAATATAAGGGCAGTGGTGGTTCAAAAGGGAAGAGAGGGAGGTTATATATCGAAGTGGAAGATGGTTGATATAACAATCGAAAGCACTAATGATATCTATTATGAAACTGTAATAAAATTTTTCCGAAAGCATATACAGTACGAGTTATATAAATATACAGGGTGTCCCGAAAGTCCGTTGCCACTCCCAGAAATCGCAAACAGTGAGACAAATCGTCGCCTTGGTTTGACAAGGTTTTAACTGCACGTGACTATATTTTGAGAAAAACGCGTTTAAAATTTTATTACGTTATAGTTGTTTTATTTATAAACTAACTAGCAGCGTTCACCCCGCTTCGCTGCGGTCACCCCGGAACGCAATAAACTTTGTTACTTAGATAATTTTTACTTTTTCGCTTTCAAGTGATATGATAAAAACCATAGAAGATTGCATTAAATGTTAACATTATATCGCCTGTCATTTATGTTAACCCGCCCCGCTTCGCTGCGGTCACCCCGGAAGTTTTCGCTTTCAAGTGATATGATAAAAACCATAGTAGATTGCAGTAAATGTTAACATTATATCGCCTGTCATTTATGTTAACCCGCCGAGTTACATGGTCATGCGGGTTGCATATAAATACGTTTATTTTTACCTATGATGAATAACTAACAAAGGATTTGTACGTTATGGACACTTGAATGGTCAATTATCTCAAGACACTGGTAATTAAAAATTAAAGTGATATGATAAAAACCATCTAGGGTCCAAATCCTAATAACCCCCCAAAAATAAAAGAAATTGGTTCAGCCGTATTAGCGTGATGAGGGAACAAAGGATTTTGTACGTTCTCTTTTATATATAAGATCATTATGATGTTTTTACACAATTATTAACTGCCTACAAGGTTTACTTTTAAATATTTGACGTTTGAAATGGGGCTTTACCTTTTTTTTTTTTTTTTTTTTTTTTGAACTATCAGTAAAATGCAGTTAGAACCTTGTCAAACCAAAATGACGAGAAAAACATGCATAACTTAGAACGATAAAGGTGTAACACCAATTGAGTAGATTAACTATTCATATTTTAATTACATGAAATGTGTGTCGAATACTAGTTACAAGTTTAACAGTGCAGTATAATACTCCCTGTCTTTCAAGTGTATGAACAGAAGGGACTCTTTAATGTATTTTTTCATTAATTCTGTAAACCTGAAAGAATGCTTTTGCTTTGGTTTGATATCAAAAACACTCAAACTACTGATGAAATATGACACTTTGGCCTCTCGTCTTGAAGATTTTAGAAATTTGATATTTGCTGCATTAACATGCTAGTAGCCGTAATGGCTTGATTTGAACAATACGGTACTGAATTCTTGAGTAAACGTCAAGTTAGCTTCTTGAGTGAGTGGAATGGTTTTGTAATTTAGAAGTTTTGCTGTCATCCATGCGCCGACAACGTGGGTGCTCCGAGGCTCCGGTGCCCACACAAATAGTCTCGTGGGTGCAGTGCACCCTGGACCCGGGTTTGAACCCGTTTATCTTGCGTTTAAGTCAGCCGTGTTACCGACTGAACTACGGCAGCCCTAACTTATCCTTATAGTAGCTGGTATATTTTATTTTATCATAGCATAGCCCTTTATAACCGTGTTCATAAAAGTTTTTAACTAAAAATAAATGAATCGAATATCGAGACTTCCCCGAAAACATATAGGCTAACAATTCCAGCCATTAATATGCAACTACATACATTTTAGAAAGTCAGTCAGCGGCGTTGCTGTCGTCCCAAAGTCTTTAAAATCGCTCGGCCTCATCTGAATAACACGATGTGGGTTGTGTCGGTATACTCTTCAATATTGTTGCGATACACAAAGCTGAGTAAAAGTCCGTCTTGTTCATTATTTTTTCAACAATTGCACTGTGTAAGAGATCTTCCTGAACACAGAAATGTCCTCGAAGAGAGCACTTCATTGAAATAAAATTGATGTCTGAATGTTCTTTAAAAATGTTCAAAACTGTATATGATATATGGCAGTTTTGTGGTACACAGGAATCGGACCAAGTAATCAGTTTTGTGGCTAAGTATAGACCACACCTCAAAAACCGAAAATGAACTTGACCGTGTCGTTGACCTTTCCCCACTTCCTCTGTTTTAGGGTTCTTCTCGTCATCTGTGAGTTGTAAAATGATGAAGTTTAATTCAACTTTCGAATATACATATAAAACACATTGTCTAACTGGTATCTAAAAAAGTACGTGCCGCTGGGAGTAAAAATGAAATTCAAACTGCAGGTGTCGGCAACCCATCAAATGTTCACATTTCCATCAACCATCAGGTTTTGTAGAATGTTGAGGCGTACTGGTTGTATCCAAAGCACTTCTGTTGGAACTACAATCCTGAAAAGAACATGTCAGTGGCAAAGGTTGTTTTACAGCCATGTTTAATTAATGAATTCAAATTAAGCAGTAATGCTGCAGAAACTGCTCGAAAGATATGCTCTGCGTTTGGAGAGAATTCAATGAGTGAGCGCACAACGCGAAGTAGTTCAGTCGATTTTCATCTTGAAATAAGTACCTTGAGCTAGACGTCCATCAACTATCAACAAAGCACTGCTGAAAGGGAACAACAGGCGTGATCTCCATCAAAGGTGCAAGGAACTTGTACGAGGGTATGGGGTGTCGGACGAAACCATTCAATTGGACCTCTACAAACTTGGGGAGGTCTTTTCTTTATTATCTTTTATTCTCTAAGACGTTTAAACAGAAGCAGAACAGGGAAGATTTCGTATTGTTTTTCTATATAAAACATAATGTCTTCAAACTTTTCTAGTGACTTCGTGTGATGCATATATATATAAATGAATGTATGTGACTTCGTACCCCTTGAACCACTCGATCAATAAGAACAAATTTTCAATATAGATGAGTTCATTTAACTTTGACCGCATAACATCGGAGAGGGGAAGGGGATATTTATTTGATATATTTAAGATAATAACTCTTGAACCTCGAGACTCATCTTGATCAAATTTGTCGCATAGTTGAGATTCGAGCTTAGGATGCTTTTCGTCATTTCACTTTGAGGGTAAATATTAGGGGAGGGGGAGATACCTAAAATGATCGAAAAAGACCAAATTAGTATCGAATTCATACTTTTCTTGGTCGCTAAGACGGACAGCGACAATTCCAATGCCGTTTAAATCCAAATTCACCCCCGCAGCTTGAGGGAGGGGGGAGATATATCAAAATAACCTAAAATTATGGATATTTGCGTCGACTCCATAGTTTTCGGGATAGCTGAGATGAACAGTGACACTTGTGATGACGTTTAAATCCAAATGTAGCCCTTTATATCCAAAATGAAACGTATTTCCCCGGGTATTCCGCTAGTTTAAAATGAAATTAGTGTACAAGTGATTTCTCTTCTAAGTGACTCTTCTAATCCGGATATGCATTTAATTGGAGTTCGGTAAAAGAAACTTTAGCGTAATTTTTCTTAGTACTACTTATATAAGAAAGTGATCGTGTACTGTATTTCCCGTTAGGATAGTAGCAGAATTTTGTATATTTGTTCAGGGAGTAAGAAAGGCTACTGCAATAACGTTTTACTAAAATGAAAGGAGGAAAGGAGAAAGGCAGGGGAAGCAATTATTGTTTTTATCTGTGGCCATAAACATTGCGGTCCAAAATAGCTCATTTTAGTCGCTTCCCCTTTGAATAAAGCTTCAACAGAGGAGGAAAAAAAATGTTGGTACGCTAAACGAATTGCAAAAAATCTTGATAACACTTATAGTTTTTGTTCCACGGAAATCAGTTAACGGAAATTATAGTAAATTTTAACTTCTTTTTGTTTCAGTAGAGTATTGTGATAGTCACGATATGTTGTCTCGAGTCATTGAATAGGTTACCGCCCCCCCCCCCAAAAAAACAGCTTCTTGCTGTCTATTACGGTTTTATTTCTATGTCGATAAACGTTAGTAGTAGTAAATTTGAACCGCTTTTAGTATAGTGTTCTGGATAGTCATTTCATGTTGTTTTGAGACGCTGAATCGTTTACAGAAACTCACTTTTTACTATCTGTTATCATTTTCGTTCTATGTCGCACATGTTGCAGCATAAAATGGTTAATTTTAACCACTTTTGGTGTGAGTTGAGTGGATTAACTCAACTCACACCGAAAGTGATTAAAATTAACCATTTTATGCTTCAACTGGATAAAACTTTAACGGAACACATTGAACCTATTACGCTCCCAAAAGGAAAATGTGCTCGTGACTCTGTAATTTATCTGACCATCACACAAGGACACTGTATTAGGTATTAGCCAATTACAAAAATGTTATATATATTACCGCGTCCAAATAAAAAGTCATACTATAAATCTGGTCATGCCATTTAGCATATAGAGGAAAGTTTTAAGGTCACTCTTAACTAGCAGCCTTAATATTGGACTAAAGAAGAAATTCGTCAAGTGTTATATTTGGAGCATTGGAGTCTATGGTTCAAATACTTGGACATTACGGAAGTTAGAGAAGACATATTTAGAAAGCTTTGAAATGCGGTGTTGGAGGAAGATGGAGAAGATAAAATGGACAGAAAGAGTAACAAACGAAGACATTTTGAAACGGATAGGAGAGAAGAGGACGCTTCTAGCCACCATCCTTTGTAGAAAAGCCAATTGAATTGGACACATCTTGTGAAGAAATTTTCTTCTTCATACCACCATAGAAGGAAAGATGAAAGGAAAGGGAACAATAGGAAGAAAAAGAAACCCAAAGAAACCCAAAAGAAAAACATTTCCAATCGATGATTTGAAAAATAGAAGGAAATATTGGGAGTTAAAAATCGAGAAACATGAAGAAAACATTTCCAGGTCCAAAGTGATAATTAAGAAGAAAAAGAAGAAGAAAAACCTCACTAGTCCCAGGACGTGCCAAAACGGACAATATTTAATAATAATAATAATAATAATAATAATAATAATAATAATAATAATAATAATAATAATAATAATAATAATTCATGTATACTACTGAACATTATCAATAAATGTATATAAATTGTATGCGGTAAATAAATAAATCTGGTACCCATAATATTTGATGATAGAAATGTTGGTGTAGTCATTGTAGTAATTCGTAAGCCTTGGATACTACTATCAGATCCAATGGAGAATTTACATTTCTGTGACGATGAACCAGTTGCGTCACTGCATTTACCAATTTGACCTAAACTTTATTTTATAAAATTAATATTTCATTTTGATTCTTGTATTGGTAGACTCAAGAAATAAAAATAATCATTTAACAGTCAAAGTGAAATAAACCCATATGACAAATGCAGACGCTTGAAATCTACAGAATGTCCTTTGTTTTGTGTATTGAAGTAAGCACTACAGGGATGGTTAATGCACACGATGAACAAAACAAGCGAGATAATGAAGTGTGTGGTATTCCAGCTAGAATTGTGTGTTCAAATGTGTAAGCACTCTCGCATGCCTCGAAAACAGTGCTTCCATTTCATAATAATGATACCATCGTACAATGTAGTGTATGTAATTAAATCCTGTGCGACGAAAGCGATTAAACTAAAGCAGAGAGTAATCTTTAATAACTAAATTAGTACTTTATCCAGAATACAAAAGAAAACTCTATTGCAGCGTTAAATGTAATATAATCACCAAATGGTAGCATATACTAAAGTGAATTACTCATTTTCCAAGAATTCGTAACATAACAGCAAAACAATTTTTTGTTATTACACATATTAAACAAGGTATGTATTGAAATCTTGTTGAAGACCTTTATCTGTTCATCCTTCGGTCAGACTGTTGACATATATCAGAGGAAAAATATTAATAAAAATACAACCTTTCTATTTCTCATAATTAGAACCTTTGCTATGCATATAATTAAATACAATGCATGTATTATAAAATAAATACAATTTAAAATTTTATAATAACTATGGAAGATGACCGTGATTCTTCTAATGATACCAGTAATCCTTTCTCTGCTATTAGTGATGATATTAATAAAAACTGCAGGTCCAAAAATGCAGATTTCTCCCATGTAAGCAACGCATCAGGATCAAAATTTCACCAAAGAAAACAAACCTAAAATGATACCGCATTAAACATGAGCATTGATTTTTCAAACAGGCCTAACGAGACTACATTTAAGCTTTGTAACAAATTGTGTGTTAGTTTAAAAGGCCTAGCAATTCACAATAGCAGGTGCCATTATGATATCAATAAAACCAAATCATGCTCGCTTTCACGGAAGTGGCAATCATCCACTGATAATGTTGATCACCCAACAAAAACTTTGATCTCCAAATGCAATAAGCTTCTAGCAAGATTAAAATCTTCTACTCCAATGTTGCGCAGTTTACCTCGAGGGACTAGAACTACAGTGGCAGACTCTCTGTGGGAGGTATTGCAACAGATTGTACGTACAAACGACTTAGAAGCTTGGATGGATCTCTTCTTTTTTCCTAAGTTACATTGTGCGTGCCATCAAAAGCTGACAAAGTGAATAATTTAACATCATGGGTTAAAGGAAGAGTGCGATGTTGGTCTGATTCTCGTTGCGAAGTCCTTCCTAACCACAGTAAAAAATCCTTCAAAGTTCGACGACCAGTAAATTCCACTTTTAACATTAAGCATGTCGAGAACAAATTAGTAGATGGTGATGCCCGCAACGCAGTACGGCTTCTCATCTCAGAAGATACCATAGCTTCTCCGAATGGATCTGTATTAGAAGCATTAAAAGAGAAACATCCGGCTCATAGCCACCCCTTTGAACCTCCCGATCTCATTGAGCCCAGTATTGTAGTGCCTAGACTATCAGCTGACGAGTTTACGAAGGTACTTAAATTATTTCGTTCCGGGTCATCATGAGGTATGGACAGTCTCCGTCCTTCAATATTAAAGGACCTCCTACTCTCTCAAGGCTGAAAAAATTAAAGACCACCTGACTAACGCTACCTGCGAGCTTCTCCACCTGATTATTTCCGGTAATGTGCCCACGGAAATTAGAAATATTTTCTTTGGAGCATCACTAATAGCTTTGAGGAAGAAAGGTGGTGGCATTTATCCTATCGCAATAGGCAATGTGTGGAGGAGATTATCATCCAAAATAATTTGCCATAGAATTAGAGAACCTCTAACACATTTTCTATCCCCACACCAACTTGGAGTTTGCGTCCCACATGGAGCAGAAGCAGCAGTCCACGCTGCTCGTATGTACTACTCTTTTCCACACCAGCAGGAGAAAGTGTTTCTGAAAATAGACATCAGAAAAGCATTTAACGAGTTGAATCGTGTATTTATGCTCATACAGGTTTAAAACAGCTTTCCATCAATTTATCGATACGTCCATCAGTGCTACTCGCAACAGAGCAACTTATACTTAGGAGATGAAATAATCCTCTCTCAGCGTGGCGTACAACAAGGCGACCCTCTTGGCCCTGGTTTGTTCGCACTAACTTTACAATCCATCGTTAATAGTATCAATACAGAACTGAACATATGGTATTTGAATGACGGGACTATAGCTGGAGACAAGGATACAGTACTAGAGACATTAGAAATGATCCGTAGACGGGCTAAGCAGATCGGATTGCAAATGAATTTCCCCAAATGTGAGGTCAGTTTTCTCGGAGTTTCCAATGAACAGTCTAATAACCTCTTCAAGCTGTTTGACGAAGCCGCGCCTGGGATTCAAAGAATATCGACAGATGACGCCAGCTTATTAGGAGCAGCATTATCTAATGAGGCAAGACGAACAATATTAAAAGACAAAATTTCTAAATTAGAATTCTTCTTTGCACGTCTTTCCTTGATTTCAGCTCACTCTGTCTTTTATCTATTACGTGCCTCATTGTCCATGCCAAGCCTGCTATACTTTCTTCGCTGTGCTCATTCTTGGCGGGATGCTGATCTACTGGAATGCTATGACAACACCGGTCTTGAATATATTCTGAATTGTTCACTCAACAACTCTTGGCTGCAGGCGTCCCTTCCTGTTAACCACGGAGGTCTCGGCATTCTCCGCGCCATGGATTTGGGTATTTCATCCTTTCTGTCTTCATCCTATGGCGCTAAGCCATTGATCGAGACCATTCTCCAACAAGATCTTAACCTAGTATCGGATTCGGATGTCAGCGATAACATTGCTAAGTGGTTATCTATAGTGGGATCAGATCCCCTGATCTTGATAAGAGAGGGCTACAATTCTCTTGGGACGATTCTGTTATAAATAATCACTTTTCAGCTCTGCTTCAGTCATCCGATAACCTAGAAGATAAGGAAAGACTCCTAGCTACATCATCTCCAGAAGCAGGTGCTTGGCTCCATGCTATCCCGTCACCTTCTTTAGGATTACATCTTCCCAATGACAGTTTTCGAATTGCCAGTGCACTGCGTTTGGGAGCAGATGTTTGCGAGAAACACAGATGTCCTGCCTGTAGAAGTGTCGTAGACAAAAAGCGCCTTCATGGACTCTCCTGTGCCAATAGTGTGGACAGACATTCACCCCACTCCACCGTCAACGACATTATCATGTGGGCACTAATTTCAGCAGGCGTTCCTTCTATATGTGAACCGTTGGGATGCAGTCGTGCAGACGGCAAGAGGCCAGGTGGTATGACCCTAATACCGTGGAAGAAAGGAAAGCACTTCTACGGGATTTTACTTGTTCCGACACCTTCGCCCCTTCAAATCTACATTCTTTCTCAGCACAAGCTGGCAACGTGGCTGCTCGCCGGGAAACAGAAAAGCGCAGGAAGTATAGCAATTTACAAGACAAATATCATTTTGTCGCTATAGCTATCGAATCGGGTGGTTCATGGGGTCCCGAAGGCCTTACCTTTATAAAAAAAAAGTTGGTCACCGCATTTATTTATCGTCAGGAGACGCTAGAGCAACCTCTTTTCTACTACAACGCATCAGTATGGCAATACAAAGATGGAACGTTGCATCAGTTTCGGGAACGCTACCCTCTGGTAAGGAACTGGAGGTAATCTCGGTGAAAGTTTGAAAATGCTGTTGCAAACCTTATCACAATAACGTATATTAGTAAATTGCGTTGGATCCTTAGAAATCATGTTTAAATTTCATTGTTGTTATTGTTTAAAAATATTAATATAAAATGAAGCATTAAAATGCAATTGTAGAGATCATCATATGTATTTTGACATTATTGTTTCCTGTATTTCCTGTTATTGTTTCGTTTATCGGCTTACACATGCTTTTCTGTTATTGTTTCGTGTATTTTCTGTGTATATAGGAGAATACCCTCTATATTTTCAAATTCACTCACTTTTATTAATATCTCTTATTGTTTTCAGTTTTTTCTGTATATATGCAAAATATCCTATTCGTGGTTTTCCTACTTATCTACATTAAATACAAACTTATTATTTGCTGAGCAAAACAATATATTCTCAAAAAAAGTAAATATTTGTAACAGTTTCAACAACCAGCTCTTTGTCTTCGTCAGACACGTTGAGATACAGGAGTAATGTCTAGTGCCGGACAGAAGTCTTTGATGGGACTGCTTTGAAACAAATGGAGAGTATGATAATTTAATCTGTCATATATGTAATTTGGTATAGAGAAGAAACAAACTTGTAAGCCAAAGGTTTAAGAAGAACTCACGTTATTAATACAAACTATGCCAAAGATCATTGACTTAGATCATGATAAAAGAAATGCGAAAGATTTCAAACGAAGAAATTGAATGTAAAACTTTGAAACCTAACGTAAACACACTAAAGATTAAAGATTTACTGCTTACTGATCGTGGTTCAGTGGTTAAGGCGCTCGAACACTGGCATGAAGGTACTCAGATCCATTTCACTTCGGACAAGTATTTTTTTAAAAGGATTTTTGGTGGCAATTGATCAGCGATGACAGTAATTTTATTATTTTCAGTTTTTGAATACTTGGATGTTTCAATACTTGAATTCTCAAATCTTCAGGAATAATAATAGTAACAATAAAATCTATTTTGTAGAAGATGAAAAGTTAAATAGGAGCTTATTACCGCTCAGGTCACACCATTACAAGCAGAAACGTGGCATTTGGCAAGAATATTTTGGTTTTGTTTAATCGTGCTTACTAAAAGAGGAATTTCTCATCTCGTTTCTGAAAAACAAACAAAATCGGGTCTAGAATTTACATTTTACATTCGAGATGGGACAAGCTAATTCAAATTATCGTCTCTTTTTAGACATGAGAATCAAGACGAGACGAAAAGTTTCGTAAAAATGTCTCGTCTTATCTCGATTCTCGAAATAGTATATGTCCATCCTTTAAGGAACAATTGCTCTATAACCAGAATATTATAATCTATTTTGTTACTTTGTATTTCAGAGCTCATTTAATTATGGTCCGTGTAGGTATTTTTTCAACAAAGCTTTTATAATTGCACAGCGCATATCCCAAAAGTTAGTTGACTATATGCCTCACTGTTCAATCATATTCAGTTATTTATTTACAGTTATTCTTCTTAAATCGTACAGTAGAATACTTTCTACATGAAACTTAAGTGGAACACTTTCGATTGAAATTTGAGTAGTTACAGAGGTGTCTTGGAGACACGGACCCCTCCCCTAAATCCCAGCTTTTCTGTAGGTTCTGCCTAATTTAAGGGCAACATTAAAAATTTCAATAGCATTATTACTACTACTACTACTATTATTATTATTATTATTATTATTATTATTATTATTATTATTATTATTATTATTATTATTATTATTATTATTATTATTATTATTACTGAAGTGTTGTGAATTTAATGGTTTCACCCAGCTCAAATTCAGTGGGCATTGTGTTGGAAAGAACATCGTGTGTGTTGGTTTTCAAGGGGTTCTGTTTCCTCCCACTTTCTCTATTAAAATGTTTTGTTTACTCTCATCAAGTCTTCTTTGTTTTACCGGCACAACCCTAAAAAAAATTCTTAGGGCTCTTGTGAGTTCCGTAGCCGTACATTCTACATGAAATTTACCTGGATAGCTTCCGTTTTATATTTAGTTAGTTGTAGGGACGTACACAGAGGGTTTGTCCTGGTGGTTTGGACACTTTTCTCCTATCCCGAATATTTTGAACTTTTGCCTAATGTTAGGGGCGATTTTATAGATTTTAAGACATTCTGTCTTCACACGGAATGTCTTTTATATTATTATTATTATTGTTTACTGAAGATTTCAGACCTCAATATTACGTGCTATTGCAATGTAAACAAGTATACTGAAGTTAATAGGAACAAGGAAAATAAACTGATTTGGATCATGTCTAAAATTCAATGTCTTAGAAGAGATATCTTGGAAGAATTAGTGTCCGGAATCAAGAGAGAGGGTAAGCTCGTGGACTCTATGAAAATCGAAACATCGGATGCCTTAACAGAAACCTCAGTATTATTTGTCTTCATCACGATACATTGTAACGCCCTTTGTGTAGATAACAGACTTTGAATTTTGTATGCGTTATATTCATATTTTAAGAAAATATACATTCAAATATAAAAAGAATAGTTACTATTTACAAATTTTGGTTGAACGGATGTATGGAGCTTGTTGGAAATGGCGAATGAACATATTATTATTATTTCTAGTAATAGTAGAAGTAGTTGGAAAAAATCCACATTGAAATAATGACATGTCAAACAAATTTATGACTCATACTAGGCCCTAAGGATGACCCTTAGGTATTTATGAATAGTTTGCTAAACATGATACGTTATCAGACAGTACGAATCAAGGTTGTATACATGTGACATCATGTTAGTATTTCCCCTGTGAATCAGAGAACTGTTTTTCGGTTCGGATTGGTTTCTGTTAACCGCTTGAAAATGATATGAAATTTTTGCCTTTATTGTCAAACGATTATGCCTGTTCCGTTGAGGAAGACCATGATTAAAGTAAGTGAATTATGATCGACGAATTAGTGGAATGAGAAAGTGAGAGGAAACGGGAGTGTCCCGAGAAAACCCACGCGCACGATGTTGCCCGTTCCAATCTTTCGTACTTTGGGAAAAAACCAGAAACCCCACTATCAGATAGTTCAGTATTCGGTTTGCCGGGTTCAATTCCTGGTGGAAGATCTTTTGAAATTTTAAACATCCTAGATGTATCTGTGTTCGTTTCCCTGTCGTTCAACGTTACTGGAAATAAATGTAAAACTAGTATAACCGAATGTAATAGAGGAAAGTTACAGTGATATTTTAGACGAATCAGAAAAAGCAGTGGTCTGAGGCACCAGGTTCCAGTTAAGGTTTCAAATTTCTGTTAACATCATTTCCTCCTTCATGTCCTTGTGTTTCTTTTTTTAATTTAAATTTAAATTTAAATTCCAAAGTCTACAGTATTTTATCGTGACCGAAATCAGAGTGTTTCATCACTAATAAGATATTGGAATCGTAAGCATGTGCAATTTGCTATATACACGGGTGTTTATAACTCTTATTTTACAGAGCAGTCTGAGCATTTGTTTCGTAATTTAGAGGTCTTCGGGTCCATTCACGCTGGGGTAATTAAGATTTTTTTCATTTTCAATGTTGATACTTCTTATGTATAATAATATGAACACAAGTGTTACAAGTTAAAACGATTTTCTTCAGAGGGGATATACTAACAACATGACTTCACGCAGCCTTGGTTTGTACTGTCTGATAACGTACGTATAGCAAACAATTCATGAATACACAAGTGTCATCCTTAGAGCCTAGTATGAGTGATAAATGTGTCTGAGACGTAGGAGAAACATACTGCAAGGGGGGTTTAGGACAGCTGATTCAGAATTTGACCTGAAAAATACAAAATTCAAAATTCAGCCTGTTGATGTGTTCGTCTATTGTCCGTGCAAAAGAGTCTTGTGATATTTTACTAATATTGTTCTCTACAACTATAGCATCAATTTGCATCTCCGTAATAATATAATTTAGATCAAAATCCCTTATTCATAACCAGTCTTAGTTTTCCAGATTTGCAAATGGTTTTAGATATGCATCATACAAATACAGTTATTTCGAACAACATTGTGCTGCATTTTGCGATTTGTTGCAGTTATTGCTGTAATAAGGTTAGGTTGGTGTAAACAATATTTATGCATCATACACTTTTTTTTGTACGAAATGGCATTATTGTAAGGCGTTTTCTCAACAAATTTATAATTATAACAATTGAGGATATGTGAAGTTCTGACATAGTGAGAAGCCGAGAGACTCATTACACATTACCACCCGGATTAGAGAGAGGTGCAGAAACTCATTATAATCAAGCATATCGTTAAAATAAAGGTGTTTCAAATCAATAGAAAGAGATTTCAAATCAGTCTGCAACCTTCTCGTAGTAACCCCTGCAAACTATAATTGTTCTTGGCTAAGTGCAGATAATTTCAAACCAGAAGACATTTTGTAATTGTAATCACTATATTTGATCCTCCATTTTGAATTTTGTAGTTTTGACGTCAGACTCTGAATCAGCTGTTCTGAAACCCCCTAGCAGTATGTATTCTTCTATATTAAATGATTGTTTTCTGTCTATGCTTCGAGACCACCTCTAACGCTCAATGGGTGGTTTGTACCTTAAATCTTCACCATTCCCGAAACAAACAAAATACATGTCTATTATTTTTCCATGTTCTACAAATATGCAGAGCTTCATTCACATCGGCAAGTGACACTTTCGTAAGTCCCCTTGTTAGTTTCTGTTAAAGCATCAGATGTTTCAATTTTCATATTTTCTTGGAGCAGAGACCTTTTATCCCCCTTTTTCCTTCCGAGCACAATTTTTTCAAAATATCTCTTCTAAGGCAATGATTCCTAGACAGGATCCAAAGCACTTTCTTGTCCTTGTTCCTATTAATTGCAGTATGCTTATTTGCAGTGGAATAGGACGTAATGTTGAGGTCTGAAATCTACAGTATAAAATATAATAATAATAATAATAATAATAATAATAATAATAATAATAATAATAATAATAATAATAATAATAATAATAATAATAATAATAATAATAATAATAATACAGAAGGCAAGTTCCGTATGAAGACAGGTTGTCTTAAAATCTGTAAAATCGCCCCTAACATTAGGCAAAAGTTACAAAATATTCGGGATAGGACAGAAGTGTCCGGACTACCAGGACATACCCTCTGCGTAAGTCCGTACAATTAGCTAAATGTGAAACGAAACGTTTCCATGTAAATTTCATGTATAAAGTAGGGCTATTGTACTCAGAAGAGCCCTCAGAAAATTTGTTTTTATATAATGGTTGTGCCGGTAAGGCAAAGAAGACTTGATGAGAATGAACAAAATATTTCAATAGAGAAAGTGGGAGGAAACAAAACCCCCAGAAAACTTACGTACCCAGCACAATACCCACTGAACAGAACTGGGTGCTACCATTAAATTCACAACACTTTAGTTATAATAATAATAATAATAATAATAATAATAATAATAATAATAATAATAATAATAAGCAAAAACTACATCAACATTTTGATTTCGGAGTGGGAGATTTGTACCACCAAGACACAACAGTACAGCAAGTACAACAGTAAGCGTTGTTGTGGAAATACGTCACGCAGACAAACATCATGTTTCACAGGTCTTCTCGTGGAATCCAAGTTAGGATACTGTATTTTATGCTTCATGTTTTTTGAGAAACCTTTTATATTAGTCAGGCGAAAGTAACAGTTTGAAACATGATCACGAGGCTCGCGCCAAACCATAGGTACGGCGAGTGTACCTTTCAACCATCCTGTGAGAGTACGCGCACACGAGTTACAACTTTGTTTCGAAGCCAAAACGCGATCTTGGTCTCCGATTTTACACCCGAAGTACAGATGGTAGGCTGTGTTCAGGAACGGTGACAATGGCCCACTTTGTCCCTTGAAAATCACTTCCCTACGTATGTAGCAGAATGAATCTGTCTAATTGTTGCAAGTTCTCGGCATGTTCGTTTAACACAAACGTCAATATTTCACGCAGAAATATTTTTCACCTACGGTATACACAGACACAGGGTAACACCACCTTCTAACACGAAGATCAACTCGAAACTAAAATATTTGTTTCAAGCGACAACGTGGTGAATGTGTTGGCGCCTTTTTTCAACAATTTGTCTGTTGTCTAGACGAAAGGGTGCCGACGAATGAACGCAAGTTGATTACGAAACTTTCTCCATCAACAACGCCTAGGTTTTTGTGTATGCAGTGTGGAACGACAATAAATCTTTGCAATCCAAGGAAAGAGGGTACGTTTCCGGGGTGTCGTGAGCTAGAGAAAAGAATGTTCCTGGGATATAGCCTAGTAACAGTTCTTAGATTAAGATAAAAATTCAGAATTATCCACTCCAAACACGGAAAACACATATTAAATACGGAAAATACGATTTTTCTGTCAATTATGGAAACAGCATCCCGCCAAAATAAAACTTATTTGCTGGAACGTTCTTGATGAACTATTCGTAATCGGCTTCTCGAAATCTATCCGGTAGACCCTTTCAGCCTCGTAGAAATTCAGAATTATGCACTCCAAACACGAAAAACACATTAAATACGAAAAATACGATTTTTTTTTTGTCAATTATGGAAACAGCATCCCGCCAAAAAAAAAAAAAAAAATACGTGCTGGAACTTTCTTGATGAGATAACCGTAATCAGCGTCCGAAATCTATCCCGTACACCCTTTCACCCTCGTGGGATGATTTTCATGCCGACAAGTGTTATCCTTGTCCCGTCTAGAATGTAAAATGTTAATTCTCATCCCGAATTTTTTCTTTTGTTTTAGAAACGAGATGAGAAATTCCTCTTCTCGTGGGCCAGACTAAACAAAACCGAAATATTCTTGCCAAATGTCATTTTCGTGTTAGTGTGTGTTTACGATAGGACTTTTTGCCTCCGCTTACAAAGTTTTACATAGTATTTCTTCGTTTAAAACTTCTTCGTATTTCTTTTATCATGATATAAATCAATAATCTTTGGCAATGATCTTTGGAGTAGTTTCTTCTCCACACCAAACTACAGATATCATATATTTAATTTTCATACTCTGTATTTGTTTCAAAGCAGTTGCCATTACCTGATCAAAGACTTCTGTCCGGCACTATAGAATCTTATATATTATACGCTGTTGATATAAGATTGTACATTACTCTTGTATCTCATAGTGTCAGATGGTAATACAATTTTATATGTTATTCGAATCATCGCGATGCATTAAAATTTCAAAATTTTATCAACAGAAATAGAAGCCAAGACTCTGTGTACAACAAGGAAAGGATTGATGGAATTAAAATGTGCAAGTAAATGGAAGAATAACTAGAAAAGCTACAAACTTATATGGCCTGGGATAGAACTAGCACTCCATCGCGCTAGAGGTTGCCAGTCTACCACTGAGCAACTGAAACATCCCGAAACAATTAAATAACAATGAGTATCGTGCTTCGAGGAATATATTCTACATATATTCACGCTTTATCCGTGAACTGAAACAGGAACTGGTAGATAAGTATCAATTGGTGTTACAAAATTCATTCCATAGAAAAAGAAATATAAGCACAAGGTATATGTATATACACAGAACATTATTGCGCCTAATAGACAAATTTTAAGAGATTATTCCTCACATGACAGTAAAAATCTACAAGTAAGCATGTAGGTAAAAGTGCACAGTTTCAGAGGTGTTACCGTCCAAAACGTGAAGAATACATCGCAACGAACGTTATTTCGGACACGACGAACCGCAGAATATTGCTAGTTTCTAACAATATTCCTCCTAGTTTCTAACAACATTCTTGCTAGTTTCTAACAATGCCGTATTAAGTGTTATCAATACTTACTTTTTATGTACTTCGAATTCGCTTTTAAGTTTGAGCACATCTGGGAATTTTATTGGGTGTTGGTAGCATGTGAGAGAGTTAAGCCTGTGAGGATTCCCTTGCACACCATTGCACAATCCTTTAGACACCAATGTACACTCATGTCCAAATTGATTGTCGCATATCTATAACTGTCTTTTTGTAAGAATATAATTTGATAATGATTTTGCAGGGTACTTTTAATACTGATGCTATGTGTATAATCAGGAAATGTATATTTCTGGTAAATTTCATAGGAAAAGAATTATAAATACGAAAATTACGATGAGTAAAACAAAATGTTGCTAAATGGACACGAAAGTTTTATTTTCGTTTTATTGTTCTTATTTACTGCTCTTTTGACATTAAATTTAGCACATACATGTATTTGCCGATTATATATATACTAACATTATAAGAAATACCAGGCGAAATCGTTATCAAATTATATTACTACAACGACATATTTATAGACATGCGACAATAATTTTGGACATGAGTGTACGTAGCAAAATATTTTTTTTTTTTTTGAATGTTGTATGTGTGTGACTACCTTTAAGTCGATATGAACAGCCACTCCACGGTTCTTCGTGTTCGAAATATTGCATAAAGAAATGAAATCTTAGAGTTTTACGTTCCACGTATATCTCGGTTGGCTAAAGGAGACGGTGGTGATGAGAAATGAATGAAATGGTGGAAAGAAGAAACCTTGAATGTTTAAATCTATGTTTTTCTAACCTTTTGGATGTCAGTAGATATGAAGCTCTACATTTTTGCCTATTATGATGTGATGATTTTATGAACTCTCTCTCTCTCTCTCTCTCTCTCTCTCTCTCTCTCTCTCTCTATATATATATATATATATATATATATATATATATATATATATATATATAGGGGGTGCCTGTGTGTTTGTGTGCGTATGAGAGAGATAGAGTTTGTGAATTCAAAAAATTAGAAGAATTAATGTCTCCTAAGCTCTTATTTCGGTATTGAAACCAGAAGACGTATGTAGAGGTCTACTTTTTTCCTGTTTCAGCCTTTGATCCATATGAAACGAAAATGGTTCCAGATAGGTAGATTTATTTTATACGGATTTAAACTCTGAATAGCAAGTGTTATCTCGAAACTTAAATCTTCAGTATGATGGTTTTAACCACTTTTGCTTTATTATATTGGATCCTATTAAGGGGAAACGGTAAGTGATTGCAACAACTTCTTTATATGGATTTAGTGCTGCTCTTTTCCTTATTCATCTCTTTTTCATCTTTCAATGTTAGATCCTTTCAGTTTCGAAGCAGTAGTCATTTCTGATTTTGCTTTCGTGGCAGGGGGTTAACTTTCTTCACTGACAAAAGAGTTCCACGTTTTTTATTAGTATATGTATATATTGTAAGATCAGGTGTAGGCGTGTAGAACGCCTTTGCCTCAACTAGATAAAGGTGTTGGGGAATGGCTGTTATGGCCGCCCACCATCCATTATATATCTATATCTATATCTATATCTATGTCTATATCTATATCTATATCTATATCTATATCTATATCTATATCTATATCTATATCTATATCTATATCTATATCTATATCTATCTATATATCTATCTATATATATTGGGTGGTCCAAAAGTACGTATACACTCCCGTACTGATCGGTCATGACATTTTATATCATTTACTTACTGTTATCCGTACAGGCATTGATTTAGTTTTTTTCATTATTTGTTCTCAATTTATTTTCACTTAATTCTTAAGCTCGGAACAAACCAAAGCAAACAAATTCATTTTATTAATAAATTAAAACGTCATACTTCATCATTCCAAGTCTATATACCTGCTTTTGGATCACCCTATATATATATATATATATATATATAGTGTTAATGAACTATACCGACAAACTGTGATTCCTTACATCAAAATAAGAGAAAAAAATCATATGGACCTATGACGAAAAGTGCATAGTTTCAGAGCTAGGGCTGTCCAAAATCGCGAAAAATCTAAATTTCAATAGATCCTCTTTCGAATTCGAGAAACTGTGGATAGTGGTTCCTATCAGCGTAAAGGAAGCCACGCATATACAATCCAAATGTACATACTTCATCAATTGTCAATAAGTTTAGAGGGCATTCTCTACAGGACAGGGTGTAATTCTTATATATATTCTCAATAGTTTTCAAATATACCCTGACTTCAATAAGGATCCAAAGTAGACTAGAGGTAAACCTTGATAACAATGGACATACAATGCTTCGGACGGAAGGCTGAAGTGTTAGGAACAGGTAGCTTCATGTATCTTTGCGTTCGGAATAACGTGTGATAATATGTGTTTCTACACGGTATATTTCACGTTTTCTTCGCTTACAGTATAAGTGTGAAAGAAAACATGGCAGCGTGCTTTTCCCGACTACGAGAGATCGTGATGCTGACGGTCCTTAACACTTACGACATCGTAACAAAGGAATCTGTGTTCACCGATATCAAGTCTTAACGTTTGCCTACTTTGAACCAATCATAAAGTCAGAGCATATCTCAAAATTCGGTTGATTGCATGTCTGCGAATTTCATCCTGCACGGAATACTCCGCACATCCATTGAACATTAATGAAATATGTATTTTTGGATTGCGTATTAGTAACTTTCTTTACGCTTATAAGGACCACCATCAACAGTCTCTCGAATTCGAAATAGGGCCTCTTGAAATTTGGCATTTTCACAATTTTGGACAGTTCTAGCTCTGAAACTATATACTTTTTGCCATAGGTGCATATGAACTTTTTCTCTTATTTTTATGTGAGAAATCACCTCTTAAAGTTTGTTGGTCTAGTTCATTAACACCCTGTATATACAGGGAAGTCCATTTATAATGATAGTAGTAAATAACTCAGAAAACGTAAAAGGCAGAGAAGCGAAATTTTCCACCAAGGAATTGTAGGGAGGAGAACAACGTCCTAAGTATTTAGTAAAATCGTCGGATAAACAGTGTTGCCAACCCAATATAAAGCATTTTTTAAATAGCACTACGTCAGATCATTATATACTGGTATTTCAAATTAACGTGTCAAACGAAAACTTAAAATACATCGTTCGTTATTCAGGGTTGCAAACTAAGGATGTTAAAGCATCACAAACATCGAAAGTATCGAAGGCTCTACAGGACATACAGAGATGCACAGAATAATTATAATCGAAAGTAAATTAGCGTTGAATATCATGATCTTGTATGACTTGTTTCGAATGAATATGAACCAAGTTACCAGGCCCTGAAAATTTGATTTTTTTTTAAATTTTTTATTTCAAATTGCTTAGATAAGTATTACATTTTGTAACCTGTATTGTTTGTAATGGATGTGTAATTTATTTTGCTTCTTACACCACTTTGATATCTCGAACTGTTCCCGTGAAGTAAAATTAGCTGAAGTTTCAACACTGCTTAAATCATCTAATTTGCGACAACGTCTTGTAATAACTGGTACTGAAATCTATTACTTTAATGCTATGAAAGAGGAGAAAACAACCATTTTAAATATTTTCAACAAATACCGCATATCTGCAGTGTTGCGAACTATCAATGGTTATCATATCTCCGGAACGGTTCGAAATACCGAAGTGCAGTAAAGATTAAAATAATTTGTCCTTTGAATGCAAACTACACAAGTAACTAGATATGATACTTAGGTAATCATTTTTTTCGAAATAAAACATTTTTTAAAAAATCAATTTTCAAGTCCTAGTAATTTGGTTTCTTTTACTAGAGCATCCTTAACACTTTGGACGCTAAGCTATTCGTAGTGATTTCACTTTGAACACCATATATACCACCGGTGGTACACGAGGCTCCTGTATGTCACGCCACGTGTACCACCCGTGGTACACACAGTAGCTACTGTTTGACGCCTCGTGTACCACCATTAGAAAAAAAAAAAACTTTATATTGGGCTGACAACACTGTTCATGCCTGATGTTACAAAATACCTAAGACGTTACTCCCTTCCCTACTGCAAAATTTCGCTTCTCTGCCATTTCCGATTTCTAAAATATTTACTACTATCATTATAATTGGACCATCCTGCATATATACATGGTGGTTTCAAAATACGAGAGGCTTCACCTGACATGAAATAATATACAGGGTACGCCGAAAGTCTGGTTACAGTCCTGTCACAGAAAAGACTGTTGGGCTAGAGGTCCATATTGGCCATAGAGTACGAGTGGGGGAGGGGAACCTACAAAACACAAGTGACCACCACGACCGTCACCTTGATGTCCGGCAGTTTGGGTATCACTTTATTTTTTTCTTTTAATTCGAAGGTAGGCATGCTGCATATGTTCTTTGAGCAGGGATCCATTTTGTCATATAACACATTCATGTTACATCGATGACGGTGAGTCAACAGGTGCATCGAATTTGTCCATTTTCGTAAGAACTTTGCAAGAAACTCATCTCACTCATAGGAATTCCCATCAAAATGTTCTCTGCCAATGTCACTTTCTTGTGAATTCACATCAAAGTTATATTCCGGAATAAAATCTCTTTCTGGAATAAAATCTTCATCAGACCACTCAATATATCTGCCGGATCACTGACAGTTATTCATCTAGCATCAGGGGTGGATCGAGGACGGACTTCTGGGAGGCAGTGAGTCGTAATACTACTACTTAGAGCTACTTTTAAGAGCTCCAAACTTTGGGAAGGGGTTTATTTATAAATAAAATAAGAAAAAGTCTCCTCTTCTGAGGGGGGGGGGGCGATTGCCCCCTGGATCCGCCCCTGTCTAGTATCCGAATAACATCGCCACCTGAGATTTGCTTGGGGGCAATTTCTGAAAATTTACAGCGTTAACATTCTGAGAGAAATAATAAAAAAAAATAATACCTTGAAAGTAAGTAACGTAGTATTCCAAGCGACGTACTGCCTGGACCCCAAGTCTGTTTTTATTTTTTAATATGTTTTTATCGAACACTTCATAGATCTAATTGTGTAATATGCATCTTAAACAGATGCAGAAGAACACATATAAATATCAAGAATAAATTAATCCCTATTGTTGCATCAGTATTACTAAAAGTAACTCTCCGGGGGCCCTAGAGGATCCCGCTTGGTATGATAAGTGTGAAGGGAATATGTCTAATATTTTTGATCATATTTTATTTTATGATGATGATTGTATCTTCATGATTCTTTTTAGATAACCAGTTGAGATTTTGATCATAGTGGAGGCCCCTGTGCAGCTGGAGGCCCGCGGCTAGAGCCCCTGTAAGCACCCACTTAATCCGGCCCTATTATTCATCCATGATTTTTGAACAAACTTGGATGACTGAAATTAAAATTTGAACAATTTATTAATTTCCTACGTAAATTATTACATCTAATTGTATAACGTCTTCTACTTCGCTCATGCTTGTATAACTTACACAACTTTTAATTTAAATTCCAAGGTCTGCCTTATTGAAGCACTTTGCTTAATTGATATACCATTATTAATATCTTGGTTGACTGTATATTTTTACTCTTTACTGTTACGTCATTCATATTCCATAAAACACAACAAACAATTTGATTAAAAGTAATAACTGAATTAATGAATACTAACTAACACTACTGATTTGCATTCTCTTTTCGTCAAATCAAAGTGAGGTAACTTAAAATAGAAAGAAAGTAATAATAATAACTAGATTGATTCTAGTGTAAGCGCCTAGATAACAAAGTCACTTTTGAATAACTTCAGAAAACTTGTAAATTTTTAATTAAAATTAAATACTATTCCGATTGGAGATAGGTTGAGAAAAGATTCACCGATCAATGCTAACATAATCTCTGTATATTACTTTTTGTGCCATGAGGGCATGTTCAAAGAAGACTATTTCCTAGATGGGGTAAGTAAGGTATTGGCTTACCACACCGATGGTTTACCGAGACTCCAAGCAATAAGTCATCGCTAAACGAAATCGAGGGATTTCCTTGAGTGTCTCGCACGCCTTAGTTACAGCAATAACATCGCTTACTAGAGCTCTCTTCTTCGACGTTGTCTATGAAAAAAATATCGCACAACCAATACACACGGAGGGAGAGTCCCGGCTTTATTCATTTGGGAGGGGGGGTAATACAGTTCACCCGACCTTTTATCGCTTCTAGATCCCACCAGGTGTTTACCTTGGTCCAGTCAGCTTTTCCACAATTCTGGATTGACATAATTTTGGTGCCGCCTGCTCGGTTACATAACCACGGAGTTGTTTGTTGCACTTCAGGAAATTCTTTACAACGAAAAATACTCTTGTGTTTATTTCTTCCTGTTTGGATTATTTTTCAAAAGAAACCTACGGTTTCTTCCGACTAATTAAAGGACCAGAGAATGCACAGACAATTTATTCAGGTTAAAAGTCATATCACTGTTTGAGTTGTTAGTTTTTCGTTACGTCTTTCATTTATTTTTTTTAAATACAGCAATATTTTTCCTTGCTTCCATTAAACTTTCTTTTCATTCGATGGAGAACAATCCTTAACTTATACTTAATTTCAAGTACCATTCCCTTCTCAGTGTAATATTACTTTCTGTGTGTTTGTCATGCACTTCAATGGTTCACTTATTTACATATGATTTATTTGAGAACACTGTAATTTAATTGAGCTCGTTCCAGTTCAACTTTCCAGCTCAGTAGTATAAAGGATTGATTTTCAGTCCATGTGCCCTCCTCATTAGATTATCGCAACAAGTTAATCAGTTCAACTTTTCTTCTTGCCTTCATTTTTCAATTCCCATTCCTTAGGATATATGCACTGCAAGAGCTAATTCCTCACGTCAGAACAAGAAAAAAAAAGGTTCAGATGGACCTATGGTGAAAAGTACATAGTTTCAGAGTTAGGGCTGTCCAAAATCGCGAAAAAGCCGAAATTCAACAGGCCCAATTTTGAATTCGAGAAACTGTGAATGGTGGTCCTTATCAGCGTAAAGGAAGCCACGCATACACAATTCAAAAGTGCATATTTCGTCAATTTTCAATAGGTGTACAGGGTTTTCCCTAAATGGTTTAAATCTCAGATATGCTCTCAATAGAGTTTTCAGATCTACCCTGATTACAAGGAGGGTCTAAAGTAGGCAGGAGGAAAGCCTTGACAACAATGGACATCCAATGTTTCCGAGGGAAGTCGGAAATTTTAGGAATCGGTAGCTCCATTTTCTTTTGTGTTCGGAATAACGTGTGATGCGATGTATTTCGTCACGGCTTATTTCACGTTTTCTTCATTTAAGCATGAAAGAAAACATTGCAGCTTGTGTTTTCCCGAGTACGAGAGATCGTGCTGCTCACGATCCTTAACACTTCCGACATCGTGCCAAAGGATTCCGTGTTCACTGTTATCAAGGCTTATCGTTTGCCTACGTTGGACCAATCATAAAGTCAGAGCATATCTCAAAATTCGGTTGATGGCATGTCTCGGAATTTCACCCTGCATTGAATACTCTGTACCCCCATTGAACATTATTGGAATATGCATTTTTTGATTGCGTATGCATGGCTTCCTTTACACTGATAAGGACCACCATCCACAGTTTCTCGAATTCGAAATGGGGCCTCCTGAAATTTGGATTTTTCCCGATTTTGGACAGCCCTAGCTGTGAAACTATGCACTTTTGTCCACAGGTCTATATGAACTTTTTCTCTTATTTTGATGCAAGGAATCAACTTTTACAGTTTGTCGTTATAGTTCATTAACATCCTGATTATAATTAGCAATACTCCTAAGCTATTACATATATGAAATTAAGAAAATTAAGAAGCTATAACAAGAATAAATTACTACTACTACTATTATCAACACTTTTCAAATTGAGCCTTCTGTAGAAATACAGTTCGTCCACAAAAACATTCCTCGTTTTTATTTGGTTATAAAATGAAAACATTGGGGAATATTGTATTCATTTTTGGCTTAGATGTGACATGTGATATATGTTCATTACTGGCACCCAATGTGTACCCCACCTGTCACACGACAAACATCTAGGCGATAAACGACCTCATTCCATACTCTGGAAAGCATATCCGGCGTGATTATGTTTAGAGCTTCTGTGATTCTGTCCTGCAGAATCTCCGTGGATGCAGGTAGAGGAAAATTGACATTATCGGAGGAAGTTGCACATCAAATTTGTGCCTGAACGCACGTTGAACAGATACAACACTCTTTGTTGTGTTGAATTCAAACACACACCAGCTGCGTTGCTGTTTTTGAGAGCGCCATCTTGGCTTTACTGCCCTCTAGTGGAAAATGGATAAATGTTAAAAACTGAAGGAAAGAAACAAAAAGAGTTTGAGTTACTACATCTTCTGACACCTTATTTACAAACAGGGGCGGATCCAGGACGGACTACTTGGGGAGGGTTTTAATACTGGTACTTAAAGGTACTTTTAAGAGCTTAAACTCTGAGATGGGTTTTATTTATATATAAAATAAGAAAGTTTTCTCTTCTGGAAGGGGGAGAGCAATTGGCCCGATCGCCCTGTCCCTGGATCCGCCCCTGCTTACAAACATATTGCAAAGCGTTTTCATTGTATACACGACTCCAAAAGTGCATTACCACCTGCAATTCTCCTTTTCCTGCAATAGCAGGCAACCCAAAAATCTCAGCGGTTGGGTTGGTTGCGAATTCGAAAGGCGTTGGACAAAACCTCAATTTTGTCACAAATATATCAGTGTGGCAAACTGCAAATAAGGGAATAAAACAAATTGTTAAGAATGACAATTTTATTATTGTGATCGGGTTGGATGACATCAAAATTTACAAAATGACTTACTTAAGCAGTTCAAACAAGATGAATGGTAAGAAACAGATATCAGAAGAAAGCATTTCTCTCTTTCCCCCCGCCCCACCCAAAAAAGAAACTCATAAAAAGAAAAAGTTACATAATCTAAAAGTTTCATATAAAAGCCTAACAGCACAAAAACAAATATCTACACGAAATGAAAAAGAGACAAACACAGAATAGGGGACACCAGTGGCGTAGCAGACTTGCGGCCTTCCCATGCAAGATAAAGAGACAAGACCCTAGTTGTAAACCCCATTGTTATAATAATAATAATAATAATAATAATAATAATAATAATAATAATAATAATAATAATAATTATTATTATTATTATTATTATTATTATTATTATTATTATTATTATTATTATTAAAAAGTCGTTTCCTTTTCTAAATCTCTGACTCTGCCTCAGAGCATAAATGCATATAGCGATCATGTGTGCACCTTTTGTCAATTAGCGGTCCCAAAGGCCAAAAGGGATGGAAATCTCCAAGGAAGAGAAACAAAAAACTTTCTTGCGGTAAATTCTAGTTCAAAGTTAAAGTACTTGCTTTTCCACGTGATTTTTTGTTTCTTTCTTCAGGGAACAAAAAAGTTCTAGCTCCTAAGAAATTACATCATATAATATTGCAAATTTGCAAGTGGATGTATTTACATTGCAATGTTTGGTAATAAAGATATTATGATTAGAAAACAATCTTGCAAAAAGTAAGTTTAATTTCTTCATCCATCGCAAGTCTTAGGGGACCTTTATACCTCTCATCCCCACACCCCGAATATCGATATCGAAAATTTAGAATGATTATATTCATGTCCATATATTTGCGATATCGAATGTTGATATATGATAATATAGATATCGATGATAGCGATATATCGACATATCACAGGCCCAGATTCCGAGAAGTGATGCTTGAAATATACTGGAATCAACAATCAAATTCTAAATAAGTTTTTCATTTCCGTATCCAATGTTGAGGGGGAAGGGTGGGAGTCTACTTAGCTACAGAGGCCATATCAATTGTGTTCTCAAACCAGCCATTACACCAGCTATTATCAAAGTGTTAAGTCAGCCATTGTCTGCGAGTTACCCCAGTTCCATTTGAAGTTTGAATTGAAAACCTGAATTACAAACCATCCCAAGTCCTCTCTTTTTCTTCGTATTTTTCGTTTTCTGTGTTTTTATGTTAGCATTTATGTTTCAGGGATATTCACTTGCATAATACGTAAGTCCAAGTCAAAACTTTTAAAAAAAATCAAAATAATTTCAGCTAAACAGAATAGCATTCCAAGTATAATCTTCTTGTCTTTCTGCTAAAAACAAAAAAGTACTCCGGTGGACTTCGGATGTTCTGCAATTCAGATAATCAATTTTATTTACGGGCTTTAACCATCTTTAACTCGCAGGCTCCTTGCTTTCATAAAAAGCATTTGTTGTGTAGATTAAAATCAAAAACGAATTAATCTATATTATTGGGAACTTATTGTTGCACCAACACACATATATACAGGGTGTAACAAAAAGGTACGGTAAAATTTCAGAGGTAGATTCCTTATGAGTAGACAAGCAAAATCGTTATATGACCATATGTCGGGAAATGTATCCTTACAGAGTTACGGCCCTTGAGCCGCCTAATGGTGGAAATAGTCATATTCTGGTCGCTCCTTAATGTGACTCAATTTAAACCTCAATAACTCAGACCCTAATTAACCTAGGAAGATATTTTTGATATCTATGTATTTCTAAAGGACGATGCTTTCCGCCTATATATATATAGGGTGAGTCAAAAGTCTTGGACACCTGCATAAGTTTTAAAATCGACGGGAAAAGTAAAAAGTGATGATGGGAAAAGAGGTTTGATGAGGGGCTGCAACTTTTGGAGTGTATGTCATTCATGGCCGCCATCTCTAAATCCGCCATTTTGGATTCAAGTCTTTTTTAAAATGAGAAAGTGTATGTCACATCAAATAGCTTGAGCTAAGAAATTTAGTGGTGTAATTTGTTTTTTCTGTCTTGTACAGTTTAGAAGTTATTAATGTTCAAAAGTGGGAAATTACCTTGATACTGACCCAGTTCTCTCTGTTCCAGGTGATCTAAACTAGGTCTGACACGTGAACAGAAGATCGAAATCATCCTTATATCAGTGGAACGCAGCTACCGAACAATAGCAGCTGACTACAACCGACGGCACTCAGACAGAGAACCGCTATCGCACAGCACAGTGGCTCACGTGATCACCAAATTCCGAGAGACGGGCTCTGTTCAAGATAGGGCACGTAGTGGGCGACCAAAGACTGCCACCAATGACGAAACTGCAACGGCGGTTGTTGCGTCGTTTGTGAAAAGTCCTACACGAAGTACCCGTCGTGTGTCCCTAGCATGTCCAATAAGCCAATCCTCCGTTATCCGGATATTGCACACCAATCAGTGGCATCCTTACAAGCTGCACATGCAACATAAATTGAACGAGGATGACCCTGATCGCCGGTTGGAGTTCTGCATGTGGGCTACTGAACAACACGAACTGGATCCTGCGTTTGTCAAGGGCATACTGTCCAGTGACGAGTCGTATCTCACTTTGAACAGGGAGGTTAATCGACATAATTGTCGACACTGGTGTGACGCAAATCCGATCTGGGTTGACTCGAGTCGAGAACATAGTCCAGCGAAGGTGATGGTTTGGTGTGGCATATGGGACACCCGCATCATTGAGCCATTTTTCAGTTACGACACCTTAACTGCACCACAGTATCTGATGCTGTTGCAGGACTTTGTGTTCCCTGCCACACTGAACGCTGACGGCATTTTCCCATCTTATTTTCAGCACGATGGACCCCTCCACACTATAGACTTAGTGTCCGTCAATGGTTGGATGAACAACTGCCACGGAAGTGAATTGGTCGCCGTGGTCCCGTGGAGTGGCTGCCCAGATCCCCTGACTTAACGCCCCTTGATTTTTATCTATGGGGACATCTTAAGCAGATAGTGTATGTTGAGACAATCCGTGATTTGAGACACCTGGAGGAACGCATCCAACAAGCCTGTGACCAAACTTCAGGAGACATCTCCTCCGTGTGAGACTCCAGTCAGAGTGGTTGCAGGGACTACAGTTGTGCATTGCACGAAATGGACAACACGTAGAACATGTGTTGTAGCATTCAGTATCAAAGTAATTTCCCACCTTTGAACATTAATAACTTCTAAACTGTACTAGATAGGAAAAACAAATTACACCACTAAATTCCTGAGCTCAAGCTAGTGTTATTTGATGGGTCATACACCCCCTTCCCATTTAAAAAAGTGACGTGAATCCAAAATGGCGGATTTCAAGATGACATACACTTCAAAAGTTGCGGCCCCTCATCAAACCTCTGTTCCCATCATTACTTTTTACTTTTCCCGTCGATTTTCACTTATGCAGGTGTCCAAGGACTTTTGACTCACCCTGTATATTTTATGTATGTGTGGAAGTACCACGGTAGACATGGGAGGGTAATTACTTGTTTTTTGTTTGATTTTTGCATCAGTATTTTGGAGATAGCATTCCTTGGGGATACACTCATAAAATGCATATCAGCGGAAAGCTTAATTTTTGCAGAACACGTTGCTACTAAAATTACCTTCCTATCTTAATCAGAGTTTGATATATTGAGGTTTAAATTGAGACACATTAAGGAGCGACCAGAATGTGAATATTTCACACCAGTAGTCGGCTCAAAGGCCGTAATTCTGGAACGACGCATTTCCCGACATATGGTCATCGGAACGTTTTTGCTTGTCTACCAATAAGGAATCCACCCATGAAGTTTTGTCGTATCTTTTAGTTACACCCTCTATATACAAGATTCGTTTTGTTGATTTACGAAATCACTCTTTTTTCCTCAAACAATTTACATAAAAGGTCTTGAATGAGGTGGTCGCACTAGTAATGACATCCCGTAGCGTCGTTACGTAACGCACACAGTATAAATAAAGCTTCAAAACCACAAATTGCAAGTTCTGCCGCAGATAATTCGGTAAGGTGTCTGCTTGTTGAGTGGACAACCGAGATTCATATCACGGCTGGTACGGTTTGCTTTTTTTCCCTTTCAAAATACGTCTCTATATGTTCATATTTCTTCTTAATAATTACTTTCTTGCAATCTTAAATTAGTCGGGGTTAAGTAGTCAGAAGATTAAAATACATGTATGACTACTTTATCCGTGTGTGTGTACTCATATATGTATCTTTACATATTTATTTCTTTCTTGGGGCCGCGGCGGCTCAGTGGTAGAGCATTCAACTTTGGTGCTTGGGGTCCGGGTTCGATCCCAGTCCCCGACAAGTGAACTTTGTGGTGGACAAACACCGTGTGCGTGGACTTTCTCGGGGTTCTCCCGCTTTGTTCATTCCACCATTTCATTCATTACTCACCATCACCGTCTCCTTTAGCCTAACCGGCATAATCGTGGGACGTAAAACCCAAAGATTTCATTAGTTTCTTTCTTTCAACTAGTGTTGCCACGAGACCAGACAGAAACCTTTGATACGAGACACGAGACGAGACAGACTACTTGTCCCGTCTCGTTTCCGAGACGAGAGGAGACGTCTCTTGAAATGCCTCGTATCGTCTCATATCTCAAAAATGAAAATAGAGTTTTTGAAATTGTTTAAAAATTTATTAACTCGGAATAAATTATTGCCTTCGAAAGTATACCAGCGTTTATTATTTCAAATGAGGACTACCCTAAAAGAACAAGGAAGACCTAAAGTTATTTTTTAAATGATTCTTACAAACAGCTTTCATTTCTATTTTCCAACCGATTTAAGTTTAAATATTTAGTGATACTGTTCCAGATTCAAGTAAAATGTTAAACCATTCTTTGAGATCAGTGTTTCAGAATATTTCATTCCGAGGGGTGGTGGTTATATCTATGTATAAAAATCCTTTATAGAAATACAAGTTCTCTTAATGCCAGTTTCATCAGCAACTAACCATTGTTCATGAGTTTTCTCGTTCTGAACAAAGAGAGAAACGTGTAGGCCTTTTCCTGTACTGAGTTTGAAAGGATGCTGGTTTGACATTAAAATTTAGTTTCGTTTTATTGTTTTATGATGTTATTCGAACCAAAGTCATTTTTGAAATCAGAAAGTCACATGGGCCTCCTTATATTTTGAAGTGGCGCCAGAGGTTTTGAAAAAAGGATTTCAGAATAAGTGGGGAAGGCTTGCCTTTCGACTGTACCGACGATATTGACAAATATTCCTGTCGTAATAATTCATTACTGGAAACCATTGGCGCCCGAAGAATTTTTAAGGGGTCATCTTGATTGCTATATTACGCCTGATATTTAATACACGTAGTTTGCTATATTATACATATATTTTCGTGAGCAAGGGCGGCCGGGCCCCTTCCCCCTCGCTTCGGGCGCCCGTGGTCGTAACTAAGTAGTGTTGTTTTAAGCAGTGTTTCTTCCAGACATGTTTTTGGGGTGCTGCTCTCTGGAACTCGAAGAGTACCCCCACGGGGAGACCAAAATAATACATCTATAATAGAATAATACCGCAGTACCCCCGGAATCCTAAATATACCTTCCCAGGAACATTTTTTCTGAAAGAAACACTGATTGGAAGATTGTAGTCGTGTTGTGTGTTGTGCTGATGACCAAACAAAAGTCGTTGAAAGCTGTAATTTTAACCACTTTGTATAACAGCTCCATTTTGTGGGCCTCATCCGCTCTAGTGTTGCCACGAGACGAGACATTTCTCGTGTCTCGTCTCACGAGACTAGACAGCTTGAAGTCTTCTCTCGTCTCATCTCGTGGAAACACTACTTTTGACCATGTGGGTTACTGCCTCGATCTTGGAAATGTCCTCGAAGGGATTGTGCTATGAATAACAGATTTTATTCGAACTAATTGACTGACTCCGATGCAACATTGTTCCAATTTCGCCTATTCGCAATGTAATGGAATAGACAAACATACTTTTATATGGTTACAAGAAGGCGGTCCCGTGTTCGATTCCTGGTGGGGGCACTCGGTCGAAAATTTAAAAGTTTTTCTGGTCAGTCACCTTGAATGAGATTTTCCTTGGTTTTCCACATTCACACCAGGAAGATGCCAGGGTGATACCTTAGGTTTCAGATCACTTCCTTTCTTCCCCAATCCTTTCTTCCTTCCCTTTCCCCGGAAAGTGTGTTCGCCTAGAGATGTCATCCCTCGAACGTGACGGGTTAAATGGTCTCAGATGCCGAAAGCCCAGAAATCTAAATCCTAAATCCTAAATTTACAAAGTTACTTCTGGGAAACATTGTTCTTTCAAAATATATTTCTATATATTGATATTTATTATTATTAATTGCTTTCTTGCATCTTTCCTACATTATTCTAGACTAGTTACCATCGGTTAGTTTAGTCACATTATGTATAGTTAAATACGGTTACGTATGTTTACCGTTTCTGTTCTTTTTTTCAAAATACATTCCTATCTGATCACATGTATTGTTAATAATTTATTTGTTGCATTTTTTAATAATTTATTTCATACACACAACAGATAAAACAACTCATACATTTTAATTACACAGCAAATAGTTCTTTGACATGGAGGGAAATCTCCTTTGGCTATAGGAGCATATAGTATTACCAATGGGGATTTCCCTCATCCCCCTTGTAATTCGCACATCGTCAACAGATATAGAACATTGTTGAACATTTCTTGAACCACTTCATCACACTCCTGGCCTTGTGACATGGTGCATTATTTTGTCGAAAAATGCCACTACCGTTGGGAAACATGGTCGTCATCAAGGGGTGTACGTAGTCTGCAAGCAGTGTGCGATACGCGTCGGCCGTCATTGTGCCTTGCTCGAGCTATACTAGATACATGCTCACGTATATGTCCCCCAGAGCATTATTATTATTATTATTATTATTATTATTATTATTATTATTATTATTATTATTATTATTATTATTATTATTATTATTATTATTATATTTGAACTACAATCAAATATCACGACATTAATTATTAGTTTTAATTAACGGAATTGAGCTGAAAATTAAATCTTGATTTCGAAAGACTAACCATTAAGTTTATGCGTTCGGTACCTTTCTAAAGTAATAAATACTGGAATTGGTTTCAAGGCTGTTTCTGACTGAATACTTTCTTCAAAATAATATTAAAAATTATAGAAAGATTTTCGACACATTCGAGTCGAGTCGAGATTTTTACGAAAAGTCTCGACTCGACTCGTGTCTCGGCTTAGAGTCGAGAAATAAATTTGTCTTGACTCGTCTCGAATTTTACAAAGTGTGTCAACTCGAATTTCAGTCCAGATTCGAGACATGTCTCGACTCGTGCGCATCCCTAAATATTCATATTTTAAATGTGCAATACTACCTCGCGAAAAATGACCCCGAAGTTAATTTACCAAAGTCTACTTTCTTCTTGTTAGATTAGTGATCGTGGTTTAGGATAGATTATGTAAAGTCAGACATGGTTATGTATGTTTACAATTTCTTTTCTTTCTTTCAAAATGCATTCCTATCTGTTCCCATTTATTATTAATAATTTATTTCTTGCATTTATTAATAACTATCAGAAAAACCCATTATTCGCATGGTGGCTGTATTTGGAAGTTAACGCCTCTATAGTATCAGCGTTGATTTCAGCGAGTGCGAAAACTTTGGATTTGACATTAATATCGGCTATTTTGGATTATTTTTACATGTCAGTTATCATCTCCGGTACCCTGACCCTCAACTAAGTAAGGTTAATTTGGAAGTTAATACAATCGGAGTTTCACCATTGACCTCAGCGACCGCCAAAACTTTGAATTCGACACTAATACCGGTTATCTTCTACTACTTTTACATGTCCCTGTAAATCTCCTGAGACTTCCTGGTTCGATTTTAAAAAAAAAACGCTTCCTCTTGATCCGGAACCTGGGCCAAGGTACCCAAGATCAAAATTTAGTAACTCTTGGTCCTCTTGTCTGGTCTCCAGGCAGCACACAGATACATACATACAGACAGACAGACACACAAACAAACTTTTTATTTATATTAGATTAGGTGTATTTCAAACAGTGCTTCTTCCAGAAGTGTTTTTAGGGGTACTGCCCGCCCGGAGCTCTGAGAGTGCCCCCCGGAAGAGACCAAAATAATACATCTATAATATAATAAAAAATAGAAAGTTATCGATAGTGCCCCCGGAATACGAAATGTGCCCCCTGGGAACATAGTTTCTGAAAGAAACACTGATTTCAAACACAACAGATAGAACCAACGGCGCCGACTTTCCAAAATGTATGTGGGTGCATATCAATGGCGGGGCGTGTTATATGTTTTCAGGGGAGTCTCGATTTTTTTGTTTGATTTCTTTTTAGTTAAAATCTTTTATGAACACTGTCATAAAGGGCTGTGCTGTGATAAAGTAAAATATACCGGTAATATAAGGATAAGTTGGGACTGTCCTAGCTCAGTCGGTAACAAGGCTGACTTAAACGTAAAGAAACAGGTTGAAACCCGGGTTCAAGTTTAATTCCTGTAATGCATATTCCCAACATATATAATCGTGGTATTTAGTGTATATTTTCAACAACTTACATGATGCACAATGAGTGCAAGAGGCAGTGATATTATCAAACGTTACTAAAAGAAAATACTACATTCACACAAATTAAAATGAAAATAACATCATAAAAGAAAATATTTTTAATGGTATTGCAAAAAGAACTTGCAAGGATTTTGAAAATGAAATCTTTGAGTCTTGCGTCCCACGCTTATGCCGGTTAGGCTAAAGGAGACGGTGATGATGAGAGATTAATGAAATGGTAGAATGAAGAAAGTGGTAGGAAACGGGAATGCCCCGAGAAAACCCACGAGCACGGTGTTTGTCCACCACAAGGTTCACTTGGCGGGGACTGTGATCGAACCCGGGACCCCAAGCACCAGAGGTGAATATTCTACCACTGAGCCACCGCGCCCCCTGCAAGGATTTTGTTGTGGACATAAAGTATAAAGTGACTAACTTAGTGTGTTCCTTGGTTGCCTTTGCAAAAACACATTTGAAACAATCAATTATGTTTTAGAGGTTAGAAATTTTAACTCCCATCTCTATGTTTTAATTGTTTATTTTTTAATAGTGTCAAGCGAGAAATATTTATTTTATTATGTTTATTATGTTTCGAAACTAAAAATCTTGCCTGCAGCACCCTGACAAGATTATTTGTGTGAGTGCTTTAACCAGGGAACACCAAGGAGGCGGCGCACATAGACAGAACAACCCCTAGCATTTCTTACACAGTACAACGTTGTTTGGCATATAACGTTGGTCCTGTACTAGCGAGTTCCAGCTAGTTAAGCCTTTCATTAACAGCCGGAGGCAGCATTCTGTTATATCGTTGTAGTGAGTGGCGTGTTAAAATACTCCTAGTATCAGTCTTTTCATTGTTCGATTGACCTTGAAGGACCAACAAATGCCTTTCGAGGAATACAAGTTCCCTTTAATTCATGAAGTTAATATAGAAATGACCTTCAAACCTATGCTGTGCATAAATGCTGGATGTCTTATAAAACGGTTTTATCCGTGTGTCTGTAGACCAGAGCCCTGCAAAGCCAGGCCCGATGACGGCCCGGATGGATCTGTATTCTGTGTCCGTCTCGACCCGATCCGGCCCGAATCTCGAGTCGGACAGAGAATGGGCCGGACTCTAAACTGGCCGGGCACAAAGGAGCCGGGCTCTAAACGGGCAGGGCGTAACCGGCCTGAGAACAGCCAAGTTAATAAATCAAGTCAATTCTTCAATATGTAATGGAAAATGAGAAATATGTCGTCATAATATTGCACTGTCTATTTGTCCTTCTCAAATAGGAAAATCGTGTGAAAAGTTACCCAAGGTATGTTTTCTATATCCCTATACTGTCTGTCTATTTGTTATTTGTGCTTGCTCTGTCCAGCCATGTTTATTATACAATAATTTAGCTCATGGACGTGAAAGTCTTATACTACACTCATTAATGCATTACAAGTAACAGAGAAGATATGTAAATCTTCTACACCGTAGGTGATACTAATACTACAACTACTACTGCTAATACTATTATTACTATTGCGATTACGAATGCTAGTGCTAATTCCACTATTGCCGCCACTGCTACTACTGTTACTATTACAACTACTGCTACTACATATTACTATACTAATACGACAGCGAATACCACTACTGCTATTACTAGTATTACGAAAACAAAACAATGCAAATTAAATCTTTGAGTTTTACGTCCAACAGTTATGCCGGCTAGGCTAAAGGAGACGGTGATGATGGTGGAATAAATGAAATGAAATGGTGGAATTGATAAAGTGGGAGGAAACGGGAGAACGTCGAGAACCCCCCCCCACACGGTGTTTGTCCACCACAAATTTCATTTGGCGAGACCTGGAATCGAACCAGGGACCCCATCCACCAGTGGTGAACGCTCAATCACTGAGCCACCGTTCCAGGAACACCTAATCCGCCCTGGCGTCTTGGCGATTTATTTTATCATAATATTTTGTTATATTTGTAGTATCATACTATGATATAAAGAATACAGGAACACGTAACATCATTTGGTATTTGGCTTGCTAATTGAACATAACTACAAATTGCACTGATCTTATGAGCACGCCAGTTCACGGTTTTGGCCTCCGTGGTCTAAAGGTAGCGTACCAAATTCTACTTAGTAGGTCAAGTACTTGACTTTGTCATACGTTCTTTAGGTAACTACGGCTCAGGCTGTATGGATGATGATGGGATGAATTGGTGGAATGAAAACAGTGGGAGGAAGCGGGACCCCGGAAACTCCAAGGCACACGGTATTTGTCCACCACAAAGCTCACATAGCATCTGGGTGGTAGTTCTGTACGGATCCAATGAACTACGGAATAACGTAGCAGAAACTCCCTACTCTGTAAATATATACTGCTAATATTCGTAAGTTTCAAGCTTGTAAAAGAACGTAGCTGTTTTGTCTTTCTATTAAGGTTTACGATATTTCTATCGTATCTTGTCTGAGCTGCAAAACGAGAGGTAATACGTTTATCGATTTATGGTTAGGGATTCGTCCTTTAAAACATTTAATTAAATCGAGAAGTGATAGAAACATACTATCCCGCGAAAAACGTACATTTTCTTTTGTGACAGATGATAACACTAATTCAAGTTTCACTATTGAATTCATATTGTTTGGAAATCTTCGTTTCATACAGTGAAACGATACTCACTTCTTTTAGTTTGGTATTGGTACTGGTAACTCCTCTAATATATGCAACAAGTTGAAACTCTTCGTCATAGATTAAAAATGTAGCAATACACGTTGAAACCGAGCTTGGCTAACTTCAGCTACTTCTTTTTTGAATAGGAATTGGTGGAAAGTATTCTTGGGATGCTGAGTTCTTGGAGGAACATTTCCTTACGACTCTGATATATATAAAAAAGCCGTATCTTGATATCTCCTATTGTTTTAATTCCTGGAAACAAGAATTGAAATAGGAAATGATAGTTAATTGGAACCACTTCCTGTTGATCGTTAAAAAAAGCCGTATCCTGATATCTCCTATTGTTTTGATCTATGGAAAAAAGAATTGAGATAGGAAGTAATAGCTAATTTGAACCACTTCCTGTTCCGGTAGGATGTTGACAATAATTATGGTATGTTGCCTCGAGACGGTAAATCGTTTGGACAAAAATGTTCTATCTGTTACTTTTTTTGCTCTATGGCGAGGAACGTTCAAACATAATATGGCTAATTTTAACAAATTCTGCTTTGATCAAAGCTGCCACGGAAATGGAGGAGGCTATTCTTGAAACGATGAATCGATTGCAAAAAACCATGCTGAGTTCTTGGAGGAACATTTCCTTACGACTCTGATATATTTAAAAAAGCCGTATCTTGATATCTCCTATTGTTTTAATTCCTGGAAACAAGAATTGAAATAGGAAATGATAGTTAATTGGAACCACTTCCTGTTGATCGTTTAAAAAGCCGTATCCTGATATCTCCTATTGTTTTGCTCTACGGAAATCAGTATTGGAACAGGAAGTACTAGTAAATTTGAACAATTTCCAGTTTTAGTAGAGTTATATGGATAGTAACGATATGTTTGTTGAGAGGCTGAATCGTTTGCTTAAAACTGTTTCTAGCTATCTGCTGCCGTTTTCATTCTATAGCGATAAACGTTGAAACCGTTATTGAAACCAGAAGTTATAATAAATTCTAACTACAGCCGAATTTAGTATTGTAGATATTTGTCTTTAGACTCTAAATCGTTTGCAGAAACCACTTCTCACTATCCGTTATCATTTTCTTTATATATCGACAAACGTTGAAATCGAAAATGGCTAATTTGAAGCAATTCCGGTTTGAGTAGAAGGTTAACGGAGGAAATAAAATATATTCATTGGATACTGAATTAATTACAAAAGACCACATCTTGAAGCATTTACTATTTCTATTAGGCGGAAATTGGAAATTGAAGCCGGAAGTAATAGTAAATTTCAACCATTTATAATTTCGGTAGAATATTTTGTGTACCCATGATGTTGACTCTAGATGGTAACTCGTTTTCAAAAATCAGTTCTCGCTATGTTACCGTTTTATGCTATGACGATGGAAGTTGAAACTGTTGTTGAAACCGAAAGTAATAATAAATTTAAACCATTTTCAATTTTAGTAGAGATTGTGAATGACCATGATATGTTGCCTATACACGTGCAATCGTTTACAAAAAAAAAAAAAAAAAAAGTTTTCATGTATGTTACCGTTTTCATCTATGGGTTAAATGTTAGAACCGGAAATTGCTAATTTGAACCACTTCTGGGTTCAATATAAAGTTAACGGATGAGATGGAACCTATTCTATTCATTGGATGAAGAATCAATAGCAGAAAACCATTTCTCTATACAGGGGCGGATCCAGGACCGACTTCTGGGGGGGCGGTGGGTTGTCATAATGCTACTTTTAAGGGTTCCAAACTCTGGGATGGATTTTATTTATATTTAAAAAATAAGAAAGTTTCCTCTTCTGGGGGGGCATCGCCCCGATCGCCCCCCCTTGGATCCGCCCCTGTCTCTATATCACTTTCTGTCTTTGCTTTGGTATCTGTCAACAGACACACGGATGAAAGCACTCTATAAGATTTCCAACTTTATGCACAGCACAGTTTGGTAGTTTAAAACCTGTCTTTGGTTCCATAAATATTATTAACACTAACATATCAATGATACTCTTGTGTATGATTCAAAAAGTTAGCCGTGAAATTTAATCCAGATTGGAAGTAGTTGTGGAGAGACCTATTGCTATAACAGATTTGTGGGTGTTCAGATAAAACCAACATAATATTTCTATTTCACAACGGGTAAGTAACGCATAGGTCATTTCTACTGTATTTCAACTTCACGGACCAAAGCGACTTGTGACTTGATGTGAAACCATTTGTTAGTTCTTCAAGGTCAATAACAACAAAATAACTAATACTAGCACTACACGCGACCCATTACTTCGATAGAACAGGCAGATTCAATAGACCTCTTTACGTATAAAAGAAGTCCTCCGGCACTTAGGCTGGGTGGAAGCAACAACATTCTATGCGAAAGAACGCTGTTTGTTCTATCTGTTCGAGTTTGCTTGTGTGTCTGTCTGTGTGCGGCCTGGGGATCAGACGAGTTGACAAAAAGTTACTAAATTTTAATAACGGATACTTTTGTCCAGGCCCCAGACCAGGACCAAGTGGTTATTATTTAAAAAAAATCGAACCAGGGGTCTCAGGGGATGGGGACGTTTACCGAGACATGTAATAATATTAGAAAATTGCCGATATTTGTGTCGAATTCATAGTTTTCACGGTCATTGAGATCAATGGTGACACTTCAATTACCGATGACTTTCGAAATCAGCTACCATTGCGTGCGGGCCGGGGTCACCGGGAGGGGGGAGATGTACAGAAACACGTAAAAATAATCCAAAAGACCTATATTAGTATCAAATCCTTAGTTTTCACGGTCGCTGAGATGAATGGTGATTCTTCCAGAGGCGTTGAATTCTAAATACAGCTCCCATCGCTTGGGAGCCAGAGGCGTTCTTTTTAAATTTTGAACCAGGGGGTCTCAAGGGGCGTTTCCCGCGATATGTAAAAGTAGTAGAAAACTACCGATATATTTTCGTTTCGTTGTTCAGTTTGTTTACATAGACATTTTATCTGACCCATGCGAAAAGTGGTTATTTTCAGCTAGTTATTATTAAATGCAAGAAATAAATTATTAATAATATACAGGGTGGCCCAAAAGTACGTATACAGTACCGTACTCATCAGCTCATTGCATTTTATATAATTTCTTATTTTTATCCATCAGGTAGACTTAGTTTCTTTATTATTTGTTCTTAATATGTTTTTCCTTACATCTTAAGCTCAGAAGAGCGAAAGCAAATAAACTCATACACTAGAACGTTATAGTTGATCAATACAGAGGTGTATGCCTACGTTTGGACTACGTGAACAGATAGGAGTGCATTTTGAAAGAAAAAAACGAAAATGTAAACATACATAACCGTATTTGACTTTACATAATCTATCCTAAACCGCGGTCACTAATCTAAGATAATGTAGGAAAAAATACAAGAAAGTAATTAATAATAATAATAAATATGAACATATAAAACTATATTTTGAAAGAAAAAAGTTCCCCTGGCAGAACTTGTTTACTACAGACGCCGAAACGTTAACCAGAGTTGGAGTGGGTGACTGGGTCAGTGGGTCGGTGGGTCGAGTTTTCTGAGTGGGACGTGGGTCAACAGCATGTGACCCACCACCCACCGTGACCCATTGCGACCCATCACCCACCATGACCCACTCTGCTCACTGCATTGTAAACAGCATTTTCTGAACAGCATATTTTTTTTCACCCTCGACTCTAGCCATAGAAAGTAAACACTAAAAAGAAGAAGAATATTGAAGAAGCAGTTGAAGTTAAATTTATATCATGGCAGTCACGGTGGTTCATATCAAGGACTGCCTAATATCAATATTAGGCAGTCAACTAATATCGATCGTTTTCGATTATTTTTAGAAATCAATCCTATATATAGAAAATGCCCCCCCACCCCAACAAAAGGGAGTTTTAAAAAATGATATAGAGATTAGGGCCTAACTATGTATATGCCAAATGTAATTTCAGTTGACTTTGATGTTGATGATCACACATACATAGTTATATTATTTTTTATATAATAATTCATACATTAAGGTGATTCAAAATAAAACAAGTAGTTAGCTCCTCTAAAAACTCTTAGGCTGTGTCTGAAAAGTCAAAATGTAAGTCCTATTGCTATTATTACAATTGCAAATATGATCAATTTCCTAAAGTTCTGCAAGAGTGCCTGAAGTTCATTCTTCAATAGAAACAAATGAAAAAGAAGAAAAAAGAAGGCCTTGAAAGTAAAACGTAGACAAACTCACCAGTGCTCAGACGAAGCTGTCTACAATGCACTGAGCAGAATGGGTTGGTGAGTCACAGTAGTTCGGTGGGTCAGCGTGGGTCAGAACGGATTGTTTGGTCAAAGTGGGTCACGGTGGGTTGTGGGTCGCAGTGAGTCATATCTTGTTGACCCACAACCCACTTAAAAATCTTAATCCAATTGACCCACTAACACTCCATTATTTCAGTCATTTTTACCGAAATCCAGAACATCAACATTTTCGATTACTTTCCAAAATTGGCTCTGTAGTGGCGAAACGGTCAGTGAGTAGTGGTTGTGCCTATTAAATCCTTTTCTCAGAATCACAATATCTACAACATATCACAGTTTCAGTCATTTTTACCGAAATCCAGAATATCACCATCTTTGGTTACTTTCAAGTGACCTGGTTGTGGCCAAACGGTCAGTAATTATTGGTTGTACCCATTAGGACATTTTCTCAGAATCACAATATCTACAACATATCAGAGTTTCAGTCATTTTTACCTAAATGATGAACATCACCATTTTAGCTTACTTTCAAAAAAGTCATCTCGTAGTGTCCAAACGGCCAGTGATTATTGGCTGTGCACATTAAGACTTTCTCTCAGAATCACAATATCTACAACATATCACAGTTTCAGTCATTTTTACTGAAATCCAGGTCATCAACATTTTGGGTTACTTTCAAGAAAGTGGCCTGTAATGGCCAAAGGGAAATTGATTAGTGTGTGTGCCCATTAAGACCTTTTCTCGGAATCACAAGATTTACAACATATCACAGTTTCAGTCCCTTCTGTCGAAATCCAGAACATCGCCATGTTCCGTTACTTTCAAGAAAGTAGCCCGGTAGTGGCCAAACGGTCAGTAATTACTAGTTGTGCCCATTAGGACATTTTCTCAGAATCACAATATCTACAACATATCACAGTTTCAGTCATTTTAGCGAAATCCAAAAAATCAACATATTCGATTACTTTCCAAAAAGTGGCCCTGTAGTGGCCAAACGTTGAGTGATTAATGGTTGTGCCCTTTTCTCAGAATCACAAGATATACAACATATCACAGTTTTATTTTTTCGAAATCCAGAACGTCATCTTCGATTATTTTCAAGAAAGTGGCCTGGTTGTGGCCAAAGGTCAGTGATTAGTTTGTTTGCCCATGGAGACCTTACAAGATCTAAAACATATTACTTTACAGTCATTTGTACCTAAATCCAGAACATCACCATGTTCCGTTACTTTAAAAAAGTGGCCCTGTAATGGCCAAACTGTCAGTGATTAGTGGGTATGCCAATTCAGACCTTTTCTCGGAATCACAAGATCTACAACATATCACAGTTTCAGTCATTTTTACCGAAATCCAGAACATCACCATCCTCGCTTACTTTCAAGAAAGTGGCCTGGTTGTGGTCAAACGGTCAGTGATTAGTGGGTGTGCCCATTGAGACCTTTTCTCGGAATCTCAAGATCAACAACATATCACAGTTTCAGTTATTTTTTTAAGAAATCCAGAACATCACCATGTTCCGTTACTTTAAAAAAAAGTGGCCCTGTAGTATCGAAACGATCAGTGATTAGTGGTTGTGCCTATTAAATTCTTTTCTCAGGATCACAATATCTACAACATATTACAGTTTCAGTCATTTTTAAAGAAATTTAGAAAATCAACATTTTCGATTACTTTCCAAAATTGGCCCTGTAGTGGCGAAACGGTCAGTAACTTTTTGGTTTTTCCCGTTAGGACATTTTCTCATAATCACAATATCTACAACATCTCACAGTTTTAGTCATTTTACCTAATTCCAGAACATCGCCATTTTAGCTTACTTTAAAAACTGTGGTCTCGTAGTGTCCAAACGGCCAGTGATTATTGGCTGTACCCATTAAGACTTTTTCTCAAAATCACAATATCTACAACGTATCATAGTTTCAGACATTTTTACCGAAATCCAGGCCATCAATATTTTCGATTCTTTCAAGAAAGCGGCCTCCTTCTGGCCAATGGTCAGCGATTAGTGATTGTGCCTATTAGGACCTTCCCTCAGAATCAGCAATCTACAACATATCACAGTTTCAGTCATTTTTACCGAAATCCAGGACATCAACATTTTCGGTTACTTTCAAGATAGTGGCCTGTAATGGCCAAAAGGAAACTGAGTAGTATGTGTGACCATTGAGACCTTTTCTCGGAATCACAAGATCTACAACATATCACAGTTTCCGTCATTTCTATCGAAATCCAGAACACCACTATGTTCCGTTATTTCAAGAAAGTGGCCCGGTAGTGGCCAAATGGTCAGTAATTATTGGTTGTGTCCATTAGGACATTTTCTAAGAATCACAATATCTACAACATATCACAGTTTCAGTCATTTTTAATGAAATTCAGAAAATCAATATTTTCGATTACTTTCCAAAAAGTGGCCCTGTAGTGGCCAAACGGTCAGTGATTAGTGGTTGTGTCCTTTTCTCAGAATCACAAGATCTACAACATATCACAATTTCAGTCATTTTTACCGAAATCCAGAACATCACCATCTTCGGTTACCCTCAAGAAAGTGGCCTGGTTGTGGCGAAAGGTCAGTGATTAGTTTGTGCGCCCATGGAGACCTTTTCGTGGAATCACAAGATCTATAACATATCAAAGTTTCAGTCATTTTTTCCTAAACCCAGAACATCACCATGTTCCGTTTCTTTAAAAAAAAAGTGGCCCTGTAATGGCCAAACGCTCAGTATTTATTGGTTGTGCCCATTAGGACATTTTCTCAGAATCACAATATCTACAATATATCACAGTTTCAGTCATTTCTATCGAAATCAAGAATATCACCATCTTTGGTTACTTTCAAGTGACCTGGTTGTGGCCAAACGGTCAGTAATTATTGGTTGTACCCATTAGGACATTTTCTCAGAATCACAATATCTACAACATATCAGAGTTTCAGTCATTTTTACCTAAATGATGAACATCACCATTTTAGCTTACTTTCAAAAAAGTCATCTCGTAGTGTCCAAACGGCCAGTGATTATTGGCTGTGCACATTAAGACTTTCTCTCAGAATCACAATATCTACAACATATCACAGTTTCAGTCATTTTTGCTGAAATCCAGGTCATCAACATTTTGGGTTACTTTCAAGAAAGTGGCCTGTAATGGCCAAAGGGAAATTGATTAGTGTGTGTGCCCATTAAGACCTTTTCTCGGAATCACAAGATTTACAACATATCACAGTTTCAGTCCCTTCTGTCGAAATCCAGAACATCGCCATGTTCCGTTACTTTCAAGAAAGTGGCCCGGTAGTGGCCAAACGGTCAGTAATTATTAGTTGTGCCCATTAGGACATTTTCTCAGAATCACAATATCTACAACATATCACAGTTTCAGTCATTTTAGCGAAATCCAAAAAATCAACATATTCGATTACTTTCCAAACGTGGCCCTGTAGTGGCCAAACGTTGAGTGATTAATGGTTGTGCCCTTTTCTCAGAATCACAAGATCTACAACATATCACAGTTTTATTTTTTCGAAATCCAGAACGTCATCTTCGATTATTTTCAAGAAAGTGGCCTGGTTGTGGACAAAGGTCAGTGATTAGTTTGTGTGCCCACGGAGACCTTACAAGATCTAAAACATATTACTTTTCAGTCATTTGTACCTAAATCCAGAACATCACCATGTTCCGTTACTTTAAAAAAGTGGCCCTGTAATGGCCAAACTGTCAGTGATTAGTGGGTATGCCCATTCAGACCTTTTCTCGGAATCACAAGATCTACAACATATCACAGTTTCAGTCATTTTTACCGAAATCCAGAACATCACCATCCTTGCTTACTTTCAAGAAAGTGGCCTGGTTGTAGTCAAACGGTCAGTGATTAGTGGGTGTGCCCATTGAGACCTTTTCTCGGAATCTCAAGATCAACAACATATCACAGTTTCAGTTATTTTTTTAAGAAATCCAGAACATCACCATGTTCCGTTACTTTAAAAAAAAGTGGCCCTGTAGTATCGAAACGATCAGTGATTAGTGGTTGTGCCTATTAAATTCTTTTCTCAGGATCACAATATCTACAACATATTACAGTTTCAGTCATTTTTAAAGAAATTTAGAAAATCAACATTTTCGATTACTTTCCAAAATTGGCCCTGTAGTGGCGAAACGGTCAGTAACTTTTTGGTTTTTCCCGTTAGGACATTTTCTCATAATCACAATATCTACAACATCTCACAGTTTTAGTCATTTTACCTAATTCCAGAACATCACCATTTTAGCTTACTTTAAAAAATGTGGTCTCGTAGTGTCCAAACGGCCAGTGATTATTGGCTTTACCCATTAAGACTTTTTCTCAAAATCACAATATCTACAACGTATCACAGTTTCAGACATTTTTACCGAAATCCAGGCCATCAATATTTTCGATTCTTTCAAGAAAGCGGCCTCCTTCTGGCCAATGGTCAGCGATTAGTGATTGTGCCTATTAGGACCTTCCCTCAGAATCAGCAATCTACAACATATCACAGTTTCAGTCATTTTTACCGAAATCCAGAACATCAACATTTTCGATTACTTTCCAAAATTGGCCCTGTAGTGGCGAAACGGTCAGTGAGTAGTGGTTGTGCCTCTTAAATCCTTTTCTCAGAATCACAATATCTACAACATATCACAGTTTCAGTCATTTTTACCGAAATCCAGAATATCACCATCTTTGGTTACTTTCAAGTGACCTGGTTGTGGCCAAACGGTCAGTAATTATTGGTTGTACCCATTAGGACATTTTCTCAGAATCACAATATCTACAACATATCAGAGTTTCAGTCATTTTTACCTAAATGATGAACATCACCATTTTAGCTTACTTTCAAAAAAGTCATCTCGTAGTGTCCAAACGGCCAGTGATTATTGGCTGTGCACATTAAGACTTTCTCTCAGAATCACAATATCTACAACATATCACAGTTTCAGTCATTTTTACTGAAATTCAGGTCATCAACATTTTGGGTTACTTTCAAGAAAGTGGCCTGTAATGGCCAAAGGGAAATTGATTAGTGTGTGTGCCCATTACGACCTTTTCTCGGAATCACAAGATTTACAACATATCACAGTTTCAGTCCCTTCTGTCGAAATCCAGAACATCGCCATGTTCCGTTACTTTCAAGAAAGTGGCCCGGTAGTGGCCAAATGGTCAGTAATTATTAGTTGTGCCCATTAGGACATTTTCTCAGAATCACAATATCTACAACATATCACAGTTTCAGTCATTTTAGCGAAATCCAAAAAATCAACATATTCGATTACTTTCCAAAAAGTGGCCCTGTAGTGGCCAAACGTTGAGTGATTAATGGTTGTGCCCTTTTCTCAGAATCACAAGATCTACAACATATCACAGTTTTATTTTTTCGAAATCCAGAACGTCATCTTCGATTATTTTCAAGAAAGTGGCCTGGTTGTGGCCAAAGGTCAGTGATTAGTTTGTGTGCCCATGGAGACCTTACAAGATCTAAAACATATTACTTTACAGTCAGTTGTACCTAAATCCAGAACATCACCATGTTCCGTTACTTTAAAAAAGTGGCCCTGTAATGGCCAAACTGTCAGTGATTAGTGGGTATGCCCATTCAGACCTTTTCTCGGAATCACAAGATCTACAACATATCACAGTTTCAGTCATTTTTACCGAAATCCAGAACATCACCATCCTCGCTTACTTTCAAGAAAGTGGCCTGGTTGTGGTCAAACGGTCAGTGATTAGTGGGTGTGCCCATTGAGACCTTTTCTCGGAATCTCAAGATCAACAACATATCACAGTTTCAGTTATTTTTTTAAGAAATCCAGAACATCACCATGTTCCGTTACTTTAAAAAAAAGTGGCCCTGTAGTATCGAAACGATCAGTGATTAGTGGTTGTGCCTATTAAATTCTTTTCTCAGGATCACAATATCTACAACATATTACAGTTTCAGTCATTTTTAAAGAAATTTAGAAAATCAACATTTTCGATTACTTTCCAAAATTGGCCCTGTAGTGGCGAAACGGTCAGTAACTTTTTGGTTTTTCCCGTTAGGACATTTTCTCATAATCACAATATCTACAACATCTCACAGTTTTAGTCATTTTACCTAATTCCAGAACATCACCATTTTAGCTTACTTTAAAAAATGTGGTCTCGTAGTGTCCAAATGGCCAGTGATTATTGGCTGTACCCATTAAGACTTTTTCTCAAAATCACAATATCTACAACGTATCACAGTTTCAGACATTTTTACCGAAATCCAGGCAATCAATATTTTCGATTCTTTCAAGAAAGCGGCCTCCTACTGGCCAATGGTCAGCGATTAGTGATTGTGCCTATTAGGACCTTCCCTCAGAATCAGCAATCTACAACATATCACAGTTTCAGTCATTTTTACCGAAATCCAGAACATCAACATTTTCGATTACTTTCCAAAATTGGCCCTGTAGTGGCGAAACGGTCAGTGAGTAGTGGTTGTGCCTATTAAATCCTTTTCTCAGAATCACAATATCTGCAACATATCACAGTTTCAGTCATTTTTACCGAAAGCCAGAATATCACCATCTTTGGTTACTTTCAAGTGACCTGGTTGTGGCCAAACGGTCAGTAATTATTGGTTGTACCCATTAGGACATTTTCTCAGAATCACAATATCTACAACATATCAGAGTTTCAGTCATTTTTACCTAAATGATGAACATCACCATTTTAGCTTACTTTCAAAAAAGTCATCTCGTAGTGTCCAAACGGCCAGTGATTATTGGCTGTGCACATTAAGACTTTCTCTCAGAATCACAATATCTACAACATATCACAGTTTCAGTCATTTTTACTGAAATCCAGGTCATCAACATTTTGGGTTACTTTCAAGAAAGTGGCCTGTAATGGCCAAAGGGAAATTGATTAGTGTGTGTGCCCATTAAGACCTTTTCTCGGAATCACAAGATTTACAACATATCACAATTTTAGTCCCTTCTGTCGAAATCCAGAACATCGCCATGTTCCGTTACTTTCAAGAAAGTGGCCCGGTAGTGGCCAAACGGTCAGTAATTATTAGTTGTGCCCATTAGGACATTTTCTCAGAATCACAATATCTACAACATATCACAGTTTCAGTCATTTTAGCGAAATCCAAAAAATCAACATATTCGATTACTTTCCAAAAAGTGGCCCTGTAGTGGCCAAACGTTGAGTGATTAATGGTTGTGCCCTTTTCTCAGAATCACAAGATCTACAACATATCACAGTTTTATTTTTTCGAAATCCAGAACGTCATCTTCGATTATTTTCAAGAAAGTGGCCTGGTTGTGGCCAAAGGTCAGTGATTAGTTTGTGTGCCCATGGAGACCTTACAAGATCTAAAACATATTACTTTTCAGTCATTTGTACCTAAATCCAGAACATCACCATGTTCCGTTACTTTAAAAAAGTGGCCCTGTAATGGCCAAACTGTCAGTGATTAGTGGGTATGCCCATTCAGACCTTTTCTCGGAATCACAAGATCTACAACATATCACAGTTTCAGTCATTTTTACCGAAATCCAGAACATCACCATCCTCGCTTACTTTCAAGAAAGTGGCCTGGTTGTGGTCAAACGGTCAGTGATTAGTGGGTGTGCCCATTGAGACCTTTTCTCGGAATCTCAAGATCAACAACATATCACAGTTTCAGTTATTTTTTTAAGAAATCCAGAACATCACCATGTTCCGTTACTTTAAAAAAAAGTGGCCCTGTAGTATCGAAACGATCAGTGATTAGTGGTTGTGCCTATTAAATTCTTTTCTCAGGATCACAATATCTACAACATATTACAGTTTCAGTCATTTTTAAAGAAATTTAGAAAATCAACATTTTCGATTACTTTCCAAAATTGGCCCTGTAGTGGCGAAACGGTCAGTAACTTTTTGGTTTTTCCCGTTAGGACATTTTCTCATAATCACAATATCTACAACATCTCACAGTTTTAGTCATTTTACCTAATTCCAGAACATCACCATTTTAGCTTACTTTAAAAAATGTGGTCTCGTAGTGTCCAAACGGCCAGTGATTATTGGCTGTACCCATTAAGACTTTTTCTCAAAATCACAATATCTACAACGTATCACAGTTTCAGACATTTTTACCGAAATCCAGGCCATCAATATTTTCGATTCTTTCAAGAAAGCGGCCTCCTTCTGGCCAACGGTCAGCGATTAGTGATTGTGCCTATTAGGACCTTCCCTCAGAATCAGCAATCTACAACATATCACAGTTTCAGTCATTTTTACCGAAATCCAGGACATCAACATTTTCGGTTACTTTCAAGATAGTGGCCTGTAATGACCAAACGGAAACTGAGTAGTATGTGTGACCATTGAGACCTTTTCTCGGAATCACAAGATCTACAACATATCACAGTTTCCGCCATTTCTATCGAAATCCAGAACACCACTATGTTCCGTTATTTCAAGAAAGTGGCCCGGTAGTGGCCAAATGGTCAGTAATTATTGGTTGTGCCCATTAGGACATTTTCTAAGAATCACAATATCTACAACATATCACAGTTTCAGTCATTTTTAATGAAATTCAGAAAATCAATATTTTCGATTACTTTCCAAAAAGTGGCCCTGTAGTGGCCAAACGGTCAGTGATTAGTGGTTGTGTCCTTTTCTCAGAATCACAAGATCTACAACATATCACAATTTCAGTCATTTTTACCGAAATCCAGAACATCACCATCTTCGGTTACCCTCAAGAAAGTGGCCTGGTTGTGGCGAAAGGTCAGTGATTAGTTTGTGCGCCCATGGAGATCTTTTCGTGGAATCACAAGATCTATAACATATCAAAGTTTCAGTCATTTTTTCCTAAACCCAGAACATCACCATGTTCCGTTTCTTTAAAAAAAAAAGTGGCCCTGTAATGGCCAAACGCTCAGTATTTATTGGTTGTGCCCATTAGGACATTTTCTCAGAATCACAATATCTACAATATATCACAGTTTCAGTCATTTCTATCGAAATCAAGAACATCACCATGTTCCCTTACTTTCAAGAAAGTGGCCTGGTAATGGCCAAACGCTCAGTATTTATTGGTTGTGCTCATTAGGACATTTTCTCAGAATCACAAGATCTACAACATATCACAATTTCAGTCATTTTTACCGAAATCCAGAACATCCGTTTTCAATTTTGGACGTAGCAGATTACAAATATAAGGCAAAAACATGCCGAATTAGCACAATACAATATCTTAATAAATATTAATTTTGAAATTTAATTTTCCTCTTCTTTTGGCAGCCTGTAGCTTTGAAAGAAGACAATTCCCAGGAAGTGCTGAAGGTTTTACTCATTTCTGTAATTAGATGTATCTCCCAAACCTGTAGACGACCTTCAGAATCACTTTATACACATTAAAGGACAAGGAAATACCACCCGAGTGAGGTATATTCGTTTTCTTTTACACTATTTGAAAACAGAGGTATTTCAAACACCTCAAATTCTCATTTTATTTCTAGCTGTTTTGGTCATAATGTGAACTATAAAATTATTAGATTTCTGTTGAGTCTTTCACAAACAGTGTTCCATATGGTTGTTGCGCAAATCCGTTGCAAACATTCGCGTTTGAAGGAAACATGAAATGATATTATCACCAGAAGTTAAGTACTATGGACTATAGGGAGCGGATTGGTTGAAAAATAACCGGGTTGTCAGCATCGGACTATTTGTAGAGAAAAGTTAAAAGTAGTAGGACATGGTTACTTCTGGGCCAAAACTCTTGACCAGCCCATTTCGGACATATTTTTGACCAGCGCAGAAGGCACCAATTAATTATACAAAGTTACACAGCGCAAAGTATTCCCATAACTACAATGCTAAACTAAGATTGCATAGGCTTTTATGACATTTAAAATCATAAAAACTTACATCTGAAAAACTTATAACTTATAGTGCTGTCTTTGATTGAAAAAATAGTTTTTGTTTGATCGAAATCGATCTACTAATAGCTGAGTAATACGAAATTAAAGTTTAGTATATCGCATATGGTTGTTACATATATATACCCTTTCGCCACACACATATACATATATTCAGTTGAGAGAAACAATAACATACATGTACATACGATTTATAGCCTCTCTCTTTTCTTCTTAGAACGTGACTTGGAAATCGATTCTCTTTCTCTTCTCCTCACACCAACATGTAAACGCAATCGTTTCCTTCTCTCTTTCTTCTGAGTATGTAATAATAACAACACCAAAACTGTCTGTCCAGGCTGCCACGGCTTGTTGTCTGTTCCGCTTTTTTCGATTCAAGGTCATCACTTTGAAGAAAATCCTTGATGAAAAATCTGTCCGCAAATCTCTAGCTTTTATAACTCTAACACATACCGCATTCAACACCATCTATTGAGTAAGTGAGTAACTGCTTGAATATGTTCACCTAGCTGGCTAACTTAGCTTAAGCATCAATGTTCAAAAAAGAAAAGATGTCAGTGTTGCCAACCCACTTCTCAAATATTATAGTGTTTACCCAAAATATTTTTAAGAGGATAATTTTACCCCTCCGTAGTTATAATGGGCTAACTCATCAAATAAAAAAGTTGGCAAATTTCAGAAAAAAATTATGAGTTTGCACACTGCAAAAAATAAAAAATTCAGACATTTGAAAAATAAAAGATACTAGCTTAATCTACATAAACTTCTAAGACTTTTTTAAAGAATAACATTTTCCCGAAAACTCAAAAATAAACCCGTAAAACATTCTCGAAATTTTGAATTTGTTATATCTCCGTAGTTTATTAACCGATTTTCAAAATTCAAACGTAAATCAATAGACAAATAAATTTACTATCTACCGAATGTTTTGTAGGTTGCATAACTCTAAAAATATAATTACAAAAAACTCAAACAAATCTCTTATTTATACATATATATTTAAAATTCAATTGGTATTGCGTTCTGTATATCCAAAGGTCTTAGTTTTTATAGTCTTGATACCATAAAACACTTATACACTTAAAACACTTATACACTTAAAACATACTTAAAATTACAAGTTCGGATATTGATAATAGAATCTTCTGCTAACCTCCTTCTCTAGAGGAAACAATGACTTCTTAAACTCAGTCCATTGATCGTAATTCAAGCTGAATAGACAGCCGTTAATATCTAAAACAACTTGAACTTCGGTTTGCACATTTTTCACAATTACATTGAAATTATTAGTAAGTATTCTTTTGGGGATCCATTTTAATCACTCCATTTTTTTACTTCTGAAGACATATTTTGATTATTTTTGTTATTTTTGGATTCATTTCTAAAGTAAAACTGATGTATTTTATAACCATTATCTAAATCTTTCAAACCCTCATACTTAACAAACACCTTATATTTTTCGTAATCTTTCAACACTTGCTCAGTATCGTCATTATACATTTGTGGTAATAACGTCTTATATTTTTCATCTAAATGTACTAAAACTCTTTGACCATAACGCTGTGTTTGAATCAATTTCCATAATGTTATCTCGTACGGTTTACTTTTTTCTAACTCATCTATGCGAAGGAATCTCAATGCTTTAACGACATTTCTTTTGTTCAAATAGCTAGCCATAGCTTATTATTATAAGGAAAATGTTCGTTTTATGAGAAATTCATAAAACCACTTCTCATTTGAAATTTACATACAGAACTCAACAGTTGGATAATTATATTTTAGACCAGTGTATTTGATTTTTATTCCATCTTTAACGATCTCATCAATCATTTTATCTGTTAAGTGTTTTGTAAATCTAGGTGGAAGAAAGACCTTAAACTCCTCACACTCAATTAAATGCTCTTTCCAAACTTAGTTTTAATCTTTTCCATTTTCACAATCTTATATTCTGTACCTAATTCTAATTCTCTTAATCCAATAACTTGTTTTTGCTCAAGACTTCCAAGTTTATTTAAAACATCAATATGACTCGCCATCGTATTTATTATATAAAAAATCAATGATCACTCTTCAATTTTTTATCTTCACCAAAAGTATTTTAATCATTTTTGTCAATTTCGTTTATGGAAAACTTCCATAAACACCACAAAAATACATTTAACTATCTAAAACTCTTCTACTACTTTCTCATTCTTAGGATCATATGAAAAGTTCTTTTGTCCAATTAAAATCGCATAACACATAGTATTAGCAGCTACAGATTCTGCAGTCTACTACAATCTTTATGTTTGTTCTCTCATTTACCGATACATTTTTCCTCTTACTACAATTAATTACATACATTGGTCTATTATCTATAAACTCTTTAGGATCATAGTACATTTCGGTATTGTCACATGTTATTCTCTTAAATGCAGTATAATCTTCGTACATCTTAAAATAATCCCTGTTAGCAATATCTAAGTTTCTTGATTCTTTTGGAAATACCTCATTCCTTCCATTCTTAAGATAGATATTCTTTACCTTACAATGATCAAACTTACTTGCATCTGCTGTTTGTTTGCTACTTTTATCAGTTTGGAAATTTACAACTACGAAATCAGGCATATCAAATTGTCTAGAATTAAATTGAGTAGTAACGTCGAACTCCAAGAAAAAACCTAAAACAGCCTATTGAACACATTGATAAGTATGGAATGAAAACATGATTTTAGGTTCTTTAAGAAAATTCAACTTTAACTTGTTTTCGTAATTAGATTGATATTCAACAATAGGCATTCTTATCTCCATATTTTTATTGTTATTTTTCCATCATGAGGAGCTGTTGCACTAGCTCCTTTTCCAGTCCATTTGTACAAGACATCGTTATTATTATTAGCTTTTGTAAATGTTATTCTCAATCCACCTTTCCACATAACCTCTTTATAATCACTTAAAAAGCCAGGAATTAATCTTAATGGATACAAAACGCTAAAATCCTTTCGTAGACCAAGTTTATCATCCGTTTCAAATCCTGCCTATTTAGATATTCAACTTCTGGTTTCGAAATCTCTACTGTTCAATAGTTGTAGATGTTATTCCTGGTATTTCAATCTTATCTGTAACAACTCCATGCTTTCTAACCTCAATTTGAGAAAAGAAGAATGGTAAGAAGTTATCTACAAGTTTTATAGTATAATTTGCACAAAATGTTCCTCCAACTGATGCACCAACAACTTCAAAAGTCATATGATAATCTACTTTGTGTGGATGTATGAACCCATCCCCCACATCGAAATCAAACTCAATATATTTGTTAGCTTCATTCAAATTATTAAATATTCTTGTGTTAGCTTTAAAACTCTGTAACTCGTAACTCTAAATACTATCCATTTATTATAAAAAAATCTTGAAACAACGCTTTTATGGAATGTATCCCTAAAAGAATCATGCATAATAACATTTAAAAAAACTTATGACCTCCATCCTAACTTAACCTTAGCATTCATAGCAGTACCAACACCAAAAGCAGCTAATCGTTCACCAATTGATGCATCACTACTAAATGCTCTTTTCCATGCTTTAGTTTCTAGTTCCTTATCTGCAATATGTCTTGACTCTGTATCTTTATTGTCTTTGTAGTATATATCGTGTTCTTTACAAGCCTCATCTAATGGGTTAATACCTTTATCACCTCTTTCTAATCTCTCTTGTAGCTTAGTTCCCGGACCGCAGTACGACATACCAGGAATATGTAATTCAAATGGGAGGTTATTAATCAAATCATTTACAAATCCTTTGCCAAGCTTCTCATTATTCCAGAATCGTGGTGGTAATGTATTTAAGACCTTAATCAAATAACCTATACCTTTCGGATCATTAAGAATAAATTGTGAAAACTTATTATTAATCATACTCACTATACCTACTTTCTCATTATAAAAGTTATTATTACCAGCATTTTCTTCTCCATCTATAACTATTAACCGATCAATTAACTTTTCCACATCATCCATCCATATACATTCTTTAGATATCTCTGTATATTGTTTAATTCCTTCCCCAGTCATTTTAGGTGTCGTGTTCTTTTTAGGAGTTGGAGGTAAATTTGGTTTAATATAATCATCGAAATTGGCTTGATAACATTAATGTATTTAGAACCTCTATTAGATGCTACTTTTTTATCTCGATTATATTTTTGGAAGGCAGCATGTGATTCTATTACTATCTCCTTGTACTGTTCAAAGACGTCATCATCATAATGTTCAATGGTTTTATTAGTATTCATCGTTAACAATTCCTATAGACCTTCTGTTCCTTTATAAGTTTTACCATTAATTATCAAATCATCACGATTCACTTTAACTTCAGAATTTCCTATGTTATTTATTATTCTTCCATCTTCTTCAACAGCTTTTATTCCAAATACACTATCATTTCTTATACTATAATATTTTATTGCAATCTTACCAAATGATTGTGCCGTTGTTAAAGGTTCTACTCCTTCCACTTTGTCTTTAATTTGTTTTCTCATTTGTTTTATTTCTCCCCTTATAGGCGTATCACTACTATTTGGAGGACTACCATAAGTTATCTTTTAGGTGTTTCTAGTAGACTTGGATCTATTGAAGCCGTCTTATGTACAGCTGGAACAAGTTCAGTTATTAGATTTTTATTTTGTTCTGCTACTTCTTTGATCTCAATTCCCAAGTTTTGAATAGCATCAATTACAGGCTGTTCTTGCGTCTTAAATTTATCGTATATACCTGCTCTTTCTTTCTTCCAAGATTTGAAGCCCTTTATCAAGAACTCCTTAACTTAATATTCTTATTAATTTCTTTCTCATCCATTTTTTATATAGAAAACGAACATGAAAAAACGTCAAACGTTAAAATGTAAAAAACGTTAAAAAACGTGAAAAAACGTCAAACGTTAAAATGTAAAAACGTGAAAAAACATCAAACGTTTATAAAGTGTTTTATCTTGTTCCTATACTTACCATTGTTTACCTTCCTTGTCATATCAATTACTATAAAACCATAATCTTCTTGCCAACATTTCGAACATATCTCTTTAAATTTATCATAAGACATATCTCCTCCAACAAACTCATTATACACATGTTTAAGATTAGTATCATCTTGTCTAAATATGCCTAAGAAGTTAACGTTATCTCTTATAAGCTGTTTAGGTACTTTTGAATACGTCTGTGCAACATAGAAACAGTCTAAATGTCTATGTCTACCTCTCGTAAAGTAATTTCTAACAGTATCTTGATTCTCTAAAATGTAATCGTCAAACACAACTACAGAGTATTTTTCACATTCATCAATAGGTACAATACAATCATTACTGGTTAAGAACGTAGCTATTTGTTTATTGAACTTTAGTTCTGCTTTCTCAAATCGATCTTTTAATTGCTCATACTTTGACTGATTCATGTTTTTAGAATATATATAGAAGTAATTATTGTTTAACCAACCTGGCTGTAATAAAAGTTAAATAACAAAAAAGTTTGACCACACCCAGATGGACCCACAATAAGACATCGAATATCATCAGGTATAAGTTCTCCATTTCTTTTCTTAGCTCTTTCTTTTATCATCTCATTTACATCCCAATTAATAGTTTTCTTACTCATTTATTATAGAGAAAATCGCTGTGTCCCTGGATGCCAACACCTTTTATGATCTTATATCTTTAAATTGTTCTCTGATCCTATGCAACATATCTTTTATATATTCGTTATCCATTTCACCATTTAATGTTTTTATCATCTCTAACTGTTCTTTAAATGAGTTAATACAAGTGACAATGGTTTTATATTCATATTTTCTTTTACTTATATTTAACTTAGAAGACAAACCTGTTATAATAGCACTTCCAGTTGCAAGAGACGTTGTTAATATTGAGTAAATTGTTACAGGTATAAAAATATTAATAAACCCAGTTGTTGCAGAAAGTATAACCGATAACGTAATCAAAGTGTAGTATGCATATTTAACAATTCGTAGTTTTCTCTTTTTCTTCTTTAAACTGTATTCTAACTTTTGAATGATATCTTCTATTAACTTGATTACTTTCTCTCTTGGAATATCTCTAGGTAAATCAAACTTATTCATTTATTATATAATAAATGGTTAAGGTATTTAAGTTAACGAGTGATATTTATGTTTTAAAGATGAAACTCCATTACGAATTAGACAACAGTAGCAACTATTTAAGTATAAGACTAGTTGGGTTTTACACAACATACTTAACTCCAAACATTAAAGAAAGAAACAATAAATTAACATTTTGTAGTTACCTTCATCCTAATCTTACAAAACAACATGTAGTTCAACCTGGTCAATATAGTTTAAAAGAATTAGAAGAATATATTAAATCAAATCTTCCATTCTCCGCCGATGCTTTTAAAAATATTAAATTTACTGAGGACAGAGAGAAAAATAGAGTCACAATATTTAGCGAGCATTGTGATATAACCTTAGATACCATTAGTACTGTATTAGGTTTTAATGAGAAAAACTTGACTAAAAACATAGAACAAATTGGAAGTAAGTTACCAAAGTTTCACCCATTCGATACAATTAATGTTCACTGTAATATAGCAGATGGTATGTTTGTTAAAGATACAAAATACGCGCAGAGAGAAACAGGAATTATAGCATCATTTAAAATAGATGCTGAGTTTAAACATAGTATTATTTACGAGCCTACTTATCATTATTTTCCCCTATATCCAAAGACAAGGTTGATAATTTTGAGATAAGGATAACAGATGAGAATGATTCCTTAATTGATTTTGGTGGAGCAACAACAACTGTACTTTTACAAACTAAGATTTTCTCTTAAATAAATAGGAAGATGTGTTCTATTAAAGGTTGTATGTTTGTTCCTTATAACGAACTAAAGGATTTAAATATCGATCATGTATTAACAAAGAAACAACTTAGTGATAAATCCAAGAAAATTAAAGAAGGTAAAGGAATAGATTTAGCTTTAACTACTGCACAAATGAAAAAAGATTAAGAAAGAGCATATGGGCGGTTTTATCTTTACAATTCCAGCCATTCTAGCAGCTTTAGGAGCAGTTGGCTCATTAGCAGGTGGTGCAGCAGCGATTACTAAAACTGCACTTGATGCTAAGAAGAATAAACAAGAACTTGAAGGACAAAAAAGACACAATATGGCTATAGAAGGAAAACAGGGAGCAGGTAAACCAAAGAAGTCAAAAAACTAAAACCGCTGACCAACTTCGATATTGAGAGGTTGGTTAAAGAATTAATGATAAAACGATTTAGAGATGTATTTATGAGTGATGAACTTCCACAAAAACCCTATGTAAATGAGTGCGGTGTAGTTAACTTCGATAAATCAGAAAACATTGGTACTCATTGGATATGCTATTGGAAAGATAACAACACAAAGTACGTGTTCGATTCTTATGGTGGTGTTCCTCCTAAACAACTAGTACAATATCTTAGTACTGAAAACTTATTTTACAATGATGAACGAATACAAGACTTTAATTCAGTTATATGTGGTCACCTTTGTGTTAAGGTTTTAAATCTTCTAAATCAAGGATATTCTTTTAGTGACGTTATGTATATGACTAAAAATGATTACGTTTAAGTGTTTTTATGGTTTATATCCATAAAAGTTTTGTTTTAAGATAAATATGGAAGCTATACATAATAGATTTTTGGATTATTTTGAGAAGCATGGAGATGAACTAGATGCACTAGATAGATATAATTTTTATCAGTATTTTAAGTATGTTAGCGAGATAGACTTAAAAGAAAGAAACAACGTATATAATGTTATTGATTTATGGAAAATGTTAATACCTAAATTTTTGTACACGGAAGAAGAGTTGGAAAAGTTACGCCCAATAATTACCTTAAAGGAGTTGTTGTCAAATTATAGCTCTAGACTATTAAAATGTAGTAATTGTGGTAGTAAGTCATTAACAAAAGGTATGAGTAGATACATTTGTGATGATTGTTCTGTAGAGAGTGGTTGGGTTTACAGTACTAACGAAGAAATGAGAGCTGGTTGTGCAAGAAAACCATGGTATAATACTGCAAAAAGATTTAAGTTACAGCGATCTCGTTTGCAAGCTTTACAGGATAAAATTATTCCCAAAAATGTGTTCAAGATGTTAAATGATGAATTTAGAGATATACCAAAAGATTTAATATCAATAAAAGTTGTTTTAGAAGTATTAAAAAAACAAATACACAAAATATTATGATGATGTCTATTTAATACACTATCACGTTACCGATCAAAAACCATTAAATTTACGACATATGGAAGAAACACTTATAAACGAGTTCGAAAACTTATACGAGACCTTTAAAGAACTGTATCCGAAAAGAGTAGTGTTTTTAACTTAAAATGTGTATTGTACTATCTGTTGGAAAAGCATGATGTTCATGTTGATATTGATTTTAAACACTCATCTAGACAAATAGAGATGTTAAAGAAATGTTTTGAAAAATTAGGATGGGCATTTTCTTTATAATAAATGAGTATGGATATATTTGGTAATGTTAAAGATAGAAAAGGTGATGTTAATATTAGTGAAGAAAAATTAAAATTGTTGGAGAATTTAAATGATGTTGTTAGCGTAAGTCAACTTAGATCGATAGAAACTCAATTAGAGAACGATAGAAAACGATTTGAAGATGCATTAGAAACGAAACAAGATACATACATTAAGAAAGAAGATTTTCAAAAGATTAGGATGGATACTATTAAATTGATTATGCAAAAAGAAACCATACATTTATTATATCGATTGAGGACTAAGAATATTAAGGACCCAATCTTTAGAAAATTCAATTATTCTAATGGTTACAAATTTCTCTATAATGGAAAAATAATGCACATGGAATTAAGTTTGGATAAATATTTTCTAGAGGTATATTTGGGTGATACTTTGATTGAAAATTTTCCTTTTAACTTTAACAAGAATGATATAATTACAATTAAAGCAAATAAAAATTCAGCTATGGAAGAAGGGCAATTATTGTTTGTTGCAATGTATATAGAAAGAGAACTTTCCTAAAGACGTTTGCTATATAATAAATATGGATATTTTTGGTAACATTAAAAGTATAAAAGAAGAATCTAGAGAAGTTTTTACTTCAAATTACACATCCTGGGTTGATTTTTAAGAACAAAAGATTGATTAATGTATCTAATGCTATCGATAAACAAGATGTTGTAACATTAGAACAGCTTGAATCAGCGAAAGAAGAGTTTAATTTACTTATACGAAAGGAAATTGTTGAATTTCCATGTCGATTGCCAGATTATCTTGGGAAACCAGCCTTTTTTTATATAATTTAGTTGCTGCCTACAAATTTCTTTATAGAGGTAGGTTAATGCATATAGAATCATGTCTTAATAAACATCTTATAGACCTATTTTTAAAAAACGCTTTAGTTGAAAGTTTTCCATTACATTTTAATATGTATGATCAGTTAACAATTAGACCAACCAAAGATTCTAATTTGAAAGAAGGTAAATTATTATTGCTCATTATGTATATAGAAACAGAAAATGAAGGTGAAAACGAGTCAAGTGATGATGACGATAATGTTAAAAGTATAGTATTAGGTAATGATAATTTTTTTCTTGATTTTCTATCCATTAATAATGATAATGTATTGTATTAAATGTAAGAAATTAACAGATACGAAGAAAGACACCATTAGAGTTGAACAAACAGAGACTGGAAGATAACGAAAGAAAGGTATTTGTTCTGTATGTGGTGTTACTAAATCTCAATTCGTTAAAAAATGATTGACTATATGATGGTAAAGGTGTTAGAGAAGGCATTATAGAAGAAATTCACAAACCATCTAGAAAAAACTTTGACAGACTAAGTGTGGTTATAAAAGGTATCGATGATCTTTGGCAAGCTGATCTTGTAGAAATGGATAGTGGAATATTAAAAGGTGTTTCCAAATTAAATAAAGGCTATAAGTATCTGCTAACGATTATAGATGTGTTTTCGAAATATGCGTTTGCTGTTCCTGTTAAAGATAAGAGTGGTAAAATTGTTACAGAAGCGTTTAAATCCATATTAAGAACGAGAAAACCTAGTAACTTACAAACTGATCAAGGTAAAGAGTTTTACAATAAAGAATTTAAGAAGTTGATCGAGGAAAATAAGATTAATCATTACTCAACCTATAGTGGTAAGAAAGCTTCTGTTGTTGAGTGATTTAATAGAACACTTAAACAGAACACGTGGAAAAGGTTCACAACACAAGGAAATTACAAATGGATAGAGATATTACCAACATTAGTTAGTGAGTATAATAACAAAGTACATAGAACAATTGGTTTAAAGCCTATAGAAGTTAACAAGAAGAATGAGCAAACAATATTGGAGAAAGTGTATAAGAAAGAATATAAGCGTGTTAAGCCCAAATACAAGTTAGGTGATTATGTTCGTATAAGTAAGTCGAAAGGATTATTTGAGAAAGGATATACACCTAATTGGTCAACAGAAGTATTTGTTATTAGCGAAGTTATTCCATCTAATCCACCTACATATAGAATTAAAGATTTAGAAGAAGAGGATGTACAAGGTAGATTTTACGAACCAGAACTATTAAAGACGAAACATAAAGATGAATACTTGGTGGAAAAGATGTTGAGAAAGAAAGGTGACAAAGTATGTTAAATGGCTAGGATTTGATGATTCACATAACAGCTAGATAGATAAAGTAATGTTGTAATGTAAAAACAAATGTTGTCTTTTATGGAATAATAACCATAAAAGGATAGCGAACCGTTACTCTCTGCTAGATGATTATGTAAGGGTGTAGCGATTTCGAAAGAGTTAATACTTGATATGATAAAATGGTGAATGAGAATTTATTTGTGTGGGTAAAAACTCCGAAAATGATTAAATCAACATTTTTATATAATAAATATGAGTACTATGGATAATTCGTATAGTTTAAACGATATTTGCTATGAACAGATTAAAGATAATTATTGGTATGATATTTTTGGTGATTTTAAACTGATTATAGATAAGAGTACAGGATACTTCAATGCTACTAAGTTGTGTCAGAGTGGCGGTAAGAGGTTTGACAACTGGCTGAAAAATAAAGAATCAAAAGAACTAATAGAATATTATGATAGAAAAAGCACTTCCTCTAATTATAGGAGGTGCTCTACATACTTAATAACAGGAGGAGACAAAGAAGCAGCTTCAGTTATATTTGGAACATATGTCTACAGGAAAATATTTCTTGCTATTGCTTTTTGGATTTCACAGGACTTCTATGATAAGTGTTACGATATTATCGAAGACCATTTCGTTTCTAGTTTTAGACAGATTCAAGAAGATCAAGAAGAGTTGCAAAGAAGAGTAGAAGAGATAGAACAAACAATGGAAAGATTGAGAATTCAAAATGAAGAACAAGAACAAGAAATAACTAAATTAAAATCAATAGCTGCAGAACATACAGAAGATCCAGGGAAAGTACACAAACTAGTTATTATTAAAAAGAATCTCTCCCCTATTCAACTACAAAAGATATTAGAAAAGTACGAAACAGACAAAAGAGAACAAGTAAAGAGCTATGAGAGTTACAGATATTGGGTTGGAAGAATTCAAGAGTGTAATGTAAAAACAAGATTACAATGTCTGCAAGTAAAATATCCAGACATGATTATATTGTCTAAAACCAAAGATCCAAACTCGATTAACCTTCTAAATAAAGTAAAAGAAAAATATGATTGTGTTATTTCGCATGGTTGTCATGTAGACCTAAAGAATGTGGATGGAGAAGAAGATGATGAGTTTGTTATTGATTTGTTTTTAAGTATAAGAGACAACTAATAATAAGTTTCGTATTTAGATATTCGTTAAGGTAAGGATAATGAGTTTTGAACATCCCTATCAGAAGAAGATTTGCTAATATCTAATAATTAAGGTTACGACTTTTATGGTATAATAGTCATAAAAGGTAATTAGTTAAGCATTAAACAAACCATCTGTTGTAACATGGAATGCTAAATTCAATATACTACCTAAATCAGAATTGTTATGATATTTTCTTATTATAACTCTCCAATCCTCAAAGTGTCTAAGTACATATATAAACTCTATAGAGAGGTCTTCATAAATTCAAATGTTATCCCAATAAACGCGGTCTTTGAACTCTGCAATAAATTCTTCTGTTAAATTTTGAAACATTGAAATCGTTCTCCAATCTACTTTGTCAGCGTAATCTCTTATAAGGTTTTCTGATAATTGCTGAGTCCTACATAAGCACCCCCAAGAAAGTTTATCTGCATGTTTTCGTATAAAGGCTTCAGAGAGTTTGCTTCCATAAGATATAGCATCAAAATCAACTTTGTCTATAAACTCATTAATAAATTCTTCCGATAGGTTTTGATTTAACGATACTTCTTACCAATCAACTCTATCTGCAAATTCTCTTATAAAGTCTTCTGATAATTCTTGACTTTCTGAAATAATCTCCCAATCAACTTTATCAGCTAATTCTCTTATAAACTCTTCTGATAACTTTTTCCATGAAGATATTTCACTCAAATTAACTTTCTGCAGATATTTACGTATGAAGTCTTCTGTAATGTGATCATAGTTATATTCCTCCTCATAATCATCATAACCTATAGATAACCATTGTTCATCAGTCATTGAATCTAACATCTCATCAGACAAATTCATAACGTTTGCATAGAGAATGTTTTGTATAAGAAATGAGTTCTTTTCTTTAGTGGCTTTCTTGAACAAATGATCTAACATACCTATGGACACACTAAAATTTATTTTGTCTTCACCATTATAACCACCAATATCTAAATGTTTACATACACAATCAAATATAGGTTTGTAAGATAATATTTCCTTAGCACTAGTCATATTCACCTGTTCGTTTTTATTCTTAGATTTTTTAAATTTATCTCATTTTTGTTGGTTTTCTATATAATAAATATGAAGAAAGATTTTGATTTATTACATGATAGACTTAAACTAATTTATCATGATCTTAAACTCTTAGCAACACTACTAGAGAAACAAATACTGTTAAAGGAAAAAGAATTATTAATAATACAACAAAAAACATCTGATTTGAGTAGTGATGATGAATATAAATATGGTAGTGATGATTATGACGATGATGAGTAAGTTTACAAAAATGATTTAATTTTGATATGTGTATATGTAGCTTTGATGGGTTATTCCCATGAAAGCTGTGTCCTAATACAACGCGTAATATGTAGACAATGGCAGGAGTGTACAATGTTAAGTGTTGTATTAGGAGATATGGAAGTAAAAATAGTTCAAAAATGATTAGAAATACTCTGGTGAAGATAAAAAAACGATAGTGATAAAGATTTTCTATATAGTAAATAAGATGAGTAATTATAGTAAATTTACTGTAATAGAGTTAAGACGACAATGTAAGAAGAAGGGAATCAAAAGATATTCCCGATTAAGAAAAGCAGAACTAATAAACTTTCTTAAACAACATGACGATGAACAAAGCAGAAGACAGATTGGAAATATATTCCCATTTAAACAAGAAGTATTTGAAGAACCAAGAATCAAAGTTGAGTCAGTACCAATTGATGTAAAGCTCAAAGAAACGACAATGAAATCAAGATTAGAAACATGGAAATTTACAACAGATTACAAACCACAAGATCCACTTGAACAATATATTACTGCAACCTCTAAAGCTATATTAAACAGATTACAAATTAGCTTAAGTAAACATAGTTCATTGAAAGCTAATCTTTATATAAGTTGTACATATAAGAAAGGTGAAGAAACTCAAAACTTCTATTTTAACACTGAAAACCAAGAAATATATCAATCAAGTAATTTAAAAGAAGAAATAACTAAAATGAAACAAAGATTAAGAACAAGAATGGATGAGTTCCAAAATGGAGGTACTGGGTGGTCTCTTATAAACATTAACTTTTTAAAACTAGCAATCGTCAAATATACACCATATAGAGGATCAACATACATAGAATTACCTAAACAAATTCAAAACAAAAAGGCAGTAATTAATGTAAAGAATGAAGATGAAAAATGTTACTTATATTCATTATACAGAACCTTATATCCTACAAATTCACATTCTGAACGAGTACCAAAAAATAATGAACTTTTATTAAACTTAGACTCTAAACTGAAAAATATTCATTTTCCTGTAAAACTAAGCGATATTTCAAAAGCTGAAAAATTACTTGATATTTCTATAAATGTCTATGCATATGATAAAGACTATTCAATCTATATACTACATCACACACAAAACAAGCAAAAAAATCATATCAATTTATTATATATAAAAGAACAAAATGAAGATCAAGTTAAAACACACTATTGTTGGATTAAGGATTTAAGCAGACTAGTATGTACACAATTAACTAAAAAGAGAGCTCGAAAATATTTAGGTGATAGATGTTTGTTATACTTTTACTCCCAAAACGCTTTAAATAAACATGAGCAAGATTGTTCGTTAAATGAGCCGGTAAAAATAATAATGCCCGAAGAAGGTAAATGTGTTGAATTTACAAACTACCAATACACAATGAAAATGCCTTTTGTGATTTATGCTGATTTTGAATGCTTGTTACATAAAGTTATGGGTTGCGAAGAATGTTATCCAGATAACGAATCATATACGAAAAAATATCAACAACATAAACCATCTGGATTTTGTTATTATGTAGTAAAGAGCAATGGAAGTAAAACTAATCCTGTTTTGTATAGAGGTAAGAACGCTGCTAATAAATTTATAAGACTGTTAACAAAAGAAGCCAAACACATATCGAACATATACAAACAGAATAACGAATTACCATTAACAAAATTCAGAGAGAAGAGTTTAATAAATCTAAATGTTGTTATTACTGTAAGCAAGAGTATACTAAAGAAAATCATAAAGTTAAGCATCATGATCATATAACAGGAAAATTTGTAGCACCTCTATGTAATAACTGTAATTTAAAAGTTAAAGTATCCAAGTTTGTACCAGTGATCATACATAACTTGAGAGGATATGACTCACACTTGTTTATAAAAGAACTTGGACGTAATAAAGAAGAAATAGAACTAATATCTATAAATGAAGAAAGATACATATCATTCAGTAAAATGGTTGGAACTATTAAATTGAAATTTGTAGATTCATTTAGATTATGGCTTCTAGTTTAGACAAATTATCATTGAATTTGAAACCTGAACAAATGATACATACCCAGCACTTTTATCCTAATCAAGAACAGTTTCAACTTGTAATAAGAAAAGGTGTTTACCCATATGATTATGTTAACGATTGGGATAGGTGTAGAGAAAGAAAATTAAAGCTAAAGGAAGCATTCTTCAACAAGCTTATGAACACATATATATGTGATAAAGATTATGAATATGCAAAGAAAGTATGGGAAACATTCGACATTAAGAATCTCGGATAATACCATTATTTATATTTAAAAACGGATGTGTTATTGTTAGCAGATGTGTTTGAGAACTTTAGAGAAACATGTCTTAAATCTTATGATCTTGATCCAGCTTTGTATATGACAGCACCAGGTTTAGCTTGGAATGCAATGTTAAAGATGACAAATATAGAATTAGAATTGTTGTGGGATTATGATATGGTATTAATGGTAGAGAAAGGTATAAGAGGTGAAATTAGTCAATGCTCAAAAAGATATGTAAAAGCAAACAATAAGTATATGGAAGATTACGATAAGAATAAAGAAGATTCTTACTTAATGTACCTAGATGCTAATAACTTGTATGGGTGGGCGATGAGCCAATATCTACCGTATAAGGGATTTAGATGGTTAAGTGAAGATGAGATAAGAGAAATAGATTTTACAAGTATAACTGATAATTCTGATACTGGTTACATACTAGAAGTTGATCTTGAATATCCTAAAGAATTACATGACTATCACAAAGACTATCCATTAGCTCCTCAAAACATATGTCCGCCTGGTTCAAAACAACCAAAGCTATGAACAACCCTATATGACAAAGAAAAATATGTAATACTATCGAAACCTAAAACAATGTTTGTCACTTGGATTGAAACTTAAGAAGATACATCGGGTAATAGAGTTCGAACAATCAGATTGGTTAAAGAAATATATTGATTTAAACACACAGATGAGAACGAAAGCAACAAATGATTTTGAAAAATACTTCTATAAGCTCATGAATAATGCAGTATTTGGGAAGACTATGAAGAATATTAGAAAGAGAGTTAATATTAAACTTGTAAGTGATGAGAAAAAGTACGAAAAGCTTGTAGCAAAACCAAATTATAAGAGTACTACAGTTTTTACGGAAAATTTAGTAGCAGTTCACATGAACAAGGTTAAAGTGCAAGTTAACAAACCGATTTAAGTTGGTATGTCAATTCTAGATTTATCAAAGCATTTAATGTACGACTTCCATTATAATGTATGCTAGACAGATACCGATAGTTATATATATCATATTCAAATAAGATGTGTACTAGGATATGAAAAATTATATTGATTACTTCGACACGAGTGATTACTCTAAAGATAACAGATATAAGATTCCACAGGTCAATAAGAAAATACTTGGTAAGATTAAAGATGAACTTAAAGGAACAATCATAGAAGAAATTGTTGGTTTAAGATCAAAAATGTATTCAATCAGGTTTGAAAAAGATAAATGTTTTAAAAAAGCAAAAGGAGTTAAGAAAAATGTTATAAGTAAAGAACTGTCATTTAACGATTATAAAGGCTGCTTGTTTAATCAAAAAAATATTATAAAAAGATGAATTTGATTAGAAGTTATAAGCACGATTTGTACAGTATAGAAGTAAATAAGTTAGCTTTAAGTTGTGTAGATGATAAATAATGGAATACATACTCTACCATGGGGACATTATAAGATAGAAGAGATGTAGTTTTAGATGTAAGATTTTAGATTGTAAGTTTTTATGATTTTAAATGTCATAAAACCTATGCGATCTCACTTTAACATTGTAGTTATGGAAATACTTTGCGCTGTGTAACTTTGTGTAATTAATTGGTTCCTTCTGCGCTGGTCAAAAATATGTCCGAAATGGGTTGGTCTAGAGTTTTGGCCCAGAAGTAACCATGTCCTACTACTGTTAAAAACCAACATTTCAAACTATTGTATTAAAGAAATACTTGTGCAAAATTTAAAAAAATATAAAAAAGAAATAAAGTAACAAATACATGAAATTAACAAATATATAAAAACAACAATAAATGCCAAAACAATAAATAGTAATAATAACAAATAGTAATACAAATAGTAATAGTAATAGTAATAGTAAATAGTAACAATAGAGTAAATAAATAAAAATAATAAATACAAAGGATAGTAATAACAAAGAAAATATATAACTACAACAATAGGTAAAAGACAATATAACATCAGAAATCAACTTTCAAGGCGAACCTTTCCAAATGGGCCAAGTACCATCCACTCAGTATCCATTAGGTTACGTTACACCATATCAGGTTTGAAAGACACTGAAGGAGGTTTACGAGAAGGTGGAGATTTTGTTCTTTTCGCGGAAAGAACCGTATCATTGAGTTGGCGCATATTCTGGTTAAATTTTAGGCCGATCACAAAAGATGAGATGCAAGGAGCTGGATTCCACCGAAGACCAATACTAACAGAAACACGTCGGGTTTGGGGGGTAAGCTAGTCAATGTGTCTGTGGTCTGAAGTTTTGAACTTTCGCTGTAGGAAGCGGAACTTAGATACGAAAAATCTTTGAATTTCCCAGAAATGAGAGAAAGTCAATAATAACGGTGAAACCAAATATCTTGCAAAGAGGACAACCAAATATCGTGTTGAAAGTAAGCAAACCGAAATGAAACTACGAACCATAAGAAGGACTGACAATTCAATATAGGACCAAACATGTACCCAACAGAAAGCAGTTCTAGAGGGAAATGGATGAAAGCTGAACATTAAGATTCTGGTAAAGGTTTCATTGTGCACAGTATGTATGACTAGAAAAATAGACCCTTGTACTTGGCGTGTAAATGAAAACAAAATTAGATGATGTGTAGGCTATAAAATAAAGGGAGATGCAGTGTATTATGTCAAGCTATGGACTATGGGGACTGGAAATGAAGTGAGTGCCCACATAGAAAGTACAAAGAGAGAGTATGATGTACAGGTACAAAATGAAACCAGAACTAATAGATGCGGTGGTAGGAGCAAGTGGATCACGAAGATCAGATGGTGTCAATGGAAACAGAATGCGGTGGTACTTAGGAGGCTGATATATAAAGCACATCATATGTGTACAGAATACGACAAGGTGGAATTGTGAAGTTGTTATTGAATGTGTTGACTTTCTCGTAGAAAACTCCAATACGAGAGGAACGTCTTGTTTCAGAACAGATTAAAACGAAGCTGTAAATGAGGAAGAGGTTCTTGTGGATGAGTTAAACACACTAATGGTAGACGATAAAGACACAGTCGATAATAATATTGAACTTTATTTCGACGATGGTCCAGGGAACCAGGAGAAACAACACTACTGAAAGAACGAACTCCACCAGTCGTTGAGTATAACTAGAGTAATAGTTCATCATGCGCTCCATCACCACCAAAGAAATGCATAAAATTTCAAATCACTTGGTCAACGCATAGAAGATCTGGGCTAAGCTGCCAAGGGACTCGGAGTTTCCTCATCTGTGGTTTTCTGAATTAGCAACTGACATGTCAACCCAGCTGAAGGATACAATTGTTATGGTTCAAAAAACGAAAAAAAGTGGAGAATAAGAGTCTTCGAAAATTTTGGAAAGACATTCTTAACGCCTTGTAGATGCCGACAACCCAACAAGCAAGATTTAATAATGAGGTTACATGATTATTTCATTGCAGTGAGACAACACCATGCAATTATTTGCAATTGCACAACATATTTGTGCGATGAATATTAAGAATGAAGATGATACTTCATACAGCAACTTATTTACAGCTTATAAACCATAGGTCAAGCGCTTAACACAAGAAACAAAATAGTTTTGAATAAGATTAAACATAAAATTAGTACGGGAGCTTATATTGATATCGCAGCTAATCAAACAATTATCCGTCACATACTTGTTAAAATGAAATAAGGTATTTCTTTACAGAGAACGAGCTGATTCCACATCAGGCTATTAAAGCAGGTTAGTTCAGATTTGAGAAGAATTAAATTCTTGTAGATCTCTTGCCATTAAAGCCAGCATGACAAACTTTCATGACAAGGCTTCAATCTCCGCAGGACGAATTTATATTAGAATATTCCAGTGATTGTAATGGATAGCGTATTGCTTCTGCACGTGTAAAAGTGGGTCTGAAAAGGTAGGGGGACGGTAGGGATTGTCAAGACGTCAAGACGTCCCCCTGCATATCTTTGCACATTGTAATTTTTAGGAACTCGGCGGAAGCCGGTTATATTTTTGGAGGTGTGGGTTGCTGCTTTGCCCTGTGTTTCCCCTGACTTTTACCCCTGTTTTGAAGTATATAAACGAATAAGACCAAATTTTTGCAAATCTTCCTGGAGCTAGTCTTGTGTTGGATTCTCATAGTAGGGAGTATGTTCTGTCCTGGACAGTAAAGAAGGATGATGATCATCACAATCTCTAACACAGGGATGCAAATAACCACTCACCCACTCGCCCGGAGAAAGTGTTTCGTCGGTGCGGGCGAGTATTTAGTATCATACAGAAGGTAGGTAAATGATTTCTATTGTGATGTGTGGCTAGTAGCTTTTACCTTGGGCGAGTAAAATTTTCTTGCTAATTTGCATCCATGCTCTAACATGTTAAGTTGTGTAAGAAGAAGTTGATTAATGCGAAATGTACAAGTCTTGTACAATATGCTGATGAGTTCTTCCTCCGTCCATTCTAAAACATGGTTAAATGCATTGCCGATACCTTGATCTCATCATCCAGAATTAAAGTTTGGAACACAAAAATACCTCCGTCTTGTCAACAGTTCACTACCAGTAAACAACCCAGGTCAATACAAATAGAATAATATTATAAAACAGAACTTACAGAAGAATGTAGCAGGGACGCATATGATTAGTTTCCTTTTATGAGATGCGTGCTGGCTTTGAGCAATGTTTGTGCGTTTATCACGTATTAATTATCAACCGTTATCTCAGCTGCAGCTAAACTATAATAGGTGGGTATTGTTCTCTATTCTTTTACTCTATTTGTCTTTTTTCTCATGATATTCATGCATGGATGTCTTTCATCTTTTCACGCACGAATAACCAGTTTTCGTTCTGTCTACTGTGTTACTTATGTATTTTCCCAGTGCCCGTATTGCTATTTTAATGCAGTATTTCTGACGTATAAACTGTCTGCTCAGTTGGCAATATTCTGTTCCAGGTGGCATCTTATTTATGTATTTCACAATCTTTAATTTCTATCTTACGGTTTGTTACATTCATTCTTTGCAAGATATTAAGTTCCATCATCGTTTCAGCATTTCTTTCAATTTGACAACTTTCGAGGTTTTCTCTTACCTAGCTTCGATCCTTGCATACCATAGCATCTTTCAATGAGACGTCATGTTTACTTCGGATTTACGTGACAGTCATATATCACACTGTGAGACTTAAGAATGTTTCTACGTATGGAATGTAATGCCTTCCTATAACAATAAGGATTTTGTTTTGCATCAAGGGACTCGTTAGAAAAACTGAAAGGATATACACAGAGGACGAACACAAAAAGAATCAATAGAGTGACAAGTAATGATGATGCAGCGCCACTGTTGTTGTCTACGAAGGTGTGCAAGTTTCAATTAACGGAAAGACAATATTAATTTTTGTAGGGGTTCTTTCTTTGTTATTGACACTCACTTTTACTCCATGTTATAACTGTAAAAAATCATATGAAGAAAGAGCTTAAGGCCAAAACAAAGAAGGACGGAAGCGTTAATGAAAAGAAAAGGGTTTATTCTATATTATATATGTAAGAACTTTTTAGTTTGTTTGATTATTTGCTTATAAGTGTTGTTCACTTAATAAGAATAGGTAAGAGGCGCATATCATTAAAGATCAAATATCTGAATTATATAATTTATTATCCTTGAAATATATTATATAGTATAATACTCAGTATTGTTAGTGTTTTAGTAGTCCGTAAAAAGTTTCTTTCAAAAAACAATAGTTTTAACGGGATGAGAAACAGAAGATCTTGAAAATAAAGGATCAAAATACCGTTATCTCAGCTGCAGCTAAACTATAATAGGTGGGTATTGTTCTCTATTCTTTTACTCTATTTGTCTTTTCTCTCATGATATTCATGCATGAATGTCTTTCATCTTTTCACGCACGAATAACCAGTTTTCGTTCTGTCTACTGTGTTACTTATGTATTTTCCCAGTGCCCGTATTGCTATTTTAATGCAGTATTTCTGACGTATAAACTGTCTGCTCAGTTGGCAATATTCTGTTCCAGGTGGCATCTTATTTATGTATTTCACAATCTTTAATTTCTATCTTATGGTTTGTTATATTCATTCGTTCCATCATCGTTGCAGCATTTCTCTCAATTTGACAACTTTCGAGGTTTTGGTGGTATTTTGAGATGCGTTATTTCAATATTCTACATAATTTAATATTATTTGAGTTATCAAAGTGATAGATATTTGAATACTACGTCATATCTAAAACTATATCACATGAAGCAAGTCAAAGCACAACAAAAGACGGATTTATGTTGAAGTCATTTTAAAAATGGATATGTGAAAAAATTCAGCGTTTAATATAATTCAATTAGACGTTAAACGTTTCTGAGCAAATGATTAATAGTTTTTAAAAACATTGTTCTAGGTATTCAAGTAAATACATCAACACATAAACGCCTCTAATACAATTTAAATACTTGTTCATCTCAAAAGTTCGTTTTTGATTCAGTTCTTCAGAACGCACTATAATTCAAACTCGTTCACAACTACTGTTGTAAAAACATTAAGTGTTAAAACATTGCAATATGATATCACTATTTTAAATCTTAATGAAATATTTATTTTGACAATGTGCACGTGTTTTACATTAAATCATTGTGCAGTGAAAAAACAAGGAATTACGAAAGACATTCCACAGGTTATTCGTTAAATAAGGATTACTCTATAAGCAAATAACTTTCAGTTTTCTGTAAACTCTACCCTGTATATTTAGTGTGGTTTTCGAGTCATCTTTGACTCACCTGGAGCGAACTTAGATTTTTAGCGCTTTCCAGACTTACTTCCATGTTCTATTTTATGCACACATTTTAATTTAGTATAAATGACATAGTGTATGATTTCAAATTTCTTACTGCTAGAGATCATAGGTACAAAATGAAAATATTTCTAGCTCTGACATGCATGATGGAACTTTTCATCTTAATACACAAGTCAAGAAACGACAACTAAATATGCAGTTTACTAACTTAATTATTATGTTGTCATAACAAACGATCAATATTTTAAAAGCGGTCAGAAAAAAAAGATTGTACTCTCCTAGGATGACTGAATGTTTTTTACACTGTTTTTCTTACGAAAAATAATTTCCAATTCAGAGTATTGTAATCTTTTATCTAACCTTTACCAAGAGGATTTCGACAGCAGCTTAGTTGAGATATGAATAATATTGGTGAACTGTTATTGTTATTTTTTCAACTTCTCTGAAGCCACCAGAGCACAACAGAGTGAGATGACGAAATGTAGATTATTTCGGACGAAACAAAGAGAAAAGCTGTTCATTGGACGTCACCCTTCTTTCCTCCATGTAGACAGGCTCTTCCGTTTAAACATTGAAAATATATACAGTGCAATCAATGCTTCCGCCAAATATCAACTACGCAATGCGATTCGAATTCTTCGGGTGGTAGGTCATAATACAGTCGCAATGCATCATCAAGTGAGTAAGGATTACGGTCGAAACTTTATAAGTGATGGTTGTGTGCATGATTGTACAGAGAGTTTAAAAAAGGGAACTTTATAAGTGATGGTTGTGTGCAAGACTGCTACACGGAGTTTAAAGATGAGATATTTATAAGTGATGGCTGAGTGCGAGACTGACTAAGTAAAATTAAAGGGAACTTTATAAGTGATGGTTGAGTGCACGACTACTACAGAAAGTTTAAAGAAGAGACGTTTATAAGTGATAGTTGTGTGCACAACCGCTACAGAGAGTTTAAAGAAGGAAACTTTATAAGTGATGGTTGTGTGTTCTATCGTACAGAGAGTTTAAAGAAATTGCTTTAAAGTTGTTATAATTTTTACATCTATTGAAAACCGTCTATTTAATTGGACGAAGTACTTATCTAAAATGTTTTATTTAAATAAAGGATTTCGAGAAAAATCATTTTTAATTCGTTTGAACTTTGTTTGTGTTAATTTGAAATCCGTCATATCATGATCACAGACACTAAAGCACTTTGAATGCGCATTGTCTCTTCCATCTCATTACTGGTGTAGAGTTCATCAAAATTTGGATATTAGTGATAATATTGCGTCCTGAGTTTGCAGCACTGAATATTAAATATAACATTCGAAGTTTTCGTTGAATATGTAGATTTTAAGTGTCGGTAACTATGTAATCATGTGATATAATACGATTTGAAAAAGTACAACTTTATATTGTGTTGTCAAAATTGTTACACTTGCGGTATCACATGAGCATGGCAAATAATGTACCTCTGCTGATGTTTACACAATGCAAAATTTCCGCATTTTTTGTCGATTAATTTAGAAATTCCAGAGGGTGTATTAAGATAAATGATTTGCCCTGTATATTTATACCTAAATAATATTATCTTAAGAATTAGGCTAATACAGTAGAATATGGCAAGCTTGCTCGACAGAATGACCTTATCTGTGGTTGGTTTGGAATGCTAGGTAAATAGGCCACATTCAACCCTTTCATAGTCAAATACAGAAGTCAATAGCTAGGAAAGCTTTCTCAATCAATCGCTGTAAGTAGATGTGAAATGTGAATACAGTATTGTGTTGTCAGAGTGTCAGACATCATTGTTGACGAATCATTGTTGTCGAGCTATACAACTAATTCCCATTTTAATTTGTTAATTACGAATAACAAATTTAAACGTTGTCTGCTTTATTATATAGCAAAACCAGGAAGTATTAAAATTTGTAGACTGATATTCAAATGATAATTCTGAATGAAACTTCTAAAAAGCATGTTTCTATTAAAATCGAAAAAAAAACATTTGCGGAAAAACAGAATAACGTACATTTCGGTTTTCTCAAAAACCGGATTCGTTTTTAACGAAAACAGACGCATATCGATTTTCAAAAATAATTAATTTTATAATTCAAATAGTTTTTTGGTTTATCTCTAAGAAAAAGAAATTGAGGTTTAATTGAAACAAGTGGGACTTTTGCCGAAAGTAGTATCTCTTCTTTTTTTGTAACTTGTACAAAACTTAACCTAGAAGTGAAACTTTTTTTTGAAAGAAAACAAACCCGTTTTAAACCTGAAACCGGTTTGGTAGAAAACCAAGCCAGTTATACAATATGATGTTTTCATAGGAAACCGAACTTATTTTGAAATATCGAGGAAAGGTTTAATAGAAAGCAAAATCCGTACTTTAAATATTGTTTAATGTTTCTAGTAGCCTTTTTCCCTTTCTCCTAAAATACAAAACCTGAACAATCGCCTTTTGTGCCCACTATTGATTACTACATACTTCTTGAATGCTTCTAATAGGACTTGAATAGCTTTTTCTTGTTTAAATATTTTTTACATAGACTGTAGCCTATTTAATTTAACCTGGCTAATTGGAGGCCAACAAGCTAGCAAAGAAGTTAAATTAATACTACTTCCCGTTTTCTTGGCGTAAATAAATAGAATATACATAATATATGAAGTACCAAATGAAGACTACTGTTAGATAAAAAGAAAAAAGAAACGCTTAGGAATATAGTTACTGAGTCCATTTAGGACTGGTTTCGGTTACGAATTGTCTTTTTTTTTTCTTTTGCAAGTCGATTTCATCGTAACTCTGGTAGGTATTAGCCGACTATATGATACAATATGAAATACCATTTTAATTAACAATCAGTAATTTACACTGTGATTACACTGGATCATAAATGCAGATGGTTGTAAGCCGGTCAATCGTAAATCGACGACAAACTGTACTACACATTAAGAATTACCGAATAGCACATGTAATTTATATATATATTGTTAAAATTAATGAAGGTCGTATGCTTTCCGTATCAATAGTCCAGTCTGTAACAGCAGGTAACATTTGCTCAATAGATTTAAACTTGAGAAATTATATATATATATTGACAATTAATGTACATAATATATGATTATGTGTAATTAGAAAAATAGTTTCTTGCGTAGCATTTATCATGTGCTTGTCTATACTCTAACAATGACGAAATTATTAAAATATAAAGAGAAAATTTCTCTACAGTCCTCTCCACCAAGGTCCATGTATCGACTAAACAATGTATTATAAACAACACCCTATAAATATTTTGAAAACTTGTTTCAGTTTTATTTATGGGTTTTATAGCACACAATATTCAACATGATATAAGAAAGTATAATAAAATATTTTATGATGTATTTCAGAATTTTCATTGTTCTTTTGTTTTTGTTTTTTTCATATATTTAATACATGTTACTGTTATCTTCTTGAAATTTGTATTACACATCTTACTATTGCGTGAAGAAGATATGTACCTTATAAATTATGAAAACATATTTTCATTTCATGGTATTTTTGGAACTTTCATATATATATATATATATATATATATATATATATATATATATATATATATATATAGATAGATAGATAGATAGATAGATAGATAGATAGATAGATAGATAGATAGGTAGCTGCAATGGGTCTATTCCGGACGTTTTCGTTCAGTTTAGACCCCTTTTGCAATGCACGAAAATACACAAGGGGTCTATACGGGACGAATGGGTCTATTGAGGACCAAAAATGGGTCTAAGCCGGACGATAGGGGTTTAAATGGGACGGAGGGGTCTAAGTAGGACGATCAGTGCTACCAACATACTTTTCTTAAAGTGTTTACTGAAACTTAAATTATACTCATCTGATAGTGATTTGAAGTGTAGTGTTTCTTTTCAGCAGTAAGGCTATTAGACACTTGAATCTAAAGTTCGAGGTGGAATCCGAACTACATTTGTGCGTTCCAATTTTAGTTCTTTTTCAACCGGGAATCAAACTCGGGACCCCACGTACCAAAGTCGTGAGTGCTAGCCACTATAGCAACGAGAATAGCAATAATCATGACATAAGAGCTTGTGGTAGCATTATAGTATCAAACTACATATATCCATTATATTTCTTCCATCTCATTTGGGATTTTTTTAAAATGAGAAATATACTAGTTTCCAACTCTACCATTATACCAAGATCACTAAAAGTACAGTCATCCAAGTAAACAAAACACATCTTAATTCCAAGTAATTCGGAATACTTAATAAATAAAAAGATAAATACACAAAAACATTAAAATAGAAACGTAAAACATTAAACACTTGATGTAGCACTTACAATTTGGGACATCTTTTCGGTATAGTTTATAAATATCTTATTGATAAAGTGGTAGACCGTTTATGGTGGCGTTTCCTGGTTCGATGGTTGGCTACTGCCAAGTCAGATTTGGAATAGAAAAACACCGTGTGCATCGGTTTTCTCTGGGTTCTCCCGTTTCATCTATTATCAAGTGTGGGAGGATTCAGTAGCCTCCGTAGAAAAAATCATTTTGGAAGCTCCACTATTTTCACGAAATATGGTCAAAGTCCTTTTTCAAGTATGATGTTGCAAACTAAATGTGTTTCAACTTTCATAAAACTCAAACCGGTTACAAGTATGTGAGGAAAGACTATGATGATTATTGAAGTTTAGCATCTCTTTTATGCACCAAGGCTATATAAGACGTAGATTTACAGTGAAATATGGAATGTGAACGACCATAATACTTTAAAATTTAGGTACACTTTCATCACGAATCGAACCCATGATCTAATGAACCAAGGACGCGTGTTAATTACTAGACCAGCGAAAAGTTTGGGGAAAAACTGAAAGTGTATATATTACATCTTGAAAATTGATCTATCAGCTTTCACAAGAACTAAAAAAAAAAGGAAAAAAAAAATAAAAAGTCGGAATACACGGAAACGAATTAGATTAGTCTTAACTTATGAAACAGTAAAGAGATACCTGTAGTATGCATTCAAAGTTCACTACTCTTACGCTTTTGGTAAGGAAAATATTTAACTTGGGAAAAAGTATTTTAAATCCATCTAGTGGCAAACAGTTTCTAGTCACCGCGCTCCATTCACCGCAGGCTTCTTAGAGGTACACATAATGATTTATTTATACTTTGTCATTTACCCCACACTTCCCTGGCTACAACCCAATTAAGAATTAGATATTTGGAAGGTTCCAGTTGGATGGATGGTAAGTTAGGCATAAAGCCTAAATGTATATCAAATAACGAAGGGGTACTATTATGTTTGGTTTAAGTTAAACATTAAAGATATATATCATCTAATTCAACCCGTGCCCTTATATGTGGAAGACATACCATGAATGCGCACTTACAAAATGGGCCAACCTGTTCCAAAATGAGTGTTTCTTTAATTGACAATTTTGTAATACGAATTTTGATTACTCCCTCAGTAATCACCATAGCTAATAGGATCATTAATAACAACTAGCTTTTTATTTGTGTTAACATTCTCGGATTTACAGATTCTATAATTCAAAGAGAGAAGGATTACAATCATTAGATTGAATGAGTGGAGAATTGCAATATGTGTTATCAGTGGCGTATTTAAGATTTCGTTTCGGGAGGGGCTTTGCTAACTTTCGGGGGGGGGGCTTTGCCTGTAAATGTGAACATTTTGCAAGATATTTCATTTAATTTACTATAGTAAGTAAGATTTTCGAGGGCTTAAGCCCGGAAGACCCTCCTATATACGCCACTGTGTGTTATTCTTTATATTATTAAAAAATATGATAATTCCAATTCAAAGTAAACATTTTTAATGCACTTAAATTTCCAACTTTAAAAATTTTTAATGTTTCTTAATATGCCAGTATTTACTCTAATTTCTCATCTAAATTTATGTTTTGTGCAGTTTGTGTTTTGAGTATATTCTTCTATAGTTATTTTGCGTTTTTTTAAATTCAATTATTGTCAAATTACTTTAAGTTTAAGGCCACACGAAAGTTCTATGAACAACAGGAATTGATATAGCATAATTAAATAAAAATATTGTTAAACCTACCCAGGGATTAGTGGTCGCGTTGGCTTAGTGGTAGAGCGTTCACCTCTGGTGCTTGGGGTTCCTGGTTCGATCCCAGCTCGCGCGAAATGAACTTTGTGCTGGACAAACACCGTGTACGTGGGTTTCCTCAGGATTTTCCTATTTCCTCCCAATTTCTTCATTTCACCATTTCATTAATTTCTCAACATCACCGTCTCCTTTAGCCTATCCGCCATAACCGTGGGACATAAAACTCAAGGATTTCATTTCATTTCCTACCCACGGATCAAGGCCGGATTAAGGAGGGCTTAGGGGGCTGTAGCCCTGAGCCTAAAGGCGGATGGGGCCCCCCAATTTGATCAAAGTCTCAACTGGCTGTCTAAAACGCTTACTTTCAGCTGGTGCATGCCGTGTGTCTAGTTACGAGGAGCAACTCCGGGATTATTCTGCACATGTACGAATTTATCTTTTCTTGAAGATGATACAATGAGAATTTACTGCGTTACTATTCTAAACTGCACCAGCCGACAGCCTTGAAAATTCGAAGTTCCATTTCAAATTCATTTACAAATAACAGGGTCCTGCAAACCTTATATATTTGGGATATGACTCACTCGTTCATTCATCAAAGCTTATAGAATATTTGCTGTAAATATCGGAACTTAAAATTTGGCAAATATATATCTTTTGTGACACAAGTATATAATAAAAATTCGAAAACTCGAAATTTCCCCTCAAAGAGAGTAAACTAGGGGCCATTTGTGAAATTAAACATTGCAATTTCACTTGTGATATTTTTCTTCAAAACCCATAGGCAAATTCCTGTATATAACTAAACATATGCCTCATATATATGATTTATAGTACAGGTAAAGAGAGAAAACTCTAAACTTCCAATTTTCGCTCTTATAAGAGAAAATTAGGGAGAAAAATCCAAAAGCACATATTGTGACATTATAATATTTATGACTTATTTCTATCACAATTTAAATTATTTTGACTATTACGGTGTCGATCTCGTGTTTTGAGACAATTGGAAAACGCTTGAATTATGAGTTATCAAATCTCTATTTCAAAAGAAATAAACGATAAATAGTATTGGAAGTCTAGGTGTTGCCCACATATTATTGAGCCAAAGTACTTTACTTGGTTTGCTGTAGCCATTTGTTAGTCTTAACCAGAGGTAGATAGATACGTTGCTTATCCAATGGGTCTATTCGGATCGTTTCCGGCGCGTTTAGACCCATCTTGGAATGAACTACAATATGCAAGGGGTCTAAAACGGACGACTAAATGAAACAACGTTTTCGAATATTTTTCTATACACTGTTATCACTCCCGTTTTAAAAGGCTGAGGTAGCTAGATACCATGAGACAAAAATAGCCAAAACTTGTTACAAATATAGTTTTGGCTCGCGCTAGTTATAAAGTGTAATCTACATTCTCGATATGCTTTACAGTATTTTCATTCTCTCTGTGAAGAAGAAAAGATACTGCAACTATACAGTAAATAGACATGATTTATGGACACTACAGTGCGTCAATGCAAGTTTTCGCTTACTCTCAGCTAGTATGCCTTCTGTCTATTTCCACGAAGCAACTCGGAGATTATTGTGTGTTTATAATTGACTAAATATGGAACATGGTAGGTATTAAATTTTGAAAATAAAAAATAAAAATATTACTGAAAATCATAACAAACACATCATTTCCGCTTACTTGTTATGGTATATCGTGTATAAGTTGAAACTACAGGTAAAGTGAATTCCTAAGAGGAAAAGAATATTAGTGAGGTACTGACACGTGAAAACTAGAGGTGATTTATTGCTTTACAGCTCCTTTTGTCTGCCATTTTAACAGGCTATGCAAAGAATATGCCAATCAATGAAAGGAGCTGGTGAAATGAAATGAAATCTGTGTTTTACGTCCCACGGTTATGCCGGTTAGGCTAAAGGAGACGGTGATAATGAGAGATGAGTGAAATGGTGGAATGAAGAAAGTGGGAGGAAACGGGAGTACCCCGAGAAAACCCACGAGCACGGTGTTTGTCCACCACAAGTTCACTTGGCGGGGGCTGGGATCGAACCCGGGACCCCAAGCACCAGAGGTGAACGCTCTACCACTGAGCCACCGCGCCCCCAGGAGACTTTTTTAACTTAGAGAATTAGAAAACACTACTTTTTGTAACAGTTATCACTTAAAATTTTCAAGTTGACCTCAGAAACACTATGACAGGGTTCTTTGGAGCATTTTTAGAGAATTGAAACTTTTGAAACTGTTACACTTTATTCTCATCCATTTCCATCACATGCATATAGTTATTTTTTTAGGCTGGCCTTTTGATTCAGGGGTTACTAATACGAGTACCTTGAGAGCACTTCTTATATAGAATTTAAAACTAAGTTTGAAATTATATAAAACTTTTATTTTCATTCATTTTAAACCTAGTAGCACCAATTGAGTGCACGTGCACCCCAACTTCAATTTTTCATTTACTGTTCCCGTTTTTTTGGTGGAGAAATTTACTTATTCAGAGCATTGTTTTCTGAACGCTACGTTTCTTTAAGAAAATATTCAGATCATTTCAACAAAGTGGACAAGGAATAAGTATTTTTTTTCTGTTGCAGTGCAGCTGCACCCCTGCTTGCTGCTTAGCATTCTGCAACGATTCAATTTCTCAGGGATTTCCAACAATGTGTTACAGGCTTTGTGAAAGATGTTTTCAATATTATTAAAAACATCTGAAGTATGATTACTTTCATGAACAACAAACGTCCATCTCAGGCACGTAGCCAAGGGGGGTCCGGGGGCCCGGACCCCCCCTTCGAGACCAGAAATGAAAAAAAATTAAGGAAGGATAAAACATAATGAAATGACGAAAAGAAGGATCAGCGTTAAAAATTAAAATGAAAACTACAGGAAGCTTTTGCTTACTCTTTCTTATGAGGAGATTTGTATTACTTGCAATATGGTGACGAGGTAAGCGAGATATTCTGGAAGAGTCAGGGAATTTGAAACTTCAAGAAAAGTTATGGAATTCTCTGAATTTCTGCTACTAGTCAGGGAGATTTCAAGCTTTCGAAAGCATAAGTGCCGTTGTGTAACAGGGTGGACATTTTAAATCATAATTTTTCGTCATCGCATCCTTGCAGTATCAAACATGTTATTTCAAGGACAATTTTCTATTGCTCCTTTAACCTGTCATTTGGAGCCGACAATAGTTCACGGAATAATAGAAGCAAAAATTTATGTTGAAAGAAAGTTCTGTTAGCATTTGATTCAGCAGAGAAAGGAACGTATATATTGTAAAACTAGTTGAACATACACATGCTTCGCACAGGGGCTGTATTTGGAAGTTAACGCCTATGGGAGTATCACCATGGATCTCAGCGACGGCGAAAACTATGGATTTTATACTAATATCGGTCATTTTGGGCTATTTTTTACATGTCTCGGTATCCCCCCCCCCCCCCCGCTGCTCCTGGCCCGTATACAATTGTAACTAAATTTGCAAGTCATCGCTAATGGAAGTGTCACCATTGATTTCAGCGACCGCGAAAACTATGGATTTGACACTAATATCGGTCATTTTGGATTACTTTTATATGTCTTGGTATCTCACCCCCTCCGGAGCCGAATAGCGTGAATTTGGAAGTTAATGCGATCCGAGTTTCACCATTGATTTCAGCGACCGCAAAAATATGAATTCGACACAAATAGCTCAAGTGATAGAGCGTTGGCTTCGTATTCGGGAGGTCGTGGCTTCGAATCCCGCTGCCGACCATCCTGAGTGAGATTTTCCAGGGTTTTCCTCAGTCCTACCAGGCAAATGCCGGGATGGCACCTACTAAACAGGCCCTGGCCGATACCTTCCTAAATCCTTTCCATTGTTAATGTTGTTGGATATCCAGTGTAAAATGGCCTCTGAGCTGTATGTGGTGATTGTTAAATAAATAAATAAATAAATAAATAAATATCGGTCATTTTCTACTACTTTTACATGTCCCGGTAAACGCCCCCCTGAGACCCCGCCTGGTTCGAATTTCGACAAAAACGTTTAACTCTGGTCTGGAGCCTGGACCAAGGTATTCGTGACTAAAATTTGGCAACTCTCGGTCAATTTGTCTGGTTCCCAAACCGGTTCCGGTAAACGCCCCCCTGAGATCCCCCTGTTTCGAAATTTAAAAAAAAACCGCTTCGTCTTGATCTGGGGCCTGGGCCAAGGTATCCCTATCCAAAATTTGGTAACTCTCGGTCCACTCGTCTGGTCCCCAGGCCGCACACAGACAGACAAACATACAAACTAACTTTATTTTATTTATATTAGAAGATAGTTTAAAAGACAGTATTGAGTATGTACTTTTTATAATAATTGAGGTCATAACGAAAGGAAAATTGTTATATTTGAATAAACAGGAGAAGGACGTAAATATTGTAAAATCTTTTTCAATACTTTTTTATTATTATTATTATTATTTTGCTCGAAATTTCTTCATAGTTTGTTATTAAAATACTTGCCAACATATCCTGATTTTATTGTGCTAACAATCCAATATATGTTGATAGTAAAGTAATTAAGATTGATCGAGCTTCTGGGCCTTCAGAATTTCATGTCACTCCCCCCCCCTTACGAAATCCTGGCTAAACGAACCAATATATGTTCCAGTAAAATAGTTTAGAATGATCGAGACCCTTTTGTGATGACCACAATATTTCATGTCACGGACCCCCCCCCCTTCACGAAATCCTGGCTACGTGCCTGTCCATCTGCACACATTATCCCCGTATATACAGTATATTATATAGGATGTGAGTGTACTGTATAAATAAACGGTGCCCCATAAGTCTGGTTGCACAGGCCATCTAGATAGCGATTAAAGATATGAAAAAGTGATGAGACATAAGAGAGCAATGCTACTGGAAAATATAGGCTTTCGGTCTAAAATGTTTCAATATTTCAAATTCAACCAAGCATCTGAGCTCTACAGTGGTGTAGCGCTCAATTAAAGAATAATGTAGCATTACCACGCCACGCCATTAATGGACAAAGTGAATGAAAGACGGGGTAGTTTGAAGTGTTCTGAACCACGAAAGATGAAAGATAGAAGAGACGAGCATATGAAGGATGAAGGATCACATCCCACTTCAATGTTCACGGCACTGGCGCCACCACCAACCTTAGTAATACATACGTTGATTCAACGTTGAAATTTCATTTATTGTGAAATGAATAAACCGTTTAATAGGCAGACATTTTCCCTTTATCCAACGCTGGTGAACAGTACGAGTTAACATTTAACTACCAGTTGTTGTTCTGAAGACAAATTCTTTAATCTATTAGGTCACCTCTATTTAGATAGTAATGCTCATTGCTCAGTAGACAGATATTTCTTTTTCTATATTTTCGGTTATTAATCATAAGTAAATATCAACGTTTTAATAAAGATATGTATAGTAAAATTCATCCTGTTTTAATTTAATTTTGTTTTGTATTTGTCCCTTCCTCTTGTTTGTGAGTAGTAACGGTACTGCCATGAATATTGAAGTCGTGTGTAATCACTCAGCCAGTGGAGTAGAGATCACTATGCCTGCCACGCGTTATTTAGTAGGTCGAGGTTGGCAAGTATCCATGCTCCGGTAGGACATCCTGACTGAGGGGTTTCCTAATTTATTCAGTCCCTCCAGGTGAATGCTGGGATGATAGTTACTCTTTTAGGCTAGAGCCGCTTTCTTTCTTAATCCTAGCCCAACCTAAAGGGCGAATGTGACCTCGGTGCTGAAGGTCCGAACTCCTCCTTGTATCCTTCCCTTGAACAAAGAAAATGCTCGCGTGTGATCCTTTCCCCTTCATATATCCGCCCATCCAGTGTACTTCAAACTACACTGGATTTGACTCGAGTCGAGTTGGATAAATTTTCCAAGCCGAGCTCTCGAGTGGAATTGAAAGAAAACTCTCTCGGACTAGCCATGTCCATCCCTAACTACAAGCCATCATGGCAGTAGATTCTGTCTTTTGGGAGAGTTTTGTTCCGATTCTTTGATTTCCATATTAGCCTACTTTGTTTTTACCACTTCCAAATTTAATAATCGATTAAAAAGATAGAATTATGACGTCGTTCTATTAACATCTACCACTCCAGAATTTTCCGTGCCTTCGCAGTAGAAATTGAGATGAAATGTTTAGAATCTGTGGAAGTTTATTTTCTGCGATTGCCAATTACACAGAAGTATTATTAGCGAGGAAAAGGGGGATTAGAAGGTCAATAGCCAGCCGGAAAAATGAAGGTGAAATCTTACGTCCCAAGGTTATTTCGGCTAGGCTAAAGAAGAAGGTGATGATGAGAAATAAATGAAATGGCAGAATGAGGAAAGTGGGAGGAAACGGGAGATTCACGAGGAAACCCACGCACACGGTGTTCACTTGGTGGAAGCAGGGTTTGAACCCGGGACCCCATACACCAGAGGTGAACACTCTAGCACTGAGCCACCGCGGCCTCGAATAGCCAGACGGATTTCTTACGTGAGGGAGATATGAATACCGAGGGTGCAATGGCAAAGTCACCAAAGATTACAAGAAAGAGTTTATTTATTGCATACGGAATCTCGGAAGAATTGAAGCTCCTTTTACAAAACTTATGATTTAAACTCACTTGGCTCATGAATATTTATGCTGTAACAGACATGCCATTTGTGAACTGTAATAGAGATGCATATTACAGCACACAAATCCAAGACTAGAATGTTTTATCAGCAATACAAGAAAACTAGAAAATACAGTGGTATATAATTTAATTCAGTTACATACTTTATGTTTACAGAAAAATACAAAGTATTGATTTTAGAATACTTTGGTTTGAAATTCTTGAAATAGCAATATCCCTGAGGAACATATTTGCTATATCTACTAAGAAGTATATCAAGTATCACGCTTTATGCAAAAATAAGTAAAATGTGCTTTATTGTTCAAGATCAGTAATAAAGACATTAAAAGATACATTAAACGAATGTATTACATGGTCTCATCAACTACAGAATTATAATCCCAGTTTTCCAGCTATGTGATATATGAATGCTACGTCGTGAAAAAAGAATGACATAAAATAATAATATTAATAATAATATACAGTGAAACCTCATAATGACACCGATAAGATAAAAGGTTGATTCAAAATTGTGTATACATCTTTGTAAGTTGGAAAGTATTGTATTGATTGCAATGGAATTTGCGCTATAGCTATTCTGGTTGACGCTTTTATCGGTGATATATTTTAAAACCTATAAAATATACCCATATTTTTAGAACATAGTAGAGAGAGTGAAGCTGTTGAAAATTCGACACACTAAGGAATTTGCTACATGCATCTAAATATTGCCTTTAGGAGTGTTAATAAGAATAATATCATAATTCACGTTATACAGACATTAATAATAACTTATACCAAACATACACACATCATGCCCAGAAGATTTAATAAAAATATGAAAATAACGGAATGTAACACTCATAGGCGCCGACTTGAAGAAAATATTGGGGGAGCCACTGGCGCAAATCCCGGGAGGATGAGAAGGACATGTCCCCCAGTCTTGGACCTGGGGAACAGTCCCCCCAATAATCTGACGTAAAAAGTGCTTTTTAGGATAAGTGTTATGATTTGTGTCCGTCTGCCATAAAGGAATGTATGATGGAATTTATTTCTCTCAGCTTTTACCGGTATATATATATATATTAGAAAGAATATATATATATTAGAAATGTATATATATTAGAAAGAATCGTATTCAGTAGTAGTTCAAACTGAACTTCGTGCTGTAGTGCGTTTAGTAGTTTCATAAATATGTATTAATTCCACATCCGCTACTTGGACACAAATTGCAATAAATGCCAGAGGAGAATATGTCCCTCTCCTCATTCTGGAAAATTGTCCCAGCTGTCGGTACGGGCAAAAATCCCGGGGAAATTGGGAAACATGTCCCCCAACATTGGAACTGGAGGCTCCCCCAATAATCCGATTTGAAAAGTGCTTTTTGCAGATAAGTGTGATGATTTGTGTCCGACTGCCTCAAAGGAAAGTGAGATAAAATTGATTTCTTTTGGCTTTTCCATTTTTAATGAAAATGAAGGTGTGCGACTGTGCGTGACGTAACCTGATGTGAAATCTTATCTCCTCCTCCCTCCTAGGCCCTAGCACACGAAGAGTATATAGACTACCCTACGTCAGTAGAGCCCATCTTTTAAGTAAACGCGCATTTTATCTATTTGTAGTATCAGACTAGGCATCTACTCATGCTTCGTAAGTAAAGAAAAGAATGTAATTGCTGGAATATTTTTCTCCGTAATCTTAAGGTTACATCTGTTAACTAATGTGTATATGATACGTGTCAGATTTCTGTAACGATTCCTGTAATGCTATTGAGATTATCGTCATTTTGCTCAAATAAGCATATTGTTGCGTCATACATAATTTTCTTTCTTCATAGTTTTGGGGAAGTCATTATTTATATTATTATAAAACAAGTGTCCAAAATTTTAACGTGGATCATTGTTGATGCCTAATTGGAAACATACCAATTATAAATATTCATGTATTAAGATTTCAGAATGCGTTCACGGCAGTGATTTGTAATACGGATATGTACTACTACTACTTCATCTACATCACCTAATATATAATATACTCTACAACATGTTCACCTCAGAAATCAGATTCATCCACCGTAATATGAAAATCTTTGAGTTTTGTGTCCCATAGTTATGCTGGCTGTGCTAAAGGAGACTGTGATAATGAGAAATGAATGAAATGGTGGAACGAAGAAAGTGGGAGGAAACGGGAGAACCGCGAATAAATCCACGCACATGGTGTTTGTCCACTAGAAAGTGCACGTCGCGGGAGCAGGGTTTGAACCCGGGACCCGATGCACCAGAGGTGAACGGTCTACCACTGAGCCACTGCGGCCCTTTACCGTAATATGGATTTCATCTCCCTTCCCTAGAATAAGTCTCAAATCTGCCCACCTCGCAATGTTGCACACAACCAGTGGGGGCTTTAGGATTGTGTTTCGAGGGGCTACGCCCAACACAGGGAAGGAAGTGGCAATTGACCACCTGAGTTTGATAATTAAATGTATTTTAATTTATGCATGAATTGAAATTTCAATGGCAAGAACTGCAGACCGATAAATCCTATATGGTATAATACAAAAACTTAGGAGTGAATCTTACCTTTTATTATATCCATAGAAGAAAAAGGAAGTATACTCTTGGCCTACCTAATTTTCCAGGTTAATTATTCCCCCGTTTTGATTTTCTTTAATTCAAACATTTCCTTCTTTTTAAAATAACAAAACGATATAATTTTTCCTTTTTTATAATAACTAAAGTTCCGCCATGTTGATATCCGCTCAAGTTGGTGTGGAACACCAGTTTCGCTTATCAACTCCTGTTAGTTTAGGTGTTACTGATGACGGCCGACTTGAATCACAGCTAACAACGGTCGATAAAGTATGATAGGCGAAACCAAAGATAGTAACATCAAGAAAAAGAAACAGAAAATGAGAAAGGACAAAAGAAAGAAAAAGAGGACGCAATTCTTACATTATATGAAATTTGGCAAATACAGTATTATTTCTGAACAAAGAGCATGAGAAAATGGAAAGTCAATGACATTCTTAGAAATGCTAAGAAGAATTATTGATTTGCGAAAAACTAACATATTTATTACGGGGCGATCTTGAGCCCGATAGCACCCTATACGCCACTGAAGACAACTCTGTTCCCCTGATCCTCCACAACATTGTTTTTGAATTTCATAAATATTTTGAACATTGCTTTTATATATAAATATATTGAAGACGGATTTACGCCGATCGGGGGAGGACAAACAATGAATAAATATATAATCATATTCAGACGTTTTCTATCAGGTGCTGGATGAAAGACCCTCCCCCACAGGATTTCGGTCCGCCCCATCCGTTCCGCTGCGAATTTCAAGACCTAAATCAAATTTGCCTAAAACAAATTCAAGTTCAAAATTTGGGAACTTTACTGCAAGTTCGCGCACCACATTGATCGTCCCTTGTCATATCAGTGCTGCGATAGTGTTGGTTAAAGCTTCAGTGCTCTATTAAACACAACTTTGAAAGTGGCGTTTTGTATCGAATAAGAAGGCTGTTTCTAATATTGAATTAAAGGTACGACGAAGTTTAAGACAGAAATTCTTTCTCCTCTTTGTTACTTTTTCCTAAACTGGATTATATTGGGGGGGCAAGGACCCTACCTTTAAATGTTGGGGGGCCAAAAGTGTCCTGCTCCCCCCCCCAAAGTCAGTGCCTATGATGCTCGCTATTCGCACGGGTAGAATAAGTTTTATGGAAAATATTTCAAAACACTGCAACAATGAAAAACTCGATCGACGGATTTTAGACATAGAATTAAACATAGAACTTACTCGTTACTCGTAAGTTGTGTTTAACACTACGGGTTAAGTACACTACTTTTAAAAATAAAACTCATACTTGAAGAAAACTCGACATGAAATGAAAGCTTAACCTATTTTTGTTTTTGGTTTGTTTGAGCTTAACGTCCCACTCTTACGCCGTGGTGGCTGAAGGAGACGTGAACCTACTTATTATTGTGGAATCAGAACCACTTTTTTCGTATCACAGTGGGAATCGAACCTAGGGCTACGCGCGCCGAAGGCAAGCGTTCTAACCTCTAAACCAAGCATGAGCCCTCAACATCTTCGTTTTACTCCCATTGAGATGAAGAACAACAATGATATACAGTGAATTATAATGGAGGAACCCATGTAACGCCAAAGAAAGGTAGAATAAAGCTCAAACACCGCTTTGTACACTATAAAATTCACATGAAACTTCCTGCCATTGAACAAAGGACGAATATCACCAGATGTTATACCTTTAGCACTTAGTCACTGCGGTACCCTTTAGGGATCATTAACCCGATTACCCTTTCCCCCCTTTTCACAGGTGTCTCTTTCCAAAGTGCTTGCGATCCATGTGACCTCTGTAAACTGCATCTCAAGTATCCAGTTGTGTGAAGAAATCGGTAGTGGATAGTCGGGAAACGGAAAAAGCTAAATCACAGCAAAAGGTTTCATAATGCGGAAGGGGTGGGGAACTCCTCCCATGTGGCAAGTTGTTGGTTCAATACATGAAAATAGAACAAAAATTTTACACACCTGCATTTTTGTTACTGACGGGAGTGAAATAGAAGTTCTATCATCAAGTTAAATTTTTCCTTTGTTTTCTTAAATCCTTTGAATTTCCCTTTACGATGAATGTTTCAAGAAAACTATGTCAGTTGTTTTTTTCATTTTTTTTCTTTTCTTTTTTCTTATTATAAAAAAGCAACGCTCTCTTGTCACTTGCTCAAGTGTTACGAATGAGCTAGTGCATTTAGAGTAGATAATATTTGCTTTCATTGTTTGTAGGCTCTACTGTCTGTGTACCCTAAAAAACTTCAAAAATATGGTTGTCTTTCCTTTTTATCTGGCACATAGAAATAAGCTTAATAAAATATGGTACCATTCTTATCATTCATGGCATCAGCCATTCAAATTTTACATATAGTTGTATCTGACACCGCCTGTGTGAACAACAGTCCTGGTGATGATTTATGGTGATTTATTGATTACTCTCAATACCTATATGAATGATTCGCTAATAATGATCGCAAATTGATATAAAATTGATCATAAAAAATCATTAAAACTTTCTAAGTTAAATTATAGATTTTTTTTTTTTTTTTTTTTTTTTGAGACTGAAGCTATTTTAAAGAATCGTCAAATTTGAAGAAGTTCGAGTAGGGATGGTATATAAACGAGGTTGCAGTTCCGGTTTCGTCTCGTTTGACAAAAGTGGTCTCAGTCCCGATCTCGTCTCAAAGTAAATAGTATAAAATAAAATAAATGTGTAAGTAGTATCATTTTTTGCTTATATTATTCAATTTGAATTGTTGTGTGGCATATCCATTCGTAGCTAAGTGGCCAACACTCGTGCTTTTTATGCGTGTTCGCGTGTTCAATCATTAGGGTGTATATCAAACATTGGATGAAACTCGAATAGTGATCCACGTTTCACTTTAAACAGCAGATCTTATCATATAACCTCAGTACTTGCTATGCAGAGAAACTCTTCACAGTCAACTTCAATACTATAGTTAATTTCCTTCCTGCTGAATCAGAGTTATTCAATATCCTACCAGATAACACAGTAGATAGCAGCAAGAATGTATTTGAATGATAGGAAATTTAAATTGTACAATTTCTCATTTATTTTTCGCTACCAGAATGCCCGTTCTTTGCACGGGGAGAATAAGTTTCATTTTGGACATATAGGGCAAAAATACTGTCACCCATCAACTATGAATTCGACACTAATATCGATCATTTTCAATTATTTTAAAGTCACCATACCCTTTAAGAGCACTAATGGGAGCTGAACTTAGAAGACTTAAACAGCATCGGAAGTGTCACTGTTCGTCTCAGCGACCCCGAAAATTATGGATTCGACACTAATATCGGTTATTTTATATATAGATATAAATATATATATCGGGTGTCCTAAAAATGGCGCCCACAAACTACAGAATACTATTCTGCAGGTCAAAATAAAGGGAAAATCTTATATGATGGAATGCTCCCCGGGGCCTCCCTCAGCTGGTATGAGGAATTAAAATTTCACTATGTGGCAACATCGCATATTAAGTTTGAGCATTAGCATCGCTCTACAAATCCATCAAACAGTTATATCGATTGTTAAGATAATAATTGTTGCTAGTGTCAACTCTATTGACTTCACGGGCGTCTCTGGCGGTCTAAAGAGGGGACGCGTCCCCCAAATATTCTGAATACGAGATAAATGGATCAATGCTGAAAGTATTTAGATCTATGTGGAAGAAGTAAAAATATAGGCAGAACAAATTAAAATTATACCTTTTCTTAAACATTAGGTTAACGTGAATAGAATGTCCGCCTGACGTATGTCACTTTGAAAGAAGGATTTTATTTATTTATTTATTTATTTTTAAAGTCATGCTTCTTGGTTAGTCAAAGTAGTATCTGCTGCAGGCACATAAGTTTTTCATTGCTTAACCAGCAACAATTGGTTTCCATAACGAAGGGAAACTGGATAAGGGGAGGAAAGGATGTATAGAAAGTTTATCTGCGAATTAAGAAGGGAAATCTACAAGGACGGAAATATACAATAGAAGCGAAGGTGACCAAAAAGAATTTTAAAACATAGAGAAATTTGAATATTATATATGAGAGTAAATTTCATGGGAATACTGTAGAAGGGCAGCAAGGGACAACTACTATGACAATATAGAAATTAGCAGCAAGTTCAAAACATCAGGCTTCGCTATGGAAGAAAATACTTAACGAGTTTAAATATGCATCCACTCATTTTTTCATATAAACTTCCAATCTGAATATCTCGAACAGTTCTCAACTGTACAGGAATGTTATTACCTGTTGAAATCAGCATGAATTGGTCTTTTAAATGGTATGCTTAGTTTCTCTGCAGGCGAGTGTTTTGTCCTGAACTTCCCTCGTCAGCACTAACTTCAGACCATCATATCCAAAAAACAAAATCCGTTTATCTTGTTCCAATCTATCGTACTGCAGAAAGGAAATTCCATCTTCGAAGCGAAGATGATCATCCGGAAAATCTAGTTCTTTAGACGTGGAATTATTATTATTATTATTATTATTATTATTATTATTATTATTATTATTATTATTATTATTATTATTATTACTATTATTACTATTATTATTATTATTATTATTATTATTATTATTATTATTATTATTATTATTATTATTATTATTATTATTATTATTAATAATGCCAAGAACTGTCCTTCTAGCATTGTTTAAATAGCCATTTCTTTGACTCTAAAAACATTATTTGGGTGAATAAATAATGTTACTTTATAACACTAATTTTACTTTATAATACTTATCCATTAAATAATACAATAAAACAATTAATTTAAACAACGAAATGTGCAAATTGTACATATAACAGAAAAGACAATCCCCTTTATAAACATCCAAGCGTATGTCGTTACACTTAGTAAGCAACTTTGTAACTTACAGGATGCCACATAGATTTGCTGTGATGATTACTAAATTAATCCCTCATATTAATTTAGTATCATGATTAGTAAATTTAGTATGACGGATTAATTCCGCTCTTCCCAAATAGTTTCTCTCAGGCAGTCAGCACCTTGATATTTGCAATCAGCGCCAGTCGAGGCAATCAGCACCAATAATTGGCTGTGGCAGTCAGCACACGTGGCAATCAGCACCAAACCTTCAGAACGAAGCGATAGCGCAAAATATCACATCTTAAAAATAAAAAAAGAAGAAGAAGAAGAAATGGCTACCTGCATTTTCGAAGGTCGAAATTTTCTGAGCAAGAACGCGAATACAAGTAATTTCTTGCGATGTATTGCTTCATTAAACTTCTACAACGTAAAAAAAAAAAAAAAAAAAAAAAAAAAAAAAAAAAAAAAAAAGAATCCTATGGATTTACCGCTATGTGTAACAAAATAATATTTGAAGGTAGAAATCTTATGTGCTTGTTTTACAAAATTAGGTTTCGGAATTTGTTGAAAACATGCTCTTTGACTAAAAATGACTTGAAAGGGAATAGATCTACAGTATATTGAGTCACAACTCAAAATTTGAGTTGTTTTAAACACTTTCGATATACCTTGTGATCAGAGGTGTAATTCCTCTTTCTCCCATGTATACCCCTCTGAACACGGTCACCCAAGGGTAATTGTTTACTATCAGAAATGTAACTTAACAATGCGTGCATTTTGAGTAAAGACAATGGTATATATATGTATTTTTTGTCGATATTCGAAACGAGAAACCGAGACTTTCGAGAGTGAGCTTGATTTTTTTTTTTTTTTTTGTGACGAGCTAGTTTCAGGAAGTTACTCCCTCACTAAGTTAATCCCCAGTATTTTCAGGTGGCGTGTTGTTTGTCACGACTCGATTTTCGTGTTGATTGCCACCATTTTGCCACGATTTGCATTCCGATCTTACCATATCTCATTATCGCGGAAATTCACACACACCTGGAGTAAAAGGAAGGGTTGCAAGGCACCTCTCTTTTTGATTCTCTGGAACAAGTGGTAAATGTTTTCGCCTTTGAACACAAAACATCATTAATATCACAATAGCTTAGTAAATTGATATAATTGCATTTTCTCTTTTCACTGAGTTTTTAATGTGGGCTGTTACAAAATGTTACTTTTTCCGTTATGCTACGCGACTAAAGAACTGGGTTTTATATACTTTAGAAAAATGAAATGAAATATTTCAGTTTTACTTCCCATGGTTATGACGTGTAAGCTAAAGGATATGGTAATGATCAGAATGAATGAAAAATAGTGTAATGAAGAAAGTGGTAGCAAACAGAAGAACCCACTGCATCACTGTCATCTAAAGTGTTTACTCTGAGACTTGCTTGAAAAATTAAGCAAATATTTCTCATTTCTGCACCCGTAGAATCCATCTGAGATACGATCTTGTGTACGATTACACCACAAAAACAATATTTTAAATTGTTCTTTTTTTCTGGGAGTGGTTCAGTATCGAATGATTTATCTTTCGATTGCGGAATTCAACTTCTTACATTTATATATAATCTAAATTTTACCTTCAAACGTTCGAGAGAATTAATGGTTCAAACTTAGAGAAATGTAATCTACTAGTTTACTTCTGCCATAGGTTTTATTGTATCAAATCGTACACAGTTCTCCCTTGTGGTTATGTGGATAGCCACGCGCCTTTGGGGTAGGAGACCTGGGTTAGATTACCGGCGAAAGCTTATTTGGATCGGATTCCATGTTAAGATGTAGGTTCATGTCTCAGTCTGCTGCTGAATGGGATACGTCCGAGAGAATTAATGGTTCAAACTTAGAGAAATGTAATCTGCTAGTTTACTTCTGCCATATGTTTTATTGTATCAAATCGTACACAGTGCTCCCTTGTGGTTATGTGGATAGCCACGCGCCTTTGGGGTAGGAGACCTGGGTTAGATTACCGGCGAAAGCTTATTTGGATCGGATTCCATGTTAAGATGTAGGTTCATGTCTCAGTCTGCTGCTGAATGGGATGTTTAACTCAAATCTACTCCAATTCATGCACATTCCATCTTGTTTCAAAAAAGCTATGAAGGGATTGCCGACCCATGTATTTTAATAATCTCTGTTGAATTGGTTTGATTTTTAGTGGCCCGCTCAGCATCGAGGCTATATGAGATGTGGACCTACAGTTTAACGTGGAATCCGATTCACATGAGCTCCCGCTGGAATCGAACCCGGGTCTTCCACGTCAAAGGCACGTACACTAACCCCTTAGCCACAAAGGAGCTCTCTGAGTGGGCTTGAAATTAGCCAACTAACAATACAAAAGTCTCTAAATTTTTGTATTACCAATAGAAGTTTCCTTCCTCTCACCAAAGATGTTTAAAAGATTGCTAAATCCATATATTTAAATCTAATTTTGTTTAATTTAATCTCTAGAAAAGCTATGAAAGATTAAAAAAAAAAAAAAAAAAACATGCCCCTCCTGAAGGTCCGGGTTCTCATTTTTCGGGATGGTTACCTCCTACTTATGGGTGGTCCTGATGAAATGCCTACATTCAACATTGGCTACACATTCGAACACACACAAATTGTACGTCATATAAATATTGAAAATGCATTTGGGGAAATTTTAAGCACACAAATGATTACCTCCTGTGCTTGAACTCAACTTGAATAAATTTAACAGCGGCGTTAGCAGCTGATAGCGTAGTAACCCAATAACGTGCTTGGGACAGTTTGTGTTGTATGTATTATATTTATAAATATAATAGATTTGATTTTTATGATATGGTCATCTGGCAACCCTCAGCTTATGAGTCCATTATCTATAAATCTTCACGATTGTGATATAAGATAAGCCAGAGATAATACCGTGACAAACAACACCAAAATGAAGTTGTGGCAAACAACACGTAAACTATTTCCAGCCCTTTATTAAAAAAAAAACTCCTGAAGTTTGGAACTTTACTCCTAAGTCCTCGCAAACAACTCCTAAACGATTAATATTCACGAAGAGTTTGACTAATGGCAGACCTCACTATTTTGTTGTACTGTATATCCAGAACTTTTAACTCATAAACTTAACAATTTCACCCCTAAATCCTTCGAAACAAATCCAAAACAATTAACGTAGGTTTCATTATTCGTGACGAATGGGCCCACCTTTATTTTACTGTCTGTATCTTGAGAAGTGTAAACTTCTAAACTTTAGGATTTCAGTTTTAAATTCTCTCAGACAATTTTAAAACAATTGATGTAGGTTTTAAAATTATATGTGACGTATGGGGTGCTAACTTCACGAAGTTGACCCGCAATTTGCGGTAATGTATCTTTAAAATAGTAAACTTCTAACTTTGGGACTTCACTCGTATATCTTCCCAAACAAATCATAAACGATTGGTGTACGTTCTAAGAATATCCGCGAGAAGTTGGACTAGATGCATAAAACTTTCGCATACAAAGAACTTTCAATCTTTAAAATGGGGGCTAGAGATATGCATTTTCCACATTTAAAATGGGGGTAAGTCGAAAGCTGTGAAAACACAAAACTCGGGGTTTTCAGCAAAAAACGGCACCAAACTTTAGCATAGAAAACACTTCCTATTTCTAAAGTGGGTTGTTGCATGTCTCCAGCCCCCTCAAATTTATTGTTGCTTTAACTTGAGAAATGTGAGCACGGAACTGGGGATATAAACTGACATAGAAAATACTTTTAATTTCTAAAGTGGGAGGTTGCATGTCTCTACCCCGCACCTCCAAATTTATTCTTGTTATAACTTGAGAACGACAAGAGCACAAAACTTGGGGTTTTCAGAGTAAAAGGGTTAAAAAAAACTTTGGCATAGAAAAGATTTTCAATTTCTAAAGTAGTGGCTGAAGAGATGGGTACCCCATATTTAATAGAGAGAAAACTCTAAAACGGCAAGAGAACAAAACTAGGAGTTTTCAGAACAAAACTAGTACAAACTTTTTTGCACAGAATGAGCTTTCAAATTCCGAAGTCTCCAGCCCTCCCAAATTATTCTTGCTATAATTTGAGAACGGCGAGAGCACAAAACTTGGGGTTTCCGGTACAAAAGGTAAGAAAATACCACAAGACTTTGCCGTACAAAAGACTTTGAATTTCAAAATTGTGTGTGTGTGTAGGGGGAGGGAGGATTGAGACCTGGACCCCTAATTACGGGACCGAGGTGGGTCAGTGGTATAGTATTCACCTCTGGTACTGAATCCCTGATTCAATCCATCACATGCTTACTCACATCCTTCTCGTTTAAATCTATTCATGTTTATTATAATACTGACAACCTGAAAAATTTCATCGTGAATTTGGAATGAAAACTAAAAAGAAACGGAACGCTGTGGTAGGGTCCAATCAAACTGGTATCGAAAATAACTTTCAGATTAATTATTTAACTTGCACTTATGAAAAATACATCACGGAAACAGTGACTGGGATAACAAGTCCGCAGTCGCTGCCGTGCAAGACGGCCGTGACGTTTAGTATCCCTTCCTCAAAGTTGTAAAACCAGATTCGTACAGGGTTAGCTTTTTTTTTTTTCTTCTTCGGGGTTATACTGACACTGCATAGAAAACTTAATATCAAACTAAAGTGAAAAAAATACATTTCATAGTCAATTCGTGCTACTTGGCTCTGAATGTTTTAATAGAACTAGAGTGCCTATCCAGCCCGGTCCTGTTATTCTTGAATAATTATTTCGCCATAGCATATACAACAAGGTTTAATACCATAGATAGTTATAGGACCTCCATGTCGTTGGAATTAGAAAGTATAATAGATGCGATAAATTGTTTGGAAGCTGGATTATCTGTGTAAATTTATTCAAGTTATTACGAAAATTTCCTTATGTTCTTTAAATAATATTATTCGAACATTGTTTTGAAAATTTTCACAAAAATAAAAAAAAATGAATAAATCTCATGAACTTTGAACTTTCGTTTATCCCATCCTAAAAATTGATCATGCACACCAAAGAAACAAAAAGCAAGGCTTGTAAAACTTGGTATGGTTTAAATACAATCTTTTCTTTTTTCCTTTCTTTCTTTTTTTTTTAAGCAAAATTGCAAGTAACGTTTTAGAGGTTATTAATATATATATTTCTTTTTTCAGCTTCTCACACATGCAGCAATCCTTTCTTTTGTAATCACTAGAGACCGGATGTTAGGCAAAATACCTATTCTTTAATATTAAAGATATGATCAAAAATAACGTTTTTAATTTTATGTGGGGGGTTATAGTTTCGATTTAAGGCAATTTTATTTTGCCTAGTTTGCCTATTTCGACCTTTACTGCCTAAATAATTGCTTTAGTGCCTAATGTTGCCTATTCTATGCATTTTCTTTAAAATAAGCCTTCATTGGGAAAATATATAATTTATACAACATAAATAATATACACAAGTGTTTGTAAATACAAGCACGTGCTACGTTAGAATGTACATACAGGGTGAACTTTAAAGATGTGCACATACTTTGGGAGGTGATTAATGATTTCAAAATAAGACAAAAGGTCCTGTTGTATTTTGTCGAATTCTGTGTCGTGTACGAGTGACAGTGGTGCCAACTTGGAATCGAAAATTGAATCTTGACAATTGGAACGGAACAGATAGATGTGCACAAATTGCACATACGTTGGGAAGTGATTCGTGACATGAAAAGAAGACAAAAAGTCCTGTTGCATGTTGTCGAATTTCTCGTCGTGTACAAGTGACATGGGTGCCAACTTGGAATCGAAAATCGTGCACATACTTCGACAGATGATTCGTGACATGTAAAGAAGACAAAAAGTCCTCTTGAATGTCAGGAGACACCTCCCGAAGTATGTGCGCACTTTTATGTTTCGTTCGAATTGTCAGGATTCGATTTTCAATTCAAAGATGGCACCCCTGTCACTCGTACACGATGCGGAATTCCACAACATGCAACAGGACTTTTTGTCTTCTTTTGATATGCATCATGCAACAGGTCTTCTTTTGATATCACGAATCACCTCGCGAAGTATGTGCAGATCTTTGGTTCACCCAGTATGTACGGAATGCATAACAAACTTCGTTTTTATATGTACAATAAAAGAAGATATTAACAAACAAGTATGTTTCTATATTCTTTGAACATTATCTATGATCTGAATCTATTTTTTATTGGTATTGAGTATTTATCTTCATATTTTCGAGTTATATTTTAGTGCCTATTTTACTGCCTATTTTTTAACATTTTAGTGCCTATTTGCCTGCCTATTTTACAGGTTTTTAGTGCCTAAACATCCGGTCTCTAGTAATCACTCACGCCGTCGGTCGACAGGTGAGCGTGGCGCTCACAAATTACGCATAGTCACATTTATAAAGCCAGTACTACTCCAACAGAAGAGAATGAAAAGGTTACACTTGACTCTCACACACAAGACACATCAAGAGACAGCTAGACAGCGTCTCAGGTCTGTGACCCCACTAGGGCGGCTTTGAAACGAAAATATAAACCAGGGTGAGCGCTGCGCTCACCTGTCGACCGTTCCCGGTTTAAACAAAATAAAAAATCACAATAATAATAATAATAATAATAATAATAATAATAATAATAATAATAATAATAATAATAATAATAATAATAATGTTTATTCGCATTTCTCTTTCAAACAGTTTTTCGCGCAAAAACTTCAGTAAAGAGACTTTTTATAAAATGTTTAACTTTAGAAGAAAATTGAATAGGAGATCCGCAGCAACACGAAGAACTAATTGTTATATGAATAATTTGCGGTCACTAGCACCCATATGCAGTAATATTTTTCAAGAGGTGGTCCAAGGTATTGCTCCCGGAACTACGAAATTTCCCCCAGGGCATACTTCATATCGAGCTCAATGGGGATTCCCAGTATTTTGCAGTAATACTTTTCACATACAATGTATTGAAGTCAATGAGTAACAAATCTGAAATCATTACTGCCCATATGAGATATCGCCAAACGATCGACTTTAATCCCCAAAGTAACGACATATACGAATTGTTTCTAAAGAACAAGTAACAACTCCGTGAACATATAGTACTCACAAGGGAACATTCCGATTTGGTGAATTAAATTGCTGAAACTGATTACTAGCACTGGATTCAGCACCAAAAGAAACAGAGAAAAAGAGAGTGTTTAGTGGCAGACCGTATACTGGGTGGGAGATAAGTGAGGGCAAAGTGCGAAGATAGAACGTAGAAAATGTCTAGAAATGTTACGTTAATTTTGAAATGAGTACAGGGATTAAAACGAGTTCATGCAGACATGCTTAGTTTTACACACCTCCTTTTTTTTTTTTTTTTTTTTTTTGTTAAGGTTACTGATCAGAACGAAATAATTATTCTACCATCCAGTAAAATGTTTTCTTTGTTTTGAACTTTCTTTTATGATCAATATTCCAGGTAAATTATGTCAGTTGTCTTTTTTCGTTCATATTTTCTTTTTTTTTTTTTCTTTTTTTTCCATCGCTCACTTGTCGCACTCTCCCATGTTTGAAATGAGCGAGTGAATTTAAAGCAGATAAAATTTCTGCTTTCATTGTTTCCGCTGGTCATTCCTTTTGTTTGGCACATAGAAAGAAACTTCACAAAACATGCTATTATTTCTTATCATTCACGGCATCAGCCATCCAAAATTTTACACATAGTTATATTTGTCACCGCCTATGTGAACAGTTCCAGTGGTGATTTCTTGATTATTCTCAGGGCCTGTGTGAATAGTTCCCTAATAATGATGGTAAATTGGTATAAAGTTCATTATCAAAAAATGATGAAAATTTTCTAAACTATGTTACAAATGGTTGTTGAGCCTATAATTCTTTCAACTTCTTTTAGAGAATCGTCCAATTTAGAGGAGTTCGGGTTAGGGGTGGCATAGAGACGAGACCGCAGTGTGGGTCTTGTCTCGTTTGACAAATAATGGCCTCGATTCTGATCTCGTCTCGATAAACACACTGTACGCTTGTTTCGATCTAGAATGTCAAGTCTCGATTTCGTCTCGGAATAAGTAGTGTGAAATAAAAAATGTGAAAGTAGTATCATCTTACAGATTGTCGTTTCATCTTTCTTATTTTTAGCCTTCATTCTTGAATTAGAATTATTGAATGGCGTGTCCATTCGTAGCTAAGCTGCAATGCTCGTGCTTCGTATGCGTGTTTGCGGATTCAATCATTAGTGCGTATATCAAGCCTTGGATAAAACTCGAATAGTGATCCACATTTCACTTTAAACAACATATATCTTGTCTCATATAGCCTCAATATTTGTTATATAGTGAAACTCTAATCAATCAACTTCAATACTATAGCTTATTTTCTTCCTGCTGAATCAGGGTTATTCAACATTTCTACCAGATAATGCCGTCGATAGTAGCAAGAATGTATTTAAACGATAGGAAATTTAAATTTTACAATTTCGTATTTATTATCCATTAATTCTTCTTTGACTGCCACGTTAAACAAAGAAAATCACGTTCATTATCTTAACAAATAGATATTTTACTAATACAATATTTGTTTCAAATGGATGAAATCCTTAATTACCTTTCACAACACCAACTTTAGTTGACACTTTATAACACGAGGTTATTGCAACCTTAGGATGCGCTTATTCTCCGTAATATTATAGTTACACATCAAGCTGTAGGTCCGCGTCTCATATAGCCTTGGTGCAGAACGGGACACTAAACTCAAATCCAACAATCATCTTTTATTATCTGTGGTCTCGAGTTGTGTCACCAAACACGAGATTCAAACTCAGATATCTCTCCTAGTTCAGATTTCACTTTCTGTTTCTTATACAAGCTCATAAGACTGTGATGTATTATATAGGTATACAACCTTTTTTTTTTACCTAACAGTATGAATAGTTCCAAATTATCGTACACATCCGTGTTTGTAGTCGAGCAAATCGAAACTGCTAGAATGTTTTATATCTATGTAATAACGAAAAAAAAAAAACATAATTATGCAAAATGGAAAAAGAAAAATAATAAATCTCAGAATACTACCTACCATCACTGAATTAAACTTAAAAAAAAAAACACTGGCGTAACAGCCTTTAGCGGACCATGGCTTAAAAGCTGGTTTACGGCACTTATGCCTTTGGAGTGATGTGTGGTCAGCACATCGCTCCCCTCGCCGTTAATGCTGGATTACTAGACGGGAGTTCACCGGGCTTCAAGTTTCGCCTAATACTCCTAGCTATGCAAACGTCAATCAAAGCGATGACACAATTTTCTTACTAGGCGAAAGTTGATTTTTTAAAGCACTTCGTTTAGCTCGCATACGTTGGTAGTCCTGCACCTTATTAATAGTTATCATTTTTTCTTGAAAGTATTTCTTATTAAATAGTCCAGTATGTAGCGGAAAATTTTGACAAATCCAGCGCAAATTGGTAGCCTAACGAAACTTGCAGGATAGTTTCCTTTTATCAAGTATAGTAATATCCTGAAAGTCCTCGAACATTCCTCTTGAGCTACATTCAATGTGGCTGCCATATTCAATTTGGCCGACACTGTGTATAGAAAAATAATGGTGTCCTTGATTTCTTAGCTTAGGTTCAATTATACGGTCTTGGTACTTGTAACAAAATATTTTTGTGTATAAAATTTAGTTTCGTTTCGTATATTCATCTCTGTAGGTCAGGTAGATATAAATCTAGATATGAAGGAGTAGGCTTGTATCGCTTAATGTTATACCTGTGTTTCTGTCAAGCGTACTTTTCTGATTTCTTTGTTTGTTTATACAAATAATATTATATAAGTAAAAAAATAGAGAAAAAAAATGTGAACATGCTAGAATTACACTTGACATATACAAAATATGATGCATTTGAGAACAATAGGTAATTATACGGAAGTTTCTGTAATCTTATTTAGCAAAATAATCTATAGAGAAAACGTTATTTAAGCAAAATTCAGTTTTTTATAAGCGATAGAAATAATTTATGGTACATAAAAGACAAAAAAAAGTCCATCCCTGGCACGGTACACTGTTGGGACATAAACGATACGGTTGGGTGTAAATAAAGGCCCCGCAGACCCCGCATTGCGGGGGGGAAGGAAGGCAAAGCCATCACGGGGCCCCAAATCGTGATGTAGGACGTAGAGAAGAGGCCCCATTCCACGTTGTCTGCTAGGTGGCCCCCAATCCGTTAGTTACGCCACTGCATGTCTGAGTGAAACAATCTCGAACATAAACAATAGGCCCAAGTACGTGAGAGTTTTACATTTGCAATACACGAGCTTTTAAAAAAAATGGTGCTGCTATGTCCAAACAACGAACTAGGTAGCGTTCCCATTTTCTCTTCCGATCCTCAATACTTGAATATGTTGCTCCCCCATATTAATTACTTGAATATGTTGCTCCAGCAAAGTTAGCTCCTTATGGCACACTTTCTATACGTGCCGTCTGCTCACACTTGCTCTTAAGAGTAAAACTGAGAGGTAAGTGACTGGTGCGAAATAAGTCTTCTGTATGTGAAATATCGGCAGAAAGCCAGTGCGTCACCCCATGGGATGCATAAAAGTATAATTGGAAACGTTATCCCACTTTTACTAGTTCTTCAGGTTTTGTGGTAGAATTATTGAATATACTCACAACCTATTACAATTAACTGTCTATCTCTTGAGTAGTTTCAAAGGTTTTCTTCCCTTTTTGCAACAGAGACAAAGCCATGTTACTTCCTGAAAATTCATGTAAAAATATCATCACATCATCCATGTTTCCTGCTGTATTTTCATGTATTTAAACATTTTGACTGATTGATGAAATCTGCTTTCTTTATGAAAAATCAGAAAAATACGCTTGAAAAAAAAAAAACATACAAGATTAAACGACACAACCCTCTCCTTCATTTGTAACTTTATATCTACCTAACCTACAGAGATTGTACTTTATATCAAACGAGAAGAAATTTGTTTACAAAATATTTTGTTATAAGTTTCATAATCGTATAATTGAACGAAAGGTAAGAAATCAAGGAAACATGGATATTCTATAGACTGCGGCGATCACGTGAGATATGGCAGCCATATTGGGTGAAGCTTAAGTGAATATCTGGTCACTTTTAGGATATGCCTATATTTGATGGGAAGAAGCTGTCCCATAAGTTTTATTGTTACTATTCTTTTTTCTTTTCGGTTCAGATCCCTGCATACTCACTAGCGGATCTAGAAGGATCGTTTGGGAGGGGCGGTCCGCTTCCTGGAAGATGAGTGTAGCTTCAAGGTGATCAGAATTTTAATTTGCAAGAATGGGACGCATATGAATCCGGGACTGAAGCGGAGGGGGTGTAAACCTCATTCCACTTTAGGACCCGAATTTGTAACTTTTTTTTTTTTTAATGGAAGTACATTCTTTCTGTACATTTAAATTAAATACGTACTTCCGTTTCGGAGGCGTGGCGGTGTCATGACTTACTTCACACACAATCACCGCAACATATCAGATGCACTGTCGTTGACAGTACCGGTATTTGCACAAAAGAAAATACTGTATTGACGATAATATTAATTTTAACGAAAGAGTGTACAATTTGCTCTAATCATTTATATTTTGAATAACAATTGCGGGACAACAGTTAGAACCTGCCGTTCTTTCAGAAAAAGTGTTCCGGGTGGGCACACGTAGTATTCCGGGGGGCACTGCTGGTACTATTTTATTTATTATTATATTATACACGTATAATTTTGGTCTCGTCCGGGGGGCACTGTCAGAGGTCCGGGGTGCAGTGCTCCCAAAAGCATGTCTGGAAGAAACACTGGAGGCTCGAGCTACGCAAAAATAGATAACAAAAGTATATGTGTATAAAGAATAATACAAAATCTCTATATTTGTGTGCGGTCCACGAAACATAGTATAATTATAGCTATGCTTACAACAACAATAACATTATATTATGCTAGCCTTAGTCTAGGTAGGGCTTCGTTCCAGATCCCCAATTTGCTCGGCATACGGCCTTGCACAATATAGCAAATGCTCTTATGTGCTACTGGGGCACAATATTTCGCGTTCCTCCTTCTGTCTTTCATATAGAATTGGATTGAGCTAAAACTCTGTCACGAAATTCAAACATCTCGTAAGGTACTTTAATGAACCACCCCCATATCTTTTCCTTCTTTTCTACGTTTAAGTGAAAGAAAACCGCTCAGATAGAAAAATCAAACTACTAACTTTCATGTTTCTAATCGCAAGGGATCCCGAGATATGGGCATGTTATAATAATAATAATAATAATAATAATAATAATAATAATAATAATAATAATAATAATAATAATAATAATAATATAATCCACCCCTTTTCTTCCTTCTAAGTAAAATATCAAATACGCTGGAACAAGTATTGAATTATTTTAACTGAAAAGTCCATATACTAAATTCCATGTTTCTAACCTTTAACGATTCTTAGATATTGATATCTTATTATAATGTTTGCAATTCCCGCCCCTTTTTCTTTCCATCTCTTTTCTCCGTTTTACTAAAATATCAAAAAACGTTGAAAAGCGTGTCAAATTATTTTAAATGAGAAATTCAAATGCCAAATTTCAAGTCTCTCGTCTTAACTGATTCGAAGAGATGGCCATCTTATTAAAATAATTTCCACCCAATTCTCCCTTCCTTTCTTCGAATTTCCAAAAATTCTTCCTTAGTGATACCCTTCGTAACAAATCTTACCTAGTTTCCGATTTTAAAGTTTCTAGCTTAAGCGGTTTGGCCTGTGCGAAGTTTTTCACTCAGGATTTCGTCTTTTATATATGAATTACAATAATAGCTTGTGTTATTTCTCAATAAAAGATGAAATGCCATTAGAAGTCACAATGAATGCCTGGTCCTTCCTAATGTTTCCATGTTGAACCCCAAAAGTCACGGGTCTCTTTATTGGTCTAGTAGCTAGCGAACGTACTTTTGATCTTTGATGCATGAGGTCCTGTGGTTTGATTCCCGGTGAGCGAGCATGGAACGCACTACGGTGGTTCAGATCCAAATTTAAACTCTAGTTCTCGTTCTGTAAAGCATCGATTTTGACAAACGACGTAAGTACACTCATGTCTAAAATGATTGTCGCATATCTATAACTGTCTTCTTGTAAGAATATAATTTGATAATAACTTTGCAGGATACTTTTAATACTGATACTATGGGTATAATCGGGAAATGTATATTTGTGGTAAATTTCACAGGAAAAGAATTATAAATACGAAAATTAGAATGAGTAAAACAAAATGTTGCTAAATGAACAAGAAAGTTTTATTTTCGTTTTATTGTTCTTATTTACTGCTCTTTTGACATGAAATTTGCCACATACATGTCTTCGCCGATTATACACATACAGTAAAACCTGCCTTCAACGGACCCTTTATTAAACGGAGAACTGTCTTAAACGGAAATATTTCATGGTCCCATGAATTTTGGAGTGCAAAACGTGTAAAAGTCCATTCATTAAGCGGAAACTGTGTTATGCGGACAACGGAAAGCAAAATAAACCTTTAACGGAAAATTCTGAGTTTCAGACTACAGCGTTTAGAACTTTGTAAGAGGGTAAATATATACATTACATGTCTGCGATAAATTCTTCGTTCTTTTGTTAAATCTTTCTGGGCATTGTTGACCTTCCCCAACCACTACTCATATTCACCCCCACAATTTGTCCTTAATCCCCTCAGCTTTATCAAGATTCATATGGAAAATCGGAAAGGAGAAGACAAGATAGAAGAAGAAGACGAATACGGTACCGAATTCGAAAAAGAGTGTAGAATAATGACGTATCAAGATGCTCTCAGAAGTTTAAAGGAACTGCATTAATTAGCCTTGCGAAAAAAAAAAAATACCCTGATTTACTTAGTGTAGTTTCTCAGGCTAAAGTGTGTGCGGAAAGTCGAGCAGCCAAACAGCAATGTATCAAGAAAACTCTGCTTGACTACTGGGAAAAATAAAGAAAGCATATGCATATCATATTTTGTATTAATTTTAAACTTTTTGTGTGTTAATTCGTAGAAAAAAGAAGTACTGTAATTGAAAAAAGGTACGTACAACGTACGTACAATATTTTCTCAGTATGTCCGTTATAAGCATGTATTTTTTTTAAAGGCAACATTTACCTCCATTAAGCGGAAACCTGACTTTAACGGAATTTTTTGCCAGTCCCGCTCGATTCCGCTTAAGACAGGTTTTACTGTACTAACATTATAAGAAATACCGGGCGAATTCGTTATCAAATCATATTCCTACAACAACATATTTATAGATATGCGACAATAATTTTGGACATGAGTGTACATATTAATCAATCAACCAACAGAAAATTTTCCTTGCAGATTCAGAGAGCTATTCGGTAAGAAGCGCTGTAGATTCTATATTTCTCTTTATTCAAGGTCGCAAAGGTAATTGAGGTTATAATCCGGAATTCCGAAATCCATTTCATATCCTTTTTCTAGGACACAATAACACATTTTTAGTTCAAAGAGTGAGTCGTCTTACCCCCTTCCTACAGTTGTTTGTCCAACGTCCAATGAATCATATTCACGCTCCTTTGGTGCTTATGATGACCGTCCAAAAGAACTAGGGAGAGAAGTATTCACAATTCAAATATATCTGTATTAAGTACAATTAAGTACCACACATTTTGATTAGACTCTGCTAGGCTTGTCACAGATTGGATCGGTCGGGAAAAGACCATATTAGTATTTCCCAATAATAAATGCTGAAAGTTCAAAAAACTCTTTGGAGGGGGCAGTCGCCCCCTCCGCCCTCCCGTGGATCCACCAGTGTGCATACTGCACTAAAACAGTTTGCACTTAATTAAAAATTTACACTTTTAATGGTGATGCTCGATGTCAAGTGTATACTATCTATACCGTAATTATGCTTATACTGATCTTTGGTGCTTTGTTTAATTTTATTTTATGAATTATGCAAACTCTCGTCGAATTTGTGACTTCATTTTATATTTTCTGTAATGCATTTTGTAACTTCATGTAATATTTTCATATCTTGGAGTCAAACATATAATATCTAGTCATATAGTGTAATTGCGCTTATACTGTTTTGATGTGTACTTTTTATTTTTATTTTTTTTTTAAATTTAGAAACTACAAATTTCTTAAATTGTGTCATTTCTTGTCAGCACTACCAACATAATTTCACATTAGGCAATCTTGAATTCAAGATTCGCTTACACTTTCTCTTGAGTTAACATCTGCAAATTTCATTGCCTGAGGTTATTAGACGAATCTTGAATAGCCGAATGTTGAAGTCACCGAACCGAGTTCAATACTTTCTTTCAAGTAGTTCCCCAATTGTCCTCACGACGCTGGGTGGATACCGAAATGCCGATACCGAGTACGCATGGTCAACCGGTACTATTTAACTTTGCTGATCTCACTAGAACATTGCCGACTAAATTAAACATTAACAACTTTGCTTTCCAGTTAACATTAATTAGCTTTACATTGGTATCTACGTAAAATAGAAATTTCGTTTTATTCCACGCATGCAAGCGCTTGTAATAAACAACAAAAAATTTTAAATGAATCTTTCTGTGGATAATTCCTTAATTGTGTAACTAGAAGCGGATCCAAGTTGAATATTGGGCGGGGGGGCAGTCGTTCGAGCTCAAAACAAGGTAATAATATATTGCAAAAAAGAAAGAAGAAAGAAAAAACGAAAAGTCAAACAATTTTAGAAAAGGGAATGGACTCTTCTGTAGAATTAATATGAACAAAAACACCAGAGGTACAAAAAGTGCAGCCAAGTTCGTCAGCCTCAAAAAGTGTTGAGATGAGGATGGATGAGCCAAGCTCCTTACCACTGCATCTGCGAGATGTCTAACATATTCGAATACATTAAGATGTCTGTTTCTAGTTTCACGGCGGGACATTTCAGCCATAAGGCTAATGGTGACCCCCAAATCCACCACGCTCACAAACACCATCCCTAAGGCTCGTTAACATCATTTACCTTGACACTTCGTGAAGGAATATAAGTTTTCCCTGTCTGGGTTTCGAACCACCAATCTTACTGCAGTATACTGTATATGTGCCTTAGCACCTTAGCGAAGTTGATATTCCTAAGGTTGGTGGTGGTTCCAAACCCACCACGCCCACCACCACTATCCCGCGCCAAGTTCCAGTGTTCGTTTCAGATGCAGGGCCAAGGAACTTGGTTCATCCATTCTCATCTCAACACTTTTTGAGGCTGACGAACTTGGCTTCACTTTTTGTACCTCTGGTATTTTTGTTCATATTTCACTTCTTTTTGTAGTTCACCATGTCAATATCGTATATCTTAATTGTAGCATATTGGATCATTGGGGAGTACCTTATCAATTTGATGAGTGAGTGAGTGAAACGATTTCTTGCTTAACTAAGGACAGTTTTTTGCCCATGAAAAATTTCACATAGCACATTCATCAGATTTTGGACTTTTTCTATACTCAGGTCATTATAAAGTACCTTTGTGCTAAGTTTCACGTCTCTGTCTCATTGGGAAGTACCTAATTAATTTGATGAGTGAGTCAGTGAGTCAATGAGCCTGAAAACTGCATATTTTAGGGGTCCAGTACTCGAATATGGTTGAAGGTAGGAATGTGAGATTTGGTATATGAGCACATCTCTCGGATATCTCCTTAAATTCTAAATTTCATGTTTCTTCCCGTCACTAGAATCGGTTTTACAGAGCCTCGAAATCGGTGATTTTACCCAAAACTCTTGTTCGTGTATAATATGCTTACGGCAGGTGCAGACCAGTTTTCATTTTCTTCGCGGAACTTGGCTGCCATGCACTGCCGTATATGTTGACTTGTTTAAACGTTGATACTGATGGATTACTACTACTACTACTACTACTACTACTACTAATAATAATAATAATAATAATAATAATAATAATAATAATAATAATAATAATAATAATAATAATAATAATAATAATAATAATAAATAACAGTAGTAGCAGTAGAATAAGAATAATAATAAGAATACGAATTCTTCTTGAATCATTAACTTTAATTTCTATTCATACGCTAGTTATATTGCTTCCTCCTTTGTATTTTCAATTGCACTTGCATGTAAAATGCCAGAACCATTACGTTTATTGACTTTCTGTACTGTCAAACTGGACTTTCTAAAACAGGAATATTGGAAAAAAATTGCGGACAAATGGGTTTATAGCTTACTGTTTACTAATTGTTAACAAGAAGCAGAAATCAGTTTTGAGAAGGAACGGATAGCTCAAAATCAGTGGCGTAACAAGACGGGGGGCAAGGGGGCATTGCCCCCTCCCAAAGTTCTTGCAGAAGTTATTGGGGGCGCCGAAGGCGCCTAATGATTACTTTGCCTTTTTTAAAGCCAATAAAATAACGAAAAGTTTATGTACAAAAGCTGTGTTTTTTATGCACTGCCAAATCTTGAACAAAATATAGGGTACAGTGCTTTGTATTATTATAACTAATGGGCACTTTTTTGTTCCTTTTTTGTTGATTGTCTAGGGCACCTTTGATACAATAAAATAAAGAAATAAAAATTATCTATATGACAGTCAAGCAGCGATATAAACATTTTCTTAAACATTTGTCGCCCCTCATTATGTACGGGCGACATGCTTCGATAGAATAAAAAAGGGAATAATGTTACAATGACGGAGCATTGTAAATATATTAATTATTCCTTTCGTAGCCCCTGATTGTATAGGGCGCCTTCGATAGAATAAAAAAGAAATAATATTGCACCAATTGGCGCTGTAGATATATTAATTATTCCTTTTGTCGCCCCTCATTGTATAGGGGCGCCTTCGATAGAACAAACAAGGATGGAATATTGCGCCAATTTTGGTGCTGTAGATATATTAATTATTTCCTTTGTCGCCCCTGATTATATAGGGGCGCCTTCGATAAAACAAACAAGGATGTAATATTGAACCAAGGGCGCTGATATTAATTATTCCTTTTGTCGACCATGATTGTATAGGGGCGACTTCGAGAGAACAAAACAGGATGTAATATTGCACCAAGGACGCTGTAGATATATTAATTATTCCTTTTGTCGACCATGATTGTATAGGGACGCCTTTGATAGAACAAACAAAGATGTTATATTGCACCAAGGGCGCTGTAGATGTATTAGTTATTCCTTTTGTTGTCCCTGATTGTATAGGGGCGCCTTCGATAGAATAAAAAAGAAATAATATTGCACCAAGGGGCGCTGTAGATATATAATTTATTCCTTTTGTCGCCCCTCATTGTTTAGGGGCGCTTTCGATAGAACAAACAAAGATGTAATATTGCGCCAATTTTGGTGCTGTAGATAAATTAATTATTCCTTTTGTCGCCCCTCATTGTTTAGGGGCGCCTTCGATAGAATAAAAAAAAATATTGCACCAAGGGGCGCTGTAGATATATTAATTATTCCTTTTGTCGCCCCTCATTGTTTAGGGGCGTCTTGGATAGAACAAAAAAGGAAATAATATTTCACCAAGGGCGCTGTAGATAAATTAATTATTCCTTTTGTTGCCCCTCATTGTATAGGGGCGCCTTCAATAGAACAAACAAGGATGTAATATTGCACCAAGGACGCTGTAGATATATTAATTATTCCTTTTGTCGACCATGATTGTATAGGGACGCCTTTGATAGAACAAACAAAGATGTTATATTGCACCAAGGGCGCTGTAGATGTATTAGTTATTTTTTTTTGTTGTCCCTGATTGTATAGGGGCGCCTTCGATAGAATAAAAAAGAAATAATATTGCACCAAGGGGCGCTGTAGATATATTAATTATTCCTTTTGTCGCCCCTCATTGTTTAGTGGCGCCTTCGATAGAACAAACAAGGATGGAATATTGCGCCAATTTTGGTGCTGTAGATATATTAATTATTTCTTTTGTCGCCCCTGATTATATAGGGGCGCCTTCGATAAAACAAACAAGGATGTAATATTGCACCAAGGACGCTGATATTAATTATTCCTTTTGTCGACCATGATTGTATAGGGGCGACTTCGAGAGAACAAAACAGGATGTAATATTGCACCAAGGACGCTGTAGATGTATTAATTATTCCTTTTTCGCCCCTGATTTTATAGGGGCGCCTTCGATAAAATAAAAAAGAAATAATATTGCACCAAGGACGCTGTAGATATATTAATTATTCCTTTTGTCGACCATGATTGTATAGGGACGCCTTTGATAGAACAAACAAAGATGTTATATTGCACCAAGGGCGCTGTAGATGTATTAATTATTCCTTTTGTCGCCCCTCATTGTTTAGGGGCGCTTTCGATAGAACAAACAAAGATGTAATATTGCGCCAAATTTGGTGCTGTAGATAAATTAATTATTCCTTTTGTCGCCCCTCATTGTTTAGGGGCGTCTTGGATAGAACAAAAAAGGAAATAATATTTCACCAAGGACGCTGTAGATATATTAATTACCGGCATTCCTTTTTCGACCATGATTGTATAGGGGCGCCTTTGATAGAAGAAACAAAGATGTTATATTGCACCAAGGGCGCTGTAGATATAATTATTAGTTATTCAGTTTGTCGCCCCTCATTGTTTAGGGGCGCCTTCGATAGAACAAACAAAGATGTTATATTGCACCAAGGGCGCTGATATTAATTATTCATTTTGTATAGGGGCACCTTCGATAGAACAAAAAAGGATGTAATATTGCACCAAGGGCGTTGTAGATATATTAATTATTCCTTTTTACGCCCCTGATTTTATAGGGGCGCCTTCGATAGAATAAAAAAAAATATTGCACCAAGGGGCGCTGTAGATATATTAATTATTCCTTTTGTCGCCCCTCATTGTTTAGGGGCGTCTTGGATAGAACAAAAAAGGAAATAATATTTCACCAAGGGCGCTGTAGATAAATTAATTATTCCTTTTGTTGCCCCTGATTGTATAGGGGCGCCTTCAATAGAACAAACAAGGATGTAATATTGCACCAAGGACGCTGTAGATATATTAATTATTCCTTTTGTCGACCATGATTGTATAGGGACGCCTTTGATAGAACAAACAAAGATGTTATATTGCACCAAAGGCGCTGTAGATGTATTAGTTATTTTTTTGTTGTCCCTGATTGTATAGGGGCGCCTTCGATAGAATAAAAAAGAAATAATATTGCACCAAGGGGCGCTGTAAATATATTAATTATTCCTTTTGTCGCCCCTCATTGTTTAGGGGCGCCTTCGATAGAACAAACAAAGATGTATTATTGCGCCAATTTTGGTGCTGTAGATAAATTAATTATTCCTTTTGTCGCCCCTCATTGTTTAGGGGCGCCTTCAATAGAACAAACAAGGATGTAATATTGCACCAAGGACGCTGTAGATAAATTAATTATTCCTTTTGTTGCCCCTGATTGTATAGGGGCGCCTTCAATAGAACAAACAAGGATGTAATATTGCACCAAGGACGCTGTAGATATATTAATTATTCCTTTTGTTGCCCCTGATTGTATAGGGGCGCCTTCAATAGAACAAACAAGGATGTAATATTGCACCAAGGACGCTGTAGATATATTAATTATTCCTTTTGTCGACCATGATTGTATAGGGACGCCTTTGATAGAACAAACAAAGATGTTATATTGCACCAAAGGCGCTGTAGATGTATTAGTTATTTTTTTGTTGTCCCTGATTGTATAGGGGCGCCTTCGATAGAATAAAAAAGAAATAATATTGCACCAAGGGGCGCTGTAAATATATTAATTATTCCTTTTGTCGCCCCTCATTGTTTAGGGGCGCCTTCGATAGAACAAACAAAGATGTATTATTGCGCCAATTTTGGTGCTGTAGATAAATTAATTATTCCTTTTGTCGCCCCTCATTGTTTAGGGGCGCCTTCAATAGAACAAACAAGGATGTAATATTGCACCAAGGACGCTGTAGATAAATTAATTATTCCTTTTGTTGCCCCTGATTGTATAGGGGCGCCTTCAATAGAACAAACAAGGATGTAATATTGCACCAAGGACGCTGTAGATATATTAATTATTCCTTTTGTTGCCCCTGATTGTATAGGGGCGCCTTCAATAGAACAAACAAGGATGTAATATTGCACCAAGGACGCTGTAGATATATTAATTATTCCTTTTGTTGCCCCTGATTGTATAGGGGCGCCTTCAATAGAACAAACAAGGATGTAATATTGCACCAAGGACGCTGTAGATATATTAATTATTCCTTTTGTCGACCATGATTGTATAGGGGCGCCTTTGATAGAAGAAACAAAGATGTTATATTGCACCAAGGGCGCTGTAGATATAATTATTAGTTATTCGGTTTGTTGCCCCTCATTGTTTAGGGGCGCCTTCGATAGAACAAACAAAGATGTTATATTGCACCAAGGGCGCTGATATTAATTATTCATTTTGTATAGGGGCACCTTCGATAGAACAAAAAAGGATGTAATATTGCACCAAGGGCGCTGTAGATATATTAATTATTCCTTTTGTCGCCCCTGATTTTATAGGGGCGACTTCGATAGACAAAAAAGGATATAATATTGCACCAAGGGTACTGTGGATATATTAATTATTCTTTTTTTCGCCCCTGATTGTATAGGGGCGCCTTCGATAGAACAAAAAAGGATGTAATATTGCGCCAAGGGCGCTGTAGATGTATTAATTATTTCTTTTCGCCCCTGATTGTATAGAGGCGTCTTCGATAGAACAAAAAAGGAAATAATATTTCACCAAGGGCGCTGTAGATGTATTAATTATGCCTTTTGTCGCCCCTGATTGTGTAGGGGTTTCTTCGACAGAACAAACAAGGATCTCCTCAGTTACTGCGCAGGAAACAGACACCGAAAAGATTCGAACACCCGCAGACATTCGCGAAAAATTACCAATTCAACACCGCAGATGAGAAATTACGCGCAACCTATTATGAATGTTTGGACAATATCATTAGCAAAATTTAGTCGATTCCATCAGCCTGAACTGAAGAAGTATCGTGCAATAGAGAATGTAATTCTGGAAAGTAACTTTTCTCACGACATTAGTGACATTTTAGAAGAATACCATGTCAATCCGGACCGACTACAACTACAGATGCAACAGTTACTCACCACTATTCCCAATTCAAAAAATCTGAGTATCCTGCTTGAGAACTTCAAGAAACTCTGTAAAGAAACAAGAGAATTGTTTTCTGAAGTGTTGATAGTCCTTCGTCTCCTGCTTGTCATCCCGGCGACATCTGCAAATACCGAGAGAAGTTTCTCAATGTTGAGCGTCTCAAAACTTATCTGAGGTCCACAATGACCCAGGCAAGACTTAACCATTTTGCAGCTCTTAATGCATACCCATACAGGCTTGATTCACTGGAAGTGAAGAAACTGTGTAGAGAATTCACAAATAGCTCCTACCGTGCAACTGTCTTCGGAAAAGTGTGAATTCTGCTTTTTGAAGTGTGTAGTTTTTTTTGTCGAAATGAGCTATAGGATCACAGTGGGTCGTTATTTTTTTTTTACATTGAACATTTAATCAAATTGAAACTATTATTCCGTTCTTGTTAAATATATTAAAAGTTCGATGTTACGTACGCAAGGGCTCAAAAAACGGCTTTTATAAAAGGTTTTTCTACCGCTTTTATGCCTGTCATTTTTGTTTTTTTTTTAATATTTCAACTTTAATGAAAAAAGTACTTTCCACCTTTGTTCCCTATTATAAGAAGAAATAGAGATTTAATTACTGCATTCTGAAGAAAAATAAATATGAGAAATTCAACAACTAAGAATAATCGATCACTCATAAGAAAAAGAAGGGCAATTATATTAACCCTTTGGGGACTTTTAGTACAAATCTAAACCATGGCATCGACCTTAGGAATTTGCTTTATAAATCTCTAGTAAAGCTTTTCACACGTGTTTTTTGCATTCATTCAAGCGGGGAAGCATCAAAGAATGTGTTTCATGGGCGTTTTGCAGTCACGCTTGCGATGCCTGGGGGCAGTGACGCCACAAACATGGACGAAGGAAGAAAGAAAAGGTTAAATTTTAGTTTGTATTTTTTAAAATCCTAACACATCGCTATTAATCCTAGCATCATGGTCCATACCTAGTTGTGTTTGTAATAAAGAAATGTTTCCAACTGTAGCACTCAAATTTCCCTATTGTGTATCAGAAGCGGGAATATCCCACTCAAAGTGGAAAAAGGGGATTTTTCAGATCTTTTTATTTTTTCGGGAATTCCTCCCCTCAGGGACATGTGAGTGGTACCGTTTAAAACCTACCATCATTCCAAATAAAACAAGGTACAAACCATGATCGTAAGGTAAATAGTGATTTTTTTTTAAAAATCTGAATTTTTCCCCTACACATTTTTAGTCAACGTTTTTAGTAAAGTTAGCTCTAGTTTTAGTAAAGTTACATGTCATCTCTATTTGTCGTAGGATTATGCTCTGTACCTCATTTTGTTCGTAATGATGCAACGTTTCCAACGGTACCGCTACCATTGCGCTGTCATGTACCTGAGGAGATAAGATTCCGAGGATGTTAATTTTTAAAAATTTGAATTTCCCGCTTCTCTTTATACATTTTGGGCGGGAATTTCTCCCCTGAGGCACATGATAGGGACATGCAATTGATACGATTTAAAACGCTAGTTCATTACAAACGAAATGGTACAAATCATAATCCTAGAATAAATAGTCTTGGTGCTAGAGCTGATTTACTAAATTTCCCTCCCTATTTTTGGGTAATAGTTACTAATGTATTGTTATTCAATAAGCTCTAGCGTCAAGAGTGTTCATTGTAGGACCATGGTTCTTATCTCATTTTGTTTGTAATGAAGTAACGTTTCGAACTCTACCACTGCCGTGGCGCTAGCATGTATTTGGGGGAAGAAATCCTCAAAAAGGTTATTTTTTCCTGACAAAAATCTCTTTTTCCCAATTTGAGCGGGACATTTTCACTTTTGGAACATAATAAGGAATTTTGAATGGTACAGTTGGAAACATTTCTTCATTACAAATACAAAGAGTTACAAACTATGCTCCTACGATAAAGAGTCTTGACACTAGAGCTTGTTGAATAACAATAGTAGATATTAGGAAAAAATAGTAAATGAATTTTAGCGCCAAGACTATTTACTCCAGTATCATAGTTCATACCTCGTTTTGTTTGGAGTGAAACAAAGTTTTTTTTTTGTAACATTCGCATGTTCATGTTGTGTACCGGAGGGAAGAAATTCACAGGAAATGGGGACTTTAAAAAAAAAAAAAAAAAAAAACTGTTTTCCCAATTTGGACAGGAATTTTATATTAGGGAAAATTACAAATTAGGAAAACACTGTTTCATTCCGAATAAAACGGGGTATGAACCATGGTTCTACGATAAATAGTCTCGATGCAATAGCTGCTTGACTGAAAGTCTAAAATTTACCTAAAAAAGTGGAAGTCTCAAAAGGGTTAATGTATAGGGTTTTCTAGTTCGAACGAATTGTTTGTACAGTTCTTAGAATAATGTTTAACGACAAAAAAAAAAAAAAAAAAAAAAAAAAAAAAAGTGTTAGTGAAAAGTTAGTGGTGAGAACAATAACTGTTCTGAATAGTGGTTTAAGGTCTCGAAAAACCTGCTTAAAAAATCTAATATCTTTTCCATGCTTTTTTGGATTGGGACTTTTTTTTTCTTTTAATATTTCATATTTAGCGAAGAAGCAACAGTGTGTTCCAGCTTTCTTTTCCCATCATAGTCTAACTTTAAAAAAAATACTGTATTCTGAAGAAAAACAAAAGATAAGAGCCACCGCACTAAACTTTGTTGCTCCAGTTCCTTAAACTAAATCATATTATGCTGCTGCTATTAGTGAAACATTTTCTTCTGAAATATGAACAAAATTATGCAGCCTTTTCGGCTCTAATATTAGGTGTTAAAGAGTATCTGAAACAGTGTTTCTGAAACGGCGGTGATACTTTTTTCTTGTCTGCGAGTTTGACTAAGCAACCCAAACAACACATTTCAAGATGTATAAATTTCAAGAACTTGATATCATGATTAGGCAACCAACGTGGGACTTATGAGATCCTAGTTGTGTGAAAAGAGCGAAAATTTCCTTTTTCTTTCCAAAAGCCGCTTTAAAAAAAAAGAAAAGAAAAGAAAAGAAAAGAAAAGAAAATAAAGCACGTCTCAAAAATCCGGCTATTTTGCATCTTTAGTCCGGTATATCAATACAACGTACAGTTCAATCTATGTGCTGAAACATTTGAAGATTAATGTGGTGTGAAAGTAAAATAAGAAAAGTGTGCGTGTAGGTGTATTGTGAGGATCTGTTGATCACTTTAGAATTTTTTTTGTTTGTTTGTTTGTTTGTGATATGTGTTCAGCTTATGAGTTCTGGAGAGTGAGAAGGTGGCTTTTGTGCCGAACGTATACGGAACAATGATGTCGTATTATGTAGTGATTAATTAGTAGTAAACTGTACTTCATACGTACCCTGACGCAAATCAAATGAGGTCTACTAGTTTTACTAATGTATGACTCTTGTGTTGAATGAATACATTGGGTGGGTGAAAAAGCTGTCTTTACTTCAAGTGTCTAATATTTTAATTTTTCAAATGTATAGCTGTTTTCGTAAATTACAATTATTTTCCCACACATACACGAAAAAAATACATAACAGTAATACTGTAAAGATTAGTGGAAATTACGCTCTGTGATGGGGGGGCGCTGTTGAGAGAGGGGCGCAACAAAAAGACTTGCCCCCTCCTATATTCGAAATGTTGTTACGCGGCTGCTCAAAATATTGCATCTTGAAAAGAAAGAGGAGAAGCGGCCATCTACATTTTCGAAAGTGGGCATTTTCTGAGCAAGAACTCCAATGCAAGTAATTTATTGAGATGTATTGATTCATTTAACTCCTGCAATTGAAGACTTACTTATTTTAGGTTTTATTCTACAATTATAATACAAAGTTTTAAAAAAAATCAAGAGCTACAACTTTGTCATGGGTTTTATTTTTTTTAAATCCTATTCTTGGGGTTGCGATCGCCCCCGATCGCTATCCTGGATCCACCCCTGTGTTTGTTTTACAAAATTAGATTTCGAAATTTTTAGGGAACATGCTGTTTGAGTACTAAAAATGACTTAGAAGGAATAAAGTATAATATTTGGAATACATATTTGTGATGAGAGGGGAGCTAACTTCAGGAAGTTACAATTAATAGGGATCAGGTCCCTGTATTTCACCCCCTACAGTCCCCGCTCTGTTCTAGTGGTTAGCGAGCATGATGTAAGAGGCTCCGAGTTCGATTCTTGATCAGCTTTAAAATTTGAACTCATTAGCGTAGATCTGATTCGATCTTAAGGTATGGATTCACTTATACGAAAACCTCGGTGGCTCAGTGATAGAGCACCAACCTACTTCTTAGGATATGTGGCCCCAGCTTCGGTCCTGGTTCTCGCCAAGCCGGTTTCATTGAGAATGAAAACTATGTGCACGGGTTTTCTCGAAGATCTTCCATTACCACCCGCTTTTTATATCGCCAAGATTTTACCATCATTTGTTTGTTTCATTCGCTACCATATCCTTCAGCCTTGGAGCATAATTTTGTGGCACTAAACTCAGAGATTTCATTTTCAAGCAGTGATTATTTCAGAGAGTGACAGGGAGCCCCTTGGAGCTATTGAATTTCTCCTGGGCATGTTAAATGTGGATTTCCTACAATTTCAACAATATTACTTTTCACACCTAGTGTATTAAAATCCTCACCCCTGAGGGAAAATCTAAAACCATTACTGTTTTCAAGCAACGTATAACTTCGGTACTAGAAAGAGGTCATATATAAACTCATTTATTCATTGGTAAATCCTTTGGTAAAGATGATGCTGAAATTATAACAAAGCAAAGTTTTTATAAAATGCATTGGAAAGAAGAAACTATTTTTGAGAAGGTAAAATGAAGAAATTAAAAACATTGAGTGCGGTTTTCTCGAATATCAGGGAAGTAGTTTAGTTTATAGAAACATTTAATCTTGCAAATGCTTTTAGTGTTAATTTCATTTCTTCAATTTACCACCACAAAAACTATTTTCTCCCAAAATTATTGTTTTCAAAATTTCTTGATGTTATTAACTATATTATTTGAATACCACTCATTCTAGCTTTGAAACTTCTTGTATAAATTAAAAGAGACATTCTGGCCAAAGCATATATTGACTAATAAATAATAGCGTTACAATTTCGGAAAACTAATTTGCCGAAACTGTAATAGGGTCTACTATTATTTATTACTTAATATATGCTTTGGTCAGAATTTGTCTTTTAATTTAAACTATATTATTATTATTATTATTATTATTATTATTATTATTATTATTATTATTATTATTATTATGAGTATCTACATACCTAAGCGATTAGCGTACGCGTCTTTGGCGTGGAATACCTGGGTTCGATTCCCAGTAGGAGCTCATGTGTTTCGGATTCTACGTTAATCAGTACGTCCACTTCTCATACAGCTTAGTTGCTGAAACGGACGTAAAACTCAAAATCAACTCAACTCACAAATAATGTAATAATAATAATAATAATAATAATAATAATAATAATAATAATAATAATAATAATAATAATAATAATAATAATAATAATAATAATAATAATAAACGACACAATGTAAGGAGTGAAAGGCAAGAAACCATATAAAAAACTGCATGCGATCAGATGAAGTCGGAACCTCTCCTTTCAGTGTAATTACCAGTGAGACACTAAACCATAAATAAAACAGTAATATAACGGTCTTATTGATGGTGTTCCTGAAAATATGGGATATATTGTAGAGTGGTGTTACATTGGATTATTTAATTATCATTGAGTAACATGTATTTCTTATTCTATATATATGTATTGTAGTTATATATTATAATATTTCAAATGGTGTGCGTCTTTTAGTCTAGGGCTTCTACATATTTTCTCAGCTTTAAATATGTTTGTGTAGAGCACAGCCTATACAATTGTTATTGAAATCTGTAACCAGTCTTTCTTGTTCGCTTTACTGCTTTATAACCAGCGGAAGAAAACAGCTATAAAGGAACTTCAGGTGTCAATCAACTATTGAGCTGCCCTGCGTGGCGCACGTGGGGAGGCCTCCTCCTCTACATACTTCCCCCTTCTCAATAGCGTTTGTTATGAGCGAACGGTGATGCGACTTTCTCCGAAGCAATTGTGTATGGATATGATGTTCTATCTGAAATGTTGGTAGACACTGTTTTTGTCAATTTTCCATCCTAATTTCTGTGAACTGTTTAAACAGAATAGTTTATGAAATGAAAAATGCTTGAGAAGAGACGTTTTAAAGAATACGCTCACAGTTGCCGACATTTTCTTACACATTCTGTTGAGAGTTGGATACCTGGAAATAACCAAAAATCGTCCCGAAAAAACCCCTTGACCATAAAAAATATCGTCATATCAATCAACGTTATTTCTATCTAATTACTGACACATCTCGGGAAAACGTTTCTTATGCTACTTAGATTGAATTATGTCAGATTCATTGCAATAAGATGTAAAATATTGATGTTATTTTAAAAAAATCCAAATTATTGGAAACATTTCGTCCCGTTTAAACCCCTCAAAATTATAGATATGTATAAATATGTTATTTATTAAAATTAATTAACGAAACTTTCTATAACGATGTTTCTCACAGTCCTTTACCACTCTCAACAAAATTTATTGGAAAATATAAACTTTTTTGTCCTTCGACTTTTTCGCCTCACAGAAAGATGCCTTGGTGGTATGTAATGAACAAAATACATTTTGTTTCTTAAAAAACAACAAAATATTTATTTGTGAATAGATAATAGGGTCGATAAAGCTTTTTATACTTATTTCTTTGTAAAACGGTGACATCAAAAGTCATTTCTGCAAAAATAGTGATATTTTAGGAAATATATCATGACATTCCGAAAACTAAATTAGAACAAAACGTGTTGATGGCAATAGCATATTCATAGTTTTATTGTTTCACGCATTTCTTCAGATCAAGATTTAGTCAATATAGTATAGAGAAGAGCAAATAAATCAAAGTTAGAAAATTTAGAATATATCTATTGTTTCGTCCTTTTTAGACCCCTAGCAGCTAAAGATAGATAGATAGATAGATAGATAGATACACAGAGGGTTGATTAATTCGTGTGTCAATTTCATTTGTTCACTGCGCAAAAGTGGTATGAGGTAAAGCCGTGCAATTTGGTGTGACTTTAGACGAAAGACATAAGTTTTATTTCGTCATAGAAGCATGTCACTTGTACTAAAGATTGGAGAAATATAGGGTCAAAGGTCAAATTACGATTTTTTCCTTATGGGATTGCAATGGTAAATTCTGAAAGAGCCTGGAAAAACGTAAATCGAAGTGATAACAAAGAAAAAGCTGTATGGTATGATTCTATGTCGCAAGCCGACCAAATATGCGTCAATCAAGTGTCATGGTCAGAGGTCACTTTCAGATCAAGGTCACAGGTCACCTTGAGAACCCATTTGACATGATGAGTTGCGGACATTGCGTTGTTTTCAGAGTATTCAAATACGTTCTCAAGATGACCTGTGACCTTGATCTGACCGTGACCTCTGACCTTGACACTTGACGCATATTTGGTCGGCTTGCGACATAGAATGATACCATACAGCTCTTTCTTTCTTATCACTTCGATTTACGTTTTTACAAGCTTTTTCAGAATTTACCATTCCAGTCCCATACGGAAAAAATAGAAATGTGACCTTTGACCCTATATCTCTTTAATCTTTAGTACAAGTGACATGCATCTATGACGAAATAAAACTTATTTCCTTCGTCTAAAGTTACACCAAATTGCACTGCTTTACCTCATACCACTTTTGCACAGTGAACAAATGAAATTAACACAAGAATTAATCAACCCTCTGTACATATATATATATATATATAATTACTGTGCATTTTCTTTACCAAATCGAAGTTTTTAGTTGAACATTTAACTGTCGTATTTCGAAAGGCAAAACAGGTTGTAAAAGAAAATCATTTCTAGTTCACTTGAAATAGATTATGTAAGAGTCACTGATGGGTAGAGATGCAAAAAAGCCGGCTTTTTTGAATCGATGGTTTTTTTCACATAAAAAGCCGGCTTTTTTGGGAAAAAACGAGAATTTTGGAAATTTTGGCTTTTTTCAACTTCATGATTTTTCTATCTAAATAGCTTTCTTATAGTATATTCTATATTTAGATAAGAATTCCATGACCTGAATGTCATATTTCGCTCTGAAATTCACCATCAAGATGGATGGAGCACATGTTATACGAATTAAAGCTAACATGAAGAATGTAGTATTTGAGGGTAATTTTAGAGGCTATTTAACTTTATTTTAACTTTTGAGTTATCGACATCTTTTTTCCTCTCTAGTTCGTCATCCGTGTTTCATTTCTAAGAGCTTTTAGTACTCTAGCTTCTAGCGCAAAAGTTAAACTTGTCCGTTTTTCTATTTATCCGTCAAAGCGTACGTTTTTCAATATATCCGTCAAACCGTACTTCCATATTTCTGTTATACTGTAGCTGTGAAGTGATTTAGCATTAATTTTCCGGACACAACCTTGAATACCAATTTATACAAATAATCAGTAGCGGATTTAGAAAAGTACTTTAGGAGGGGTTTTTCTGATTGTTTCGTTTCCTAAAAAGTCCTAATTTTATTTGGGAAGTGCTTGAAGTTTATGAGTACAGGCATAACTAATATTTCGCTTCGTTTATATGTTTAGCAATAATCTTCCGGATACAACTTTAAAAATCATTTTATACTGAGAATCAGTGGCGGATTTAGAAAAGTATTTTGGGAAGGGTTTAGTTTTTTTAAACATTCGTAATTTTTATTTGACGGGAGCTTAAAGTTTATGAGTAAAGGCATAAATAATAGATATTTCGTTTGTTGCAGACATTCCGTAACTTTGGGGAACGGACTTCAGTCCGAAAGACCGCCCCCCTAACCTTCGCAAAACCGTCACTGCTGGTAATTAGTAATAATAACGATTTAAAAACAATAAAAAAGGAAGTCGCCCAACTCTCAGTACACGCACTATTTCTACATTTATTTATTTATTTATTTATTTAGACTTATTTTACATGTCGAGGTTAAGGCTATATGTAGCCTTATCTACCACCTAAACATGACACAAAGTTGAAAAATCAAAGGATATAGCTAACAATAGCAAAAGAAAAAAAGTTAGAAAGTAAAAAAAATAACACAAGAAACAGACTGTCACTTGAACACACACACACACACACACACACACACACACACACACACAAATATAATATAGCGCTTTATGTAATAAGTGTTGAGTTTCATATCTTTATGACAAGCTTCTCTATTGGCTCTTCTGTCTCTGTGTCCATTCAACCCTGCTTCGATAACAATAAATTATAAACTGCTCTTTTAAAAGATGCTAAAGATTTTGACTCACGTACCGAGGTTGGCAAAGTAATTATTCCAATCACGACACGTTGAAATTGTATATGATTTGGAGGAATAAGTTGATCTATGAATAGGAATTGCAAGTTGGCTATTAAAACGTGATCTTGTATCCCTCTCATGGAAATCGCTTAAAAAATTAAGATGTTTTAGAAGATAGAAAGGTTCTGTAAAAGTAAGTGTTTTATACAGCAGTACCAACGAGTGCAATTTTCGCCGTTGCTGCATCTTCAGCCATTGCAGCTTTTTAAAGAATGGCGTAACATGATTTGAGAATTTTAAGTTAAAAATAAAACGTATACAAGCATTTTGTACTCGCTGCAAACGCTTTTGTAAATGTATATCAGCGTCAGTTAAGGCGGTGTCACAGTACTCCAAATGTGGTACCACTAGGGTTTGAACAAGAGTTTTTTTCAACTGTGTTGGTAAAAAAATTTTTTAATTTGCTGAGAGAATGAAGAATTCCAAAAGCCTTCTTGCATGATGCGTTAATTTGATCGGACCAAGTTAAATATTTGTTAAGTATGACACCAAGATTTTTCACAGAGGAAGAGAAGGGAATATTTACGCCTTCTAAAGTTATATTGGGAACAAGTGAAGCATCTATTAACGTCGTTGCACGTTTGGAAGTAATTAAAATTGACTTTGATTTGACTGGATTTATAATCAAACAATTATTTGCTGACCATTTAGCCAAATTACTCAAGTCTTCGTTCATCTTTGTTATTCAAGTATCTATTTGCTTTGGTGAAGAAGATAGATACAATTGAACATCATCCGCATACATGTGATACTTACAGTGTTTTAGAGATTGTGCTAAGTCATTAATATAAAGGCAGAAAAGAAGAGGCCCTAAAACACTACCTTGAGGAACCCCACAAGGTTACGCTGACCAGAAACTAAGTTGGCAACCACCACATACTGTTTTCGGTCGCATAAGTAATTTTGGACCCACTTAGCAGCTGAAGTAGAGAAACTAAATTTTTGTACAAGTTTCTGCAGCAAAATGTCATGGTTTACTGACTGGAATGCTTTGCTATAATCCAGTAAGGTAAGTATGGTTATCTCTCTCTTGTCCAAAGCAGAACGTATATCATCAGTAATGCTGGTAAGGGCTGTAGAAGTGCTGCAATGTTTACGAAACCCGGATTGAAAAGTGTGTAAAAGGTTATAAGTTCGAAGGTGCTCACATATTTGATCACTTACAATATATTCAAGAGCTTTAGATAGGGCAGGTAATATTGAAATAGGCCTTAAGTCTTCTGCAGATCGGACATCCTTAGTCTTAGGGAGAGGCAGGACTCGTGCTGTCTTCCACAAGACTGGGAATGTTCCGGTAGTAAGGGAAAGATTAAATAAATTGGTAATTGGAGAGAGGACGAATGGTAATATTTTCTTGATCAATGTTATGCTTATTTCATGAGCACCTATAGCAGTGGATTTTATCCTCTTAATCGCTTTCATTACATAATGTGGGGTAACACAAGTGAAAGAGAAAACATTTTCTTCAAAATTAGGGATTTGTCCTGTATTATCAGATCTTGCATTTATCTGTGAGCTAGAACTATCAATTCTACAGAAATAATTGTTAAGATAATCGGCAGAGAAAGGAGCAGCTACATCCGGCTGGACTCTTTTGCTGCTACGAATGCCAAGTAGCTTCAAATTTCTCCAAAGATGGGAGGGATTCTTGTTCTCAAACAGGGTGTAGGAAAATTTTAATTTCGCATTACGCACGGCTTGATTACATCTATTTCTAAGGATCCTGTATTCCTCAAATTTGTCATTTAAGTTGGGTAAATTTAATTTACGTGCTTTCTTAAATTTACTATACGCTCTGTCGCGACAAGCCATTAAACTTCGAATTTCATCTGTAATCCAGGGCGAAGGAGAACGAGAAACACGTTTTTCTCTCAAGGGGACATGAATGTTCAGAAGATAAAATATTAACTCATTGAAATAAGATAGTTGGTCATCCACAGAAGGAAAAGAACTTATTAGATGCCAAGGCAATAACGCAGCATCACGCAAGAGTGCTTCATTGTTAATGTTGGCTAAATCTCTGTATAAAACAACTTTAGGCTTGAATTTGGGAGTCTTAATAGAATAGCAAACAAAGATAAGATCATGACGCGAAATGCCAGGTACTGAAAATTGACCGAAATGAAGAACTCTGTCAATGTCGGAAGTTAAGATTAAGTCAAGAAGTGAATCTGAGGTGGTAGTATGAAACGTAGCTTCGAGCGGACAGATGGAAAAATTTAAGGATGTAGTAATCTCGCGAAATGTTTCTACTTCACGTTTAGTGGACAATAAATCAAAGTTCATGTCCCCAAGTATGAGACTATGCATATAAAGTGGTGAAATACGAGAAATATCTTCTTCGAAATTCTTAAATGATGCCCCTGGTGGGCGGTACACACAAGCCAAAAGCATTTTTTGGTTCTCAATAGATATTTCAACTATGATGTACTCAGATTCGAAGCTATAATGACCACCTGATTGACAAAGAATTTTTGCGTCAATGTCATTTCGCAGAAAGATTGCAACCCCACCACCACCTTTGTTAATGCGATCGTTTCGGATAATTTTGAAGTTATTTAACAATACCAGATCATTAGAGAGAGTTGGCTTTAACCAAGTCTCGGAAACTAATATTGCATGCAAGTTCTCAACGGAATGAAAAATAACTTCGAACTCAGTATAATGTCTGACAAGGCTCTGCGCATTAATGTGCACAGCATTGAACGTTGGTAGCTTCGGTTTATTAAGTTCTGTTTGCAATAAATACTGAGGGCCTTCGTAAGACACTTGGAGATCGGGTAGCTGTAAAGGTTCATTGTCTTCGAAAACAGAGGGACGTATTTTATTTAGTTCGGTTAAAACGAATGAAGAGGGGCTATGTTTGTTGCTTATATTGTCAGTCAATGTACTCATGTAATATTGAATATTTCAATGGTAGGTATTGCGAAAAAACAGAAAGACTAGAGAAAACGAAAAGACTATAGAATGGAGATTTACTGTTTCCTTGTTGGTTATGTTTAAAAAAAATAATAAATAAAAAATAAAAATAATAATAATAAAAAAAAGCCATTGCCTCATAACATGCGGATTGTGCCTCGAACGAGGTTCTTGCTTGCTCTTCCCGAAACGGAGTGGCTATTGGTAACTTGGGGGGTGAGAGAGAGAAGAAAATAGAAAACATAGCACTGACCTTGAGGAGGAGGCGAGCCGAAACTGGAAACAACAGGGGTGAAAGAACGCAGAGACAGGGAGGTCTTCCTGTGCTGATGATAGGAGGGGACACTTTTGTATCCATTCCCACATTAGAATCACTAGAAGCTACACTCGTATTGAGCTTGACAAATGCATGTAAACGCATCATTGATAACCACATCCAACACAAAATATTGCCGACAAATAAAAATAGCAACACAACCACACACTTTTCAGAAAAAAGCGAGCACACCATCCTTGTTGAAAATATTGTCAGATAACTATAAAGCTCATAAATCACATAGCTACTGCAGTTATCGCTTCTGTGTATTGTAGAATTTAAACACTGACAAGTATGCACACATAAATAGATATAGGACGTTGAAACACACGCACACGCACACAAACAATTCAGATGCACACAATATTCATACTTGGATATACATTTAACAAAAGGGGATATATTTATTAATAAAATAGTAAAAGAAAAACAAATCTCTAACATATCACACACAGTACAATATGTACACGTTCCGTGCTGCGATATTATGCCACTAACTGTTGGAGATATTCGCTATTTCTGTGTCCTCACAAGCTGTTAAGTTCGGCCTTGGTAGAGACGAAATGTCTAGTTTCGTTTTTAAGGACAACTATCTTTCCGTCTTGAGTATACACCTGCTTGTAACCATATTTCTGAACTGCAGAACGCAACAATTCCAGTCGATGATGGCACAAGTCTTCTTTGATGGTGATGTTGGAGCCCTTCAGTTTTCTTTTATTGCTGAACACCTTAGCCCTGGTTCTGTAGCTTGCAAACTTGACAATTATTGGACGTGGTTTTCCCTCTAATTTGGGTCCAATCCTGTGACTTCGACTAATGTCGTTTATGACCATGGGAACACCTAGCCGCTCTTCAAACAATTTTATGGCTATAGTGTCAATATCTTCATTTCTTCCTTCCGGTATTCCGAAGATCCGAAGGTTCTCCCTCCGCTGGTATTGCTCCAGTTCCACGATCTTCTCTTGCAGACCACTAATTTCTGTGTCCTTGTTCTTTAGCTCTTTCCGAAGGTCATGCACTTCTTCAGAATTGAACTTAAGAGTTTCTTCCAGTCTTTCCACCACTACTTTCGTAACTGATTCAATTATTGAATCTACGATTAGTTTTAAAATTTCAGGGGTTTGCACCACTGACTTGACTTCTTCGCAGATTTGCCGCACGAAGTCCTTTTTCTCTGCTTCGAGCGCACTGTTTCCTTGGGACCCTTTGATAGCCTTAGAGGGAGCCATTGTATTGTGAAGACTTCGTACAAACAAAATAACTGTAAATTAGGAAAGTAATGTTTATACAAGATTTTCACTAGATAAGAAAACGTTATATTGTTCTTCTATCTATAACTGAACTATGGAAACATAGATTGTTGCGAAAACACTTCTTCCACTGAACTTTATGGCATGAAAAACACGGAGCGCGATACTTGCACGTCTAACCACTAGCCATCTCTTATGTCTACATTCACAGATGGAATGAAGAAAAGCTTTGTCAGAATGGTCGAATGCTGGTTGAATCCCGGACTTCCCGATAGAAGCTCAAAAGCTAATCACTCAGTCATGTTTGTTGTGCAGTTGTATTTAGCTTAACTTAAATATATTCCGTAGTCTTTTTTTTGTGGGGGGGAGTTCCGTAATGATATGTTGAATCCCTCTTGTTAAAAATTCAGAAAACTTGAGGATTGGGTAAACTGTGATGGTGGTTCTATAAAACTTAACTGTGGAATTTCAAGAATATACAGAACCAAAAGATCTAGATGTTCAGCCTTTAAGTGTATCATATAAATCTAAGTATTTCTCTTATGTTTTATTTTAATTTTATTTTGTTTCAAAAAGAGGGTATGGAATATTTTGAAGTAAAAATACTACATACTATTTTGCTAGTTATTTGTGTATTCTTTAAATAGAAGTGTTTACTTTTAGGGTTGGCTGGTTAACACCAACTTTTTTTTTTAATAACTGGTTTAAACCACAAAAATAAAAAGAATGAAAAATGCGAATCGTGTGAACTTCATGGTGACGTTTCCAGATATCAAACCACCTTCAATAGTTTTATTTCCCTTTCACCTTTTAATCAAGGTGTCCCATGTTCAATTCTCGGTCGAACCACAAACCTTCTTTCATGCGTAACTCAAGTAGCGGTTCGGATGTCAGTTTAAGCGAAAGTCTTCTCCTTGATAACCTCGGTATTTCGTAAGGATTTTAAGCCTAAATATACGAAACGAAACCAAATTGTATATTTCTGCAAGCCTAAATGCGTGTTGCTTTATAAAGAAGCCAATATTGCTTAAATATATTGATAGAAATTGGCAAAATTTATCGATTGCCTACGTAGCTTCCAACATTAGCATGGATTGGACTTTCAATGATATCTACGTACCGGTACTAAATTTGTAATTTAATACCTCAGTTTTAGCGTACGTTGACCTTTAAATTTTACATGCAAAGCAATAACAGGATTTTCCCGTTATTGTCTTACATTTCAAGTAATGACGGGATTTTCCCAATGGCTAGGGCGGGAGATTCTCAACTTAAGAAATTTACTGACCGCACTTCTTTAAGCTTATGGGAGTTCTTCCGGCATAACCCCGCTGTTGCATAATAACATCAAGGCGAAACGAACTTATTTCTGTGAATATGTAATATAAATATATAAAGCAAAAAATGTAAGTCAAAAAAGCCTGGTTTAAACCAAAATAGCCTGGTTTACAACATCCCCAAAAAACGGGTTTTCGGCATTTTCAAAAACAACCACGGTTCTTGCCAACTCTGCTATCTTTTGTATATAGGAGGTTAAAAAATTCTTATTATATACATTGGTTAATCCTGTGGAATTCATAATGTAAATATGTTGAAGAAAAATTGTTTGAAATATTTTTTCGAAATTCATAGTTTATTTTCGATGTTTTATATTATTATCAGCATCAACCACTAATTAAATGACTTTTTGTGTTATAGAGAAGCGATACAAAGTCTGTTTTATTAATTTAAAGCAGTATTTTGAAAAAAAGCCCAAAATTTCCCAAGCAAAAAAGCAAAGCAGAAAAAACCGAGTTTTTTTTCCAAAAAAGCCGGTTTTTTTCCGAGCCCTTGCATCTCTACTGATGGGGCAAACTTTTACGTAGACATACAGTACTGGTCGGATAGTAATACGCATTGGTTTGGCGCTTCCCGAGGTATTCCCTTCACGGCGACGTTGTATATGGCGTTTGGGGAACTGGCATTGTGAGTTAATTCTGCATCGACGGAACCCTAATGGCGATGGGTTACACTGCCCAACAAATAAAAACTCTTTTGATATTTCCGCGATAAAAATAGGCAATTCTTAAGGAAACGGTTATGCTGATTTTGAAAATCACCATACGAATGTCATGTCACGTCAGGTTCAAAAGATATGAATATACTTACTATTTGCATTATATACAATACAACCCCGATTATCGGACACAATTTTCAGGATATTCCTTAGCACCTATTTAACCGATTTACAGAAAATGTTAAGGGTAATTTTCTAGTGCAATCTAGTTATGTTGCCCACAATTTAAAACAGATCGGTTGGATATATACTGAGAAATAGCCCGGAAAGTTTGTCGCATAAACTATATCATACTGTATTATACGTACACTCATGTCCAAAATGATTGTCGCATATCTATAACTGTCTTTTTGTAAGAATATAATTTGATAACGATTTTGCAGGGTATATTTAATACTGATATTACGTGTATAATCGGGAAATTTGTGGTAAATTTGATAGGAAAATAATTATAAATACAAAAATTAGAATGAATAAAACAAAATGTTGCTAAATGAACAAGAAAGTTTTATTTTCGTTTTGTTGTTCTTATGTACTGCTCTTTTGACATCAAATTTGCCACAAACATGTGTTTGCCGATTATACACATACTAACATTATAAGAAATACCGGGTGAATTCATTATCAAATTATATTCCTACAACAACATATTTATAGACATGCGACAATAATTTTGGATATGAGTGTACATTAAATCATTTCGATACAGATTGTTGCAACGACACGCCTATTTTTTAATCAAATCAGTAACGTTTGTACAAAAGCACATATTTCCTCCATAGCAAAATAATGTGCAAAGGATTAATGTCTGTGTTGAAACTTAGAAATGTTTTGTGCCAGAAGCTAGCAATTTCCATTCCTGCAGTCTAAAGCCTAGAGGTTCGAATGCTTCTTTCGACAAGTCACGCGCTAAATCATTTAAGTCTTCCTGCTCTATTAAAGGTATATCGCTGTCAGCATGTACTGCTATATAGTCCGGGTCCTTTGATGTAGAATTCACTGGCTCTGGTGAAATGTCAGGTTCATTCCAGCTATCTTCTTCGCTGTCCATGTGTCAGGGAGTACAGGTATTGGTAAATTGAAGCCACAGATCTTATGACCGAAGGAATATCATGGTACTGGATGACGTGTTTACTTTTCTTAGACATGCCGGAGATCTTAGTCATGTAGAAGTAACAGTCATTAATGTGGTTTGTTGGTATTCTCCACACCATCGATACAGCAAACGGCAAGACATTTAGTTTTCCATCTAAACCCAAAATGAGATTTATTGTACAAGTTATGCAACACTGATGAGGAGCCCATGGCTTATCTTGTGCAACAATCGACAACCGAAGTACAAAAAATAAGCAAGTTTTGCAATGTTATATACTTTCTTGCTTTGTGGTTTGGTTGTAAATTACCACACACATAACAAAAGTTATCTGGTTGATTAGTGCACGTTTGGCATGAACCAACTAGTTTCATTTTGAAACAATAACTCACTTGATTTCTAAAATCTGTTTCGAACCCAGTTAAACAATACAGAGGCGAAGAGATTTTGTCCACAAAACACCAATACGCGTTAGAGACCTTGCCAACAACTCTGAATTCTGACATCTCACACAGGATTTCTTTCTTTGTTTTCGTGCAAGGGAAGGAGAACACGATAAGTCGATGGGGCACAGGTTTTCTCACTTTGAATCATCGATGGACTATAGGAACGGAAATACATAATGATATGCGGCGCGAGTGACGAAATAAATGAAATTATTATAACCTAAAGGGCTTACAATTAGCGTTGCCAGTTTACGGATTTTGTCACTAAATGTAGCCATTTCATCAGACATCTATATTTTAGAGACAAGATTTGTTTAGATTACAGTTGTTAAACTAGGGATTTAGCTTAGCGACTTTCGAAATGTCGTATAGTGAAAAAACTAGCATTATTTCCATTACAATTAAGGTTTCGAGCTACTTTTTGCAATAGGTTTAGTGACATTATTGTTAACGTTGTTGGCAACACTGCATAATTGTAATATATTTGAAAAAAGAGATAAGAGGGCTCTGAGAGTCTCAATGGACTTATGACAAAGTATTCTAAACTTCCACTCTTCGATTCTTGACGGTTAACTGGGCTTATTTCTTCATTTCAATAAATTACATGTATGAGCGAGGACTGTGACGTGATGTGCAATAATTATTATCATTTTCGTTTTCTACGCACCAAAATCTTTCAGAATCAAATATTATTTTCTCGGAGGTAAAAATCATGTTGGCCAGTGTTATCGGCACATATTAGAAGACTACATCTTACTATCACTGCTGTCAGAGAATGGGTCACTTCCTGAGTTGATTCGGCACGATGCCGCCCACTCCCCATTAAAATACCTGTGTTCTAAACTATCTCGATGAGAAGTTTTTTAATGCGTCGGTTGTTCTGCGAGGTATTGTTGACTGATACCCTCCTTCACTTGAACTGACATCATGGCACTACTACTTGTAGAGCCATGTGAAGTATATTGTGTATGTGGTGAAAATTATGGATTTTAAGAATCTCAAAGAATGAATTGTAGTTGCACGTTTCAAGATTACAGTCCAAATTCTGCACAAGGTTTTGCGTGATTGAGAATTCTGAATACATCTGTTAATCGACCGAAATGGGAAAGATATTGAACAGGTTTGTAACTGCGGTCCTTGCCGTATGATTAACATCATTTGTTGGTGACACAACAAAGAAACAGTCATTATTTAGTAATAGTTAGCGCTAGGTCATAAAGAACAATGCCACTCAATTTCTACGAAATGTTGCCGTAAAAATGGTTTATCACTGCTATGGTTTCCAATTAAGACAATTGCATAAATCAAAATGGCGATCGTCGTTGCCATGCCTTAAAATTTTCCCCCATCTTTGTTTCCCAACTGCATTCTTAATTTGGTTGCATATTACAGTGTTTACCACTCATTAGAATGTTTCCACATTTAGAACAACCCTGTAGGTTTAGGATTTATACAGTAGATTTTATGGAAGAAAGAGTGGAAGAGATGCTAAAATAAAGCTAAAGGCAGAGCACTAAACTCCTATTTCAAACAACTAATGACAACTGCTCTCTTGCTTTATTAACTAATTTATTTACTTCGATAGCATACATAACAATCTATCATCAGAGTCACTACAGAGAGAAAAAGCATAGAGCTGTCATGCTTAACAACACTTCATTTGTCTAAATTGTTGAGTGTAAATGTGTTCTTGCAAGAAATAGAACACTTTTGTGCATCCTATAACTTCTTTGTACAATACATCCCCAGTAACCAGTGGTTATTAGGTCAGATAGAAAGAACTGGAATATGGGTCCATAATATGGAATCCTAGTGCACAAAAATATGCAGACCAATTAGAATCAATTCAATCAAAATTTGTTCGCTATTTACTATATAAAGACAATGGGATCTATCCACGATAAGAAAAATATATTGCACTTTATCTACCTATTTAATGTATTCGCTTGAAGCAAGAAGAGGTAATTTCCTTAAAACTATACATAATGAGATAGATTTGCCAACATTGTTTTCCGAAATGACGCTTCATGTTCCGAACAGGAAAATGCGCTCGCAGCTACAAACATTTCATGAACCACCCACGGGTACTAATTCAATAAATATATCGCCTATTAATAGAATGTGCACAATATATAATATCCACAGTATCCAAATAAAGTGCCCTACAATATATATATATATATATATATATATATATATATATATATATATATATATATATATATATATATATATATATATATAATCCTTTGACTACATACATTAGCATGTAGAACAGATATGTAATGTATTCATTTAGGTATTCTACTGAATACTGTCAATGGTTATATAGCTGTTGTGTTCAATATACAATAAACAAAATAAATAAATAAATAAATAGAGAATTCAAATTCACTCTGATTGTGAATCCTGAAATTGTTGCAAATTTAAACCAATGTAAAGATTAATCTCAAGTTATTTATTTATTTATTTTGGCAAAATCATTTACTTGTTGATTCACGATAAAAGATAATACACTCCTTATTTTCCAAGAGTTACTGTAGTTACAAGGGTAATCACAACCTTCATTTTAAATCGTAGGCAAAATATATTTCTGTATGTAAAAGTCAAAATAATGATTTTTCTCTGTCTGAAATAGATCGTGCACCTTGTAAATTGCGCCCTCGTCGTTTCGTCTTTATACCTAGTAATGCAATGCAAGGAGAAAACTTCTTCAGCAAAAGTATCCGTGTCATGTTTCTATTGTACTTATAATTACAATTATCAATACTGAAATTACTAGGAGTGGAGTAGCGACATTTCAAATTTTGTCATAGAGGGCAATAGGCAGAGTTGTCCACCGGCATAAGATTTTTACGTGTTTCATTAATATATTTGTATACACTTTATTGAAACTGATGAGCTGCTATAATTCAAGGAAGTAATTGTCCCTGCACTTCTCAAGTTACGCCCCTGTCGGGGGAATCTAATAATATTTAATTTCGACATACTTACAAATAATGTAACAATGTTTTGAATATCAGTTTTCCGTATTAGGTTCCTTTACGTCAACACACTTTTGCCATTTCTTCTGTAATAGTAGAATACAGGTAGAGAATATTTTCTTCGGCTCCTCAACCATTGTTCAACTGCATCAGTAACTGCTCGATAATTTTCGGATACAGAGACGTTCACTAAGTTTTAAAATCAAGTCATAGAAACTGGATACGATGTTTAAGGGAATATTGTGTACACCTATTGGAAAGCTACCTTATGAAATCTTAGCTAGCATACCGAATATAGCCTTAATAGGTGTAAAAGCACATTAGTCTTTTGTGGCGCACAATTCTGGTCCTTAGGGTCCCGGGTTCGATTCCCTGTGGGAGAGACTTGAAATTTGGGCCCGTTTCCGCAGTTTGGGCTCCACATTAAGCTACATCTCATATGACCTTGTTGTTACAGATACTAAAGTTTAATCTAACCGAAATACAGTAATTGTCTATGCCTCTGCATTGATGGACTTTCCCCGTTTTGATATTTAATTCGGTTTAACCCTCGCATTACCAACAAGAAGGCACTTGTTAAACACCACAGTATGTTTTTGTAATTATTCTTCTAATAATTTTTTCTTCAACTTTTTTGAAAAAGTTATTCTATTGCTCAACATATTTAGCTAAAGCTTATACCTTATGGCGCAAATTGAACGTTAGTATGTCTCATAAATTGGCTATGTTAAGTTGGTGGGCACAAAGCAAATGAAATGAAATGTTTAGTTTTGCGTCCCACGATTATGCCGGTTAGGCTAAAGAAGACTGTGATAATGAGAAATGAATGAAATGGTGTAATGAAGAAAGTTGAAGGAAACGGGAGTTCCCTGAGGAACCCCCCACACACACGGTGTTTGTCCACCACAAAGCTCACTTGGCGAGAGAAGGGTTTAAACCTGGGGCCCCATGCACCGGAGGTGAACGCTCTATTACTGAGCCACCGCGGGTCCTTGGGCACAAAGTATCCCCGCCCTGGTTGGTATATATGACTGATATTTACAGGCACACCTAGATGGGAAAATGATTAATCGCTGAGCTAATCTTATTCAGTGCACTGTTCACTTCAGTCACTGTACATTTTTGTGAGAGTTTCTGATTTGTTTCTTTTGCGAATATATTTAATTTTAACAGTTGGGTACAAAATGACCCCTTCTCCTTGGTAGTCCGCAACACAAAAAAATATGTAGATAATCCAAAGTTTAATATTGTAGATCTCTACCATATTGTAGTATTGTAAGAATACAATCGTAGACTAGGGTCACAAAGTTAAAAATATACCAACATTTCATCCTCAAATTAGACGCAATAGTAACTTCATTCTGTTTGTAGAAACTTCTTTTACAGTAAAAACTGAACTATTATTGTATTGCATTCTGCGCTTTTTAAAATTTGAAACTACTTATGTTTCAATTCATTTCATCTCTTGATAATCACAAATGTTGTACTTGAATAAGCACAAATAGTGACTTTTACAGAAAGTGCCTTGTCTGAAGTAATTTTGGTTTATGGCGGCCTAACATACATTAGTCTGTTTTACGTCAAAGAATAGTGTTAGATTTGTTTATTGTTCTATTGGTTTATTTTTGTTTGTACTTGTTTGACACTCAAACCAATATTATTTTCTCTTACCTATACTTAGCCTCATAGTCTGCAAGAAGAAACGTACAATATGTTAGTGTTTATTGTCTTGAAGTTAGGTTTGTTTAATTTAGTTGCTATCTTTGTTGACATTAGCGATGGGTAGGTTTTGTTGGGTGATTGATTGATGTCGGGTATATACATATAAGTTGGATTTCCTTATTACAAACGTCAGTAGTGTATTGGTATAGTTATTATTAATATCTGTAAGGTTCACTGTTTGAACATCTTCCGTTGGGAAATTCCTGGATTTCGATCAACACAGACAGAATTAATGTACTATTTGTGTTTCCTCTAGTGACGAATTTCTCAAGGGTATTTTATAGAAATATCCGCTTCGCTTTGTGATTTGGTATTAGTAACAGGAATTGTGTATGTTGTTGATGATTAATTTGTAAAATGATTTGATAAATTGCAAATCACAATTTCCTCAATTTACAAATTACCTCTGTTTTCCTAGTTGTGCTAAAGCGGGAACTAAGTGCCATTTTCAGTTTGATTATTATATTTGTGTATGCTGTCAATATTGTTTAATTAGGATTTTATAGATAATAGAGGTTAGTAAATATTATTTTTAAAATAATAGTAACGGAACTAAACATCTTCCTTTTTATTTAATATGACTTAATGTGTTATTAAACGTACATTTATAAAACTGACCAAATAAAATGAAAAAAATAAGTTTCTTCTTTCTTTCACAGAGCTGACAAATAATAATTCATTATACATAAGTAGATATATGGGTACATAAAGTTATAATAAAATAAGAAAACAGGGAAAAATACGGAATGAATGAATTAAAATCATGAACCACAGAAATGTTTGATAACAAATGCTGCTTGTTAGTGGTATGCGTGTCACAGTTGGGAGTACTGTGCTACTTGGAGTTGCCAACTTTTGAGAATGGAAATACCGGATACCTTCTTGGAGTTGTTATACTCTTAAGATTGTGATTTCATCGCTCGTCAAAAATGTAAACAACCAAAAAGTAATTACTTCACATACAATTGAGCTATTCGGAGTTCAAATATAAGAACTTTACTTACATTTGAAGCATACCTATTCCAGTTTTGATTGAGTTCTAACATGTAATGTTGTAGTCTACCAGCAATAATACATCGTATTTGAAACAGAAAAGTAAATATAATTGGCAATAGAATTATAACATGCACGAAATATACGTGCAAAATAAGTCTTACCAGATTCAATGGGACTATTAATGAATACATACTTTTACTGGATCTGGATCCATTATTTAACTGGAAGATGTAACAAAGGATGAAGCACTGCTATAGAAGGGCTCTTGAAGATGTATTTTGTTCACCTTTAGCAGTTTTGGTAAGTTCAGTAAATGTTTCTGTCTTCAACTCTTCAACGAATTCCATGCACGACAGGTCTATGTCAAACAGTTCTGCTTTAAGGGTATTTATCGACAAACGATTCCTATCGCCACTCCAAATTCGTTACTAAGATAATAGACACACTTTAAGGTATATGTTTTGAACAGATTATTTACAGACAATATTTTACTTTAAACAAAAATTAAACTTTAAAGGGGTTATGGTAATTTTATGCTATAATTATCTCAATAATAACATAATGTAGTGTTCCCTTTGATTTGATTTTTGAGTACAGCGTCCCTCTGAGCAGCGATGCTATATAGGACGTGGACCTACGGTTTAATCTTTGATTCGGATCACATAAGTTCCTGCCAGAAATAAAACTTAGGATCTCTCACTCAAAATGAGCGTACGCTTACCACTTAGCCACGAAGAAGCTCTACTGCTGCCTTGAGAGTGTAATAACGCAGACCTTAATGAAGATATATTATACTACAAGTTTCAACACAGGAAGCATTGTGGTTCTTTTACAGGTAATTAAACGTTTACGAAGAAATTAGTTTTTTTTTTCTCCATTTTCTGGAAGATTACTTTAAAGTTTTTCATTCACATATATCACAGTGCCAAACTTCATAAGGTTTATAGATTAATGTTTCTCTCAAACTTGAGCATTTTTAATATCTTAGAATTATAGTGAAGATTCCATGCGTATTCCAGCCACATTACAAGCAATAGGATATTTGTATTCCTGTAGTGCCACTAGAAATCGCAACCTACTAATCTATATCGCATTAATTTGTATTAAATTTCTTTTTTGCTATAGTTAGATTCAGAATTCCAGAGTTACGTTATTACTCGAAACAAGAACTAATTTTCTTTAATGAACTTACGTTCCCCTGACAAACGACGCCGTGGAGCTGACTTACTTTACCTGTATAAGATCATCAATGGCAAAATTGATTCTGAATTTTTATTATCGCAAATTAACTTCCGTGTTCCTCAGAAGCGAATTCGCTCTCTCAACTTGCTAACTTATGAGACACCTAGGTTATTGATTGTAAAGCGCTCGCTTGTTTTACAGGCTAGCGCACGATTATAATACATTGTCAACAGGATGTAACATTTTTACCTCTGAGAGAAATTTTAGAACTCAGTTGATGACAACGTTGTATATTGAGAGTTGAACATTTTTTTGTATTTTTTCTTTATGTTCAGAGTTGAACCTTTTTTGTGTTTTATTCTTTTGTTTTCTTGTTGTTTTCTTTTTGTCTTTATGTTGTACAGTTTCACCTAATTGGTCCAATGTTGTATGAAATATTGTGAATAAATAAATAAATAAATAAATTCTAATCATACTCCTAAGTGCTCTCAGATATTCTGAACAAATAGTATGCATATAACTGCTTTTAATATTAGTGTGACTCTTAGCAGTATGTAGATCACTGTCACGGGAAGACAATATTACGTTCTTATTAGCAATGAAAGACATACGTCGCAAACATTAGTTTGCTAGATTTTCCCGAAAATTAGAAATGTAATTCTACTGACAAACGTGTCACTTTTCTCACAATCTTGAACTTAACTGTCAACTGATATACGTGATACGTTCAGCAACATTGTAGTGGAACAGGAAAGAAAAACATTTAGATTTAATCGAAATCTTCGGTTATGAGTCATTTACCATACGTGTGCTGTCCCCTTTCTACTGTCATATCGAAAATCTTGAAAGTATAACTTCAGTATCAGTTTTCAACTTAACAGATGGCGTGATTGTAGTGTAGCATTATTTTTTTAGATTTACAAAAGAATTGTTTTCCCCCTTTTTCTCGAACTCTCTGTATGAAATTTAGCACCCACTCCTATAATTTTCTTTGGATTGTTGAGATTTTTTGCCAACTATAGTCTTACTTTTTGTGGGGAATTCTCTCTTCTGTTAAATGATAATAATCCTATAATGTCGTTGCTATTTCCAGCATGTCCGACAGAGACTGAAATTACGAGGGAGGATCATAAACTAAGGTTACAAGTCCGATATTTGTGGAGTTCGTCTGTTATACAAGAATGAGGAGTGTACGGTAATTTTAATGAATTGAGTTGGCAATGTGCAGAGTTTCAACACCCATCATCTATGGATGGAGTATTTGTAGGTAAACACAAGTCGCGACTCATTTGGAAATCTGGTCTCGTGAAGAAGTCCGCTTAGTTATTCTATTTGTGTGGGTGAAATATGTAACCGTGGCTGAAATTCATCAGCAGCTGGCAGAGGTTCATGGACAGACTGTAATGTGTCGTCAGCTTATCGCAGAATTCTGTCGAAAGTTTGCGGCTGGTAGAGGAAACGTCACAAACGAGGAACGCTGTGACCGACTCAGCACGGCATCAACGGATTTGAACACAGTCCGCGTGGAGGAACTGTATTCAAGAGAACAGAAGGATCACGCTCCAAGCGACTTTGGTCTGTTCCCACACTCGAAGGAGCACCTAGAAGGCCGTTGCTTCACTTGAGATAACGAGATGAAACACTTCGTGACAACGTGACTGAACACGCAAGGACAGGATTTTCACCAGGAGGGATTCTTCTAACTCATCCCACAATGCTACAAGTGCCTCAACCAATATTGAGACTACGTCGAAAAGTAACCTAATGTATGTATGTACTATCTGTCGGTTGTATTGGTTGTAAAAAATAATATACACATGTCTCACTGCAGGCTTTGGAACCTTACTGTTTGATTACTTGTCGTATATTGTTACTGTTATGAAGCAAAATAAGTTTAGGTCAATATTTGGTAACATGCTTCTCAATCTATTTCACATCATGACATTATTTTACCACATTCCCTTTCCAGCGATCCCCATAAGTAACTTCCCTTTTTAATTAACTTTCTGATTATTGCTGCGAATGCTTAACAGTTATATATTTGTGTACAGTACTCTTCATTTTGAATTGTGTTTTAAAATACAGTTTGTGTTGTAATTACAATATTTTTAACACTTTTCTCTTTTATTTTGAGTCATTTCTTAAACTATTCTTTAATAGTTTCAAGTAGCGTTTAATTTATATTCCTTTATTGGATAGTAAGTATGGACAAAAAGAAAGAAACATGTAAATGAAAACAAATTAAAAATATTTTTTTTTCCACTCTAGATCCTAATGAGATTTGTCTTTGCAACCTTAGTGTGTGACTTTCATTAATTATTCTCGCGAATTATCTCAGAGTTGCGGCCTTCATCTTATGACTTCACGATTTAGAGAAATATGTAAAAGCCCCCACTTACGACAGTACAGCAATATATGCTATTAGATCTTTGATATTAGACACATTCTAAATTTAACTTCTCTGATATAATATTAAAATTAATATTTGTGTCCAGAGTTAAAATGTGTTATCTTGTACTTCCTAAGTTAGTTAACTACATCATTAAGACCTAGAAGTCAATAATAATTCTGCATTTTTTCTTCTTTAGGAAGTTCTAAACCCCAAAGAAGATCGTCCACCTGTGGTACAATTTGAATTTTAAATCACGGATGAAACCTGACTTTCTGCGAGTTCTGATGTGTACATAATGTGGTGTATGGTAACGTAGATCATTCTCATACTATGAAAACAATCTATGATCTCAAGTTAAACGACTTAACAAATCATAATCGGGAGAACAGTGGATAAAATTTTCAGATATAACAATGGAATAGTTTTATTCCTTATTCTGTTATTTTACATACAAAAATAAGGTTCATTCGTTATCATATTTTTTTCTCCATACTACTAGACAAAAAAATGTGGGATCTATTGTAATTGGTTCAAGGAATTACTCTACATATATGTTTTGTATAAAGTATTGTTTCACAATTCTGCGAAAAAATCACAATAGATTGTGTAAGGGAAGTTGTGTTATGGGGAAAACTCTTTTAAGAACTAATTAAACGTAAAGGGCAATATTAATGTAGACACCATAGGAAAATTATTTCATTTGTTTGTTGGTAATAGACATTCATCATTATCACTTTCCGCTTTCATGTGACACTCAATATTTTCATTAGTTATGCAACCACACGCAACATATATTGTTTACAGAGAAAATTTTTTGACAACGGGACGAAATTAAAGTTTGATATTAAAATATAATTTACTAAGATTTTAGGGTTGTGTTTACTAAGTTATTCATGTTTAACAACGAAAGTACTGGATATCATATCTTGGAACTGGATAGTCAGTTTTATTTGAAAATGCTTATGATGGTAATCGTTTGATAAGACTGAACGATTATAAACAGCTTGACCTTAACCCTTTAATTGGCAAGCATTGATAGCACTAGCATTAAAATATTTAGTTGGCTTTTATGGTTGAACCATGTCTTCCTGATCATAATTTCGTAATTTTTAAAGTATTTTTGTACTTTGATTACAAAAAACAAGGTGTTTATTTCAAAGCAATAAAATTGGCCTTATGTACAGCTACTGAGCAGCATTGCCAAATTATGGTAAAGCATCATAAGAATACTCTCAGTAATTACCAACATTTTTTTTAAATATTTTCCTACAGAGCAAGAATCCACAAATAAAAAAATAAAAAAAAAGAATTTACACGGAACGTAGGAGACAAAGCATCTACAATACTAAATTTGACTGACACCTGTTGACAAGGATTACAAGTATCTAAAGAAGCGACCCGCAAATCATGTACCGTATATGAATATTGTATGAAAGCAATAATGCCAATTAAATGATTACTGAAGTTATAATTCGTGCGGATAAGGCAATAGAATGCGATGTTACTTGACAGCAACACTGTCCAATAAAGGATAAAGAATATAAATGTACGTGAAAAAAAATATTACTATAAACTGGCAGAGCATTGCAACCAGGTTTCTCACTAGACTATCTTTGGTTTATCACATACGTTTCTTCCAATTCTGCAGCATGTCTTTATTTAAAAAAATAAAAAAGTGAATTATAATAATTATTTTGTACTTTACTATCTATACATAGATCCTACAAAACATTGTTGGAACAACAAATGTTTTAAATATCTAATTACAGAAGACTGGAAAATTGATCTCTCGTTTCGCTGGCAGCTGTCTTCCTTTTCATCATTTCTTTGAAACCTTAAAGATATTTAATTTAAAATGTCCTTAAAATAGTTTGTTAAACTATACAACAATTCTCAGAATCCGTAGGCAGTTTGAGGAACCCCGTGTTTAAAGGCGAACCACTACCATGTGGAGGATAGAAATCGATTCATCCCCCTGCAGCCATTAAATTTTCTTGAGTTTCATAACACTGTTCCTGGTGCTATTTACCACTGAAAAAAAGCGAGAAAATTCAGTATACAAACATCTATTTGTATAATTTTAAATTCCTTAAATAAAATTAAGTGAATGTTCACATAAAATGTCCAGTTAATTTCATTGCATAAGGTTCGTGAAATCTGTTAATGAAATTGATGTTTTGAAACTAGGCATTACTGATATAAAAACAAATTTCTGCGAGGTACATCACTAATCTGAAGGAATACCTTCAAGTAAATAGTGAACTAGTTAAACAAAGAAAAAGAAATGTGTTTGAAAAACGAGCAAGGACATTGGAAGTATATAAAAGTACTATCCAAAACTGAGAAATTGAAAATTGTTTGATGGATTCGTCAATAAGATAGGAATAGATTCGTCTTATTTAAGTACTGAAAAATGATTAAGTAAATGATATACATATATTACGACACAAATTTTCATTCCACATTATTATTATTATTATTATTATTATTATTATTATTATTATTATTATTATTATTATTATTAATAACAATAATAATAGCAGGAGTAGTTTCTAAAATGTTGCTTTGAACGTTCATTTATTTATTAACAAGTACAATGATGAAACGTATTTTTGTTCCATGGGTGTTAAATTGTGAATACCTAGAACCTATTTATAAGTGTATAACTAGAATCCTGTTTATCGATAATAGATTTAAAGATAATATTTTACATTTTCCAGTGTCCAGAATAAAATATTGATCGAGCTGTTGAACACTGCAGTTTACTATCCATAGTTTTCGAAATCTTATAACAATAGGAAGACACATTTTCTGTCATGTGTTTATTAAACATGTAATGCTACTTTCGAGTTACCTTACAAGATTGATGCCACATGGTCACCATTATTTTAGCACCCATCATACTATTTTGTAGTATTGCTAGATGTTAACGAGTTTTATCGCATACACTTGAAATAGCGGCATGAAAATATTATTTATCTCTATGACCTATGGAATTATTTAGTTCAATATGAATTCATAAAAGTCTTACTATTTACTTCCGTCCTTAGCCATATAGATTCAGTTTTTATTTTGTATACCTATTTCTATGAAATTCATTTGAATATTGTTCTCCCGTCTATGTCTATGGCTTCTTAATTATCTTTTCTTCCGGTTGGGTTTACTGTTAATATTTAGGAAAAGTTCTTATATCATACCACTCTAAGTATAACCTTCATATCTGAGTGCCCTGGGCTCAATGGCCCTAACAAACATTATTAGGGTATCAAGTCTAGGAGGCTTAGATGGGCAACATGGGCAAGTAATGTAACTAGAATGGAAGGAAGCAGGAACGCTTTCAAAGTTTTGACTGGAAGACCAATCGGAAAACGACCATTTGGGAGACCTAGTTGCAGATGGGAGGCCAACATTAAGATGGATCTCTCAGAAATAGGAATACAAAGTAGAAAGTAGATCCAGTTGGCTAAGGATAGAAGTCAGTGAAGAGCATTTGTGAACGCGGCATTCAACCTCCGGGCTCCATAGGCCATAGAGTTAGTTAGTTAATTAACAATGTTCGGTAAACGGTATATGTTATATAGTTCCACTTGTCAGTTTTCCGTTCCCTATCACCAATTTCTCTTGAGCCCGAATGTATATATTCGCCTCAACAATTTTAATTTCAAATACGTTCAGTGTACGTTCTTCCTCCAGAAGAAGCGATCATGCTTCGTAACCACAGAGCACAACAAGTATAATTCAATGTCCTACAAATTTTCATGTTTTCCTCTTTCCTGAATGGAAGTAGGTGTTCTTTATAATTTTTGAACTTCTGATTACGAATCTGAAGTCAGATATGTTGTATCAAACCTGCTTGTTGAGAAATTTGTAAATAAAGACTTAAAGGCTTTTCTAATGTATGGATTTTAATAGATATTGTGACTCTGATGTAAGAACGAGATGTTGAAAAAATATATACGTGGCACATCGGGATCTCGGAAATATAAAAGGAGACGTATATATTTGGATTTTGTAGTATTTCCATTCATATTACACAGACAAACAATAAATAGGGGTTAAGGGGTTTCTCACAAGTTGATGAAGTACGCATATTAAGCCTATATTAGATGTTATAAAATATTTTATATTTATTTTGTAAACTAATTTACTTGAGGACAAAATACGCAACTATATAGCCTAACATGCGAGATTTGTAAAGCAAATACGACATTTTATATGTCAAACTGCGAAAAACTCCTGTGCCTCTAACAATGAAAACTACAAAGTTTGCACTTGTAAGTGAGGAAGAACCGCAGCTGAAATCACTGCATTTATACATTGGCACTCAAACGAAAAGAAAAACGTATGAATCTTGCCTCTTGTGTGATGTGGGAAGAGTGTCACGTGCCAAGTTCCAGCAGAAACCTGTGAGCATTGACACACCAGATTTTCCTTCTTACCACTCCTCCAGGGTCTGAATGGATTGGTGAAACCTCTCACCGTGCTCATTATCCACAGGTCCTAAGTTTTCTGGAAAGAAAGACAGGTGATTGTGTAGAAAATCCAGTTTCAATGACATGTTGCATCCCATAGTGTGCAGATTGACAACAACTCCACTAGTTGTACATAGTTTGACCTTTTGTTATTTCCCAGAAAGTTTTCTGAGACACTCTTGAAAGAACCGTTCCTCCTCAGTCAGTTTTGATCCGAATATGACATCTTTCCACATAACGCATCTGTGGTTCAATGGATACACCTTCATTTAGTTTAGCATCTGATATTTTTGGAACTTTTTCTCGAGATACTTAAATCCTTATCCTTCCTTTTCCAACCCTTTCACGAACACCTTCGTAAGGCCTAATTCAATGTGCATGGGAGGCAGAAAAGTTTTCTTGGGATCAAAAAGGGGTTTCTCTTTCGCATTCTTAATTCCGGGAGTGAGAGATGTACGAGTAGGCCATTGTCTGTGTATAGGGCAGATCCCTTGCTCTACTGTCAAACTCACACACAAAACAACAATACTATGAATAGCCCAACTGTAACCCTAACACCTTCAATTACCTTCACTTTCAAGTCCCCACATATGTTCTACTGATGCTCAGAATACCTCACTTTGTCGAAAAGAATTTTCGATACAGTTTCGACACGATTTTGATACGTCTCCTTCAAATTAACGGAATATCCAATTGGAATTGAAGGGTACGTACTACCATTGTGGAGGAGAGCACACTTCATACTTGCTTTTGACGAGTCCAAGAATAAACGCCAGTATTGGACTTTATACTTTATATGTAATGCTTGCATCAATCCCTTCACGTCAGTACAATATGTGCAATCATCACTACTGCTGTAAAATTTGAGCAACCCATGTTGTCTATCGCAGTAAAATGTCACTTTCGTTCCATTTTGAGGAAGGTTCCAACCTTGAAAGCTTGAAGCTAAGAGTTCAGCTTGTTGTTTGAGCGAGTTCAAGTTTCTAATAAGATCGTTGAGTTCCTCTAGCGTTATCAAAGGTAGTTCTCTGGTACGTGCACTGTATGTAAGGTCTTCAATCTCAGTACCCATAACATCTTTACTTTCAACAACATCACTGTTGTTTGCTGTCCATACGTCTGGCGGCACTGGCACAGGAAAACCTTTACCATGTGGGATGGGTCTTCTAGCTGATTGTAGATTTTGGTATTGTATCGATCGTTTAATGCTACGGAGACGTGGAATTGGTTCTCTTGGAGTAAGAGTCTTGAGGCATTGGTGGATCTGGTATATTTGGATCTGAATTTGCCGTCAATGGCGGAAAGTCTTGAGATGAAACTTTCTGTTGAAGTGATTTCCGAGACAATATCTTGTAAATAACTGGGCATCGTCGGTATTTGGCTGCGTGTCCTCCTCCACAGTTTGGACATTGAACAGCGTCATCCTGGTATTTGCGGGTGCACTCGTAGGTTAGATGTTGTCCTACACATTTGACACATCGGGGTTAGGCTAAACTGAAATTTTGTGTATGTCCTATTCTTTGGCATCTGTAACATTGGAGGAATGGCTGTGCTCGATACGACTCGACTTTGATGCGGTAAAATTCAAGGAATTGAGGTTCATATTTAGTCTTCGCAAATTTCGTCCTCTTTAATGTCACTAGGAATAGGGGTAATGGCTGGCCCCCTTTCCCTTTCATCTGTTGAACTGAAAGCACAGGGTACTCCCTGTTTAACTGTTCTGATTTAATATTGGCGATGGAAGCATCAATCGCTAATTTGTGAATTACTACTTTAAGCAATGGCGTTTGTTTGGTCATTTCTAAAGCGTATTGCAATTTAAACTCTTTGCAAAACTCAATGAGCGCATTGTAGTCAGCTTGAGAGCTGCAGATAAATTTAGTGCGGTCTGGGTAGACAGCGCAATATGAAATTTCTTTACAAGCCAAAGTAGCTCTATGAGTGAGTTTATAACTCTTGCTGTCCGGGTATTCGCAAATACTAAGTGATTTTATTTTTCTCTGAATTTCTGGTGGAGCAGAGCTATTTTCGGGAATAGATGTTTCATCTTCTTTCTCTATGGATAACTATTGGTTTCCATTGTATTTGGAGCATCGTCTGTAGATTCAACATACATAGCAATTGAGTCAAATTTGTTCTCAGTTGGTACAGGAACAGGACGGTCTATTTTTGGTTTTCAAGTACGCTTTGCCACTTAGAATGGTCGTTTATCTGACTTGGATTCATCAGACTCCAAAGGTCCATAAATAAGTAGATGTTCAATATCAAAATGTGGTCCTGAACATCATGAACATTTGGTAATAACTTTCGTAGAACCAATTGTATCAAATAAAACTGGATTCTTAGTTATCACTAGATCACAATTCACTATAACACTATTCTGCAGTTTAGAACCAGCCGTTATTTTGCGCTCTTGACTATCCATTTCAAGAGCGCGAAGTAAACGCGACCGAACACTTCTAACTCAGCTGTGAGGAATAATTGAGTTACTGAGGAATTAAGTAGCACATACAAGGTGGGTTTAGCCGAGTCGTTCTTAACCGAGCCTGTCCTTGACCAAGCTTGGCCACAAACCACATCATTCTTTTCTCTTTGCCATTGGTTATTTGTCCAGCAAATTTAGATTATATTTGGCCAGTATTTTCTTGTCAGACTAGTTTCTCAGTGTGGCATAAGCAATTTTGGTCATATTTTGGCGATAAATACTTCGTGATTATTCTTATAATGTTGCATAAGTCATTTCCATGATAATATTCGCAAGAAGTAATTTCCATTTCAGTTGAGTTCCCTTTCTGTTTAGAATATTGTAAAATTCGCAACACATGATTTTGCTATTATTTTTAAAATAAATATTTCACTAATATCTCTAACATATGGTGGAAGTTATTTCTTAATGAAAAATCTAGAAGCAGTAGTTAACTTTTGGGGTTTAGTTTTCTTTTGGTGACTTTTTTCTGAAAATACCTTGTAATTGTTTTGGAGTTTTACACGAAAACGAATCATTAATAACTGAAGCAGAACACGATTTAGTCAAAAGAATTGGAGGCAGAAAGTTTAGTACCGTGGCTTGTACCATTTATTTGATTTAGAAAAACGAAGATGTCGGCTTTTCATTTCTTCGTAATTTTATTTCCTTTTTTCCCTAATCCATTGTTAGGAGCTAGTACAACGAAGGTATTATTTAGCTACATTCATTATTGGACTTCCTTAATCAGATTAAATGAACCATAGCCTTTGTAACCGGGAAGTGATACATGGAGTTGAACTCTGAAATGCGATTAACAAGTCTTACTTAGGAGAAAAAAAGAACTTAAAGCTGGTAGAAGTTCCTCTCTTTCTGCTTTTTTGATTTTTTTTTAAAAAAAAAAGCTTTCGCGAAGTATCGCGATTCTGTAATAATGGGATTTCCATCAGTGACTTTAATGAAGCTGAAAGCGTAATATGAATGCTTAAAAGTGGTATCAAATCTAGTTATAAACACGACTCTTTCTATAACTTTGTACAGTAAACACTCTGTTAAACAAAGTCTGTACTCTACATACGCCTTGCATAAATTTTATGCTAACTTCAAAAGTTATTGTACCATAGCCATTGATTGATTCGCTTATTTATATTTGCTTCTTGTAACATGAAGTTGCCCTTAATAATAATAGCCCCACTGTTACCGGCCAGGAATACATAATATTCCCCACATTTAAATTCAGTTAAGTAAAATACAGATAGTTGAACCTATCTAGAAATAATAGTTATTAATTGAATATGCAAATATTTAGTAACAAAATAAAAAGCAATCTGGGATAAAGGAAAACCTAAGTCCCAAAAATATCCTTTATAAAAATATCCAAACTTGATAATAACAATTTTGACAATATCCGAATTGATTAAAATCAATATCTAAATAGAATCGGATACAAATGAGGGGTGTAGATGCAAAAGTGGCAATCTCCACTTGGCCGCATTTTTCAGAACGAGCGATTAATTGATATCTCGTAAACCCCATAAGATTTTAACGTACAGATTTTTTTGGCATAGTAGATCGTAGCAATATTAGCAATATTTTTTGTAATTACTGTTTCAAAGTTGAAGATTGCAAGTTTTGAAAATGAACATGGATATTTTCTCACAAACGTTTCCCTTTTGGGGAATTTTCTCCCCTCAGGTACACGATAGGGATATGCACCTTATACCATTCGAAAGGCCGATTTATGCCGAAGAGAACGAGATACGATGCATGATTTTAGGATACATAGCGATAATACTGTAGATACTTTACTAAACTCATTGACTAAAAATGTGTAAATAAATCAAAAGTTCAAACATTGAAAAAGTTCCTGGCACATTTTTTCTTTTTACTTTAGGACCATGATTTGTATCTCGCTTTGTTCCAAATAAGAGTACGTTTCCAACGGTACCACTTCAATATGTCTATAAATGTCCCTGAGGGGAGAAATTTACAATAAAAGAGCAATTTTCTCCGGCAAAAAAAAAATCGATTTGAGCGGGATTTTCCCGCTTCTGGTACATAATAGGGAAATTTGAGTGCTACATTTGGAAACTCTGTTTTATAACAAAACCAATGAGCCTACAAACTATGTTTCTCCGATTAATGAGATTGCGTCACGTGATATTCGCCTTCAGGTTTTACCTTCAGAATGTAGGTTTTGATCCAAACAGACTTCACCGCTCGGTCGGGGACACTTTTTTTCTGTTTATGTCGCTACGACTATAAGTTTGTTGTGAATATTTGGACGTTACAACTCTTGCAATGCATAAAAGTCTTTTTCGTATAAATTATATTCAATTTTATATCCTAATAACTTATATAAAACAGGTTTAGTCTGTGAAATGATCGGGGTTGGAGTGATCGTAAATGTTTTCATAGTTAGGAGCCAGGAAAACCCGCTTAACGTGGGGATTTACTTCTGTGAAATTTGGTACATATGGAAACGTAGTAGAATTGAGGCTGGATAGACGGCCGAGTCAGCAAAAAATTATCTTGTTTTCCTAGAATTCTGTCATTTCCTGGAATTGGTAGGCAAGTTTCGACAAGCCTTTGGTTGCTATGTTCATAGCCTTTTACGGCTACCAGAGAAGCGCGTGGGAAAATTTTGGTTTATCTGAACCTGTACGAGAACAGTTTGTTGTTATGGTGATAGTCTTGGATGGTCATACTCTTGGAGGGATCATAGTCCTATCAGTTATCATGATCGAAGTTTTCCAATTGATTGATTGATTTTTGCTTTTCGTTAGCTAGATGCTCTTGGCCTTCATAGTCTTGGATGTTCATACTGATGGCCGGATCAGAGTCCTATCAGTTATCATGATCGAAGCTTCCCAATTGATTGATTGATTTTTGTCTTTTCGTTATGAATTTGAACCCCTAAACCCCTCCACTTCCTCCTGCGAAGAACGTAAGGGAACGTTGTTACTATGCTCATACTCTTGGACGGCGAAGCTTCCCAATTGGTTGATTGATTGATTTTTGCTTTTCGCTATGTATTGAATAGCTAAATGCTCTTGGACGGCTGAAAGTTCTATTAGTTATCATGATCGAAGCTTCCCAATGGATTGATTGATTGATTTTTGTCTTTTCATTATGGATTTGAACCTCCCAAACCCCCTCCACACCACTCCCTCCTGCGAAGAACGTAAGCGAACGTTGTTACTATGCTCATACTCTTGGCCGGCTATCGAATCTTGATGAGAGTTCTTCCAGTTATCACGTTCGAAGTTTCCCAATTGATTGATTGATTTTCGTCTTTTCGTTATGTATTGAATAGCGAAGAGCATACTTAATGTCTTAAAATATTCAATGCTTTCTCATCGAGAATCGAACCTGTACACTAAACGCAAGATCAGTGCTTCACGATTTAGAGTTGAATTAATTCTTGCATGAAAAAAAAAAAAAAAGAATTTCATGTATTGGTTTTAGCGTAGCATATGATATGTACATTGTTCGAAGCTCTTCATTTCGAAGCACTATAACACTTTCAAGTGTTCAATGCCCCCTTTCTCTCTCTTTTTATCATCGAGAATCGAACCCGGACCAAAGTGGTATTAAAACATAAATAACAACCATAAAAATAAATTTAAAAAATACATCATTACATTATTATTATTATTATTTTGGGAGTGAAAGTGAAGCAGACAACTAACCTTGATTGTAGCTTCGTTAACTTATGAAATAAAGATTGTACATCGGAATCGAACGCGAGACCAGTACTTCACGATTTAGAGTTGAATTAATCCTCGCATGAAAAAAAAAAAGAATTTCACGGAGTAATCCAACTTGAGGTGGGCACTCTATCACTGAACGTCAGTGCCTCGCATATAGATTAGATTTTATTAAAAAAACTTTTCGTCCTATTTTTTTTCTAGTCGTCTTGTATTGGGTAGCTAGATTCCCCCCCTCACCCCCGCAGACCTATCTTGTAATGCTAAGAATAGAAGTTCCCAGATTTTCTGCGAAGAGTTTGAGAAGTTTCTTACGAAACGTCTGGAAAATTTTCGTCTGGAACCTTCTCAGGAAATTGAGTTGATAAGATGATTGTTGTAGTTCATGGATGTTTTTTAAAGGTATTGGTAGCGGAAGCACTTCTCATAGCATATCATAATGTTTTAAAACGTAGGATGAAAAAATGTGTATGCTCAAATCAGCAGGGTTGATTGTATTGCATGTGAAAAGTATTATATGAATATTCACATGATGTTATCTGCTATGACAAGTAATTAAAATCACTTAAGTTGAAGCCGTGATGAAATATTGCGCTATAACATTCCCATAGCACAAAAGATTACGCCCCACGAAATGTCTGTAGGTTATGAACTATTTACGTTATCTAATTTGGTCTTGGGATTCTCACGAATTCACTTGTAAGTGTTCATGGGAATAGAATTTGTTTGCAGACTGTTCTTTGATCGAATAGACCTTAGTTGCTCAGGGGAATATCGCATTGCATGAATCGTGAATATCGTATTTTCAAACGTATACAGCATTTGAGATTACATGTATGTTTGTTGTCGTCTTCACATACGAACATACTCACGTGCGACTGAAGATAGTGTAATCTGAATGCGAAAACGCTGAGTTTGTGTAATGAAAAATAAGTCTGTTAATAGATAAGATTTACTAAAGATGATATTTTGATACATCTATCAAATAATGTGTGTGAATAAGGAAATGAAATTGAATAAGGATATTAAATGTAGCAGGGGAGAGGTGGGGAGATTTTATTCGTTTGGAAAAGCTCATATGTTTCTTGAAAACAGTTATCATAATAAACTTGCTTTATTTTTGACTTCCAATGCTCTCCCATCCGTAAATCGAACTCAGGATCACGTTCACCACATGTCCGTGTTAGCTATTAGAACAGCTGGAGGTGGTGAAAAGATGAGCAGAAGGCACAGCGGCAAAGCGCTTACATTTGGTATATGATGGTCCCTAGCTCGACTACCGAATATATTAGCTCATGATGCCTTAGCATAATGGGCATAATCGTAGGACATTAAATAAATAAATTTGTGATGGACAACATCGTGTTCGTTGATTCTCATGTGGTATTTCCGCTTCATCTCATAATATCATTTCATTTAAAATACCTTAATCATCCTTTCATCTTAGCCTAAAATAGATATTCGTGGGGCGTTAAACTGAAAGATTTCATCTTTATCGTTGCACACAATTGTTTTCCCGATCATCATGTGTAACATTCTACATTTAGTCGTGTTTCTGTTCTTTTGGTTAGGTTTGGAGATTTACATTTTAATAAAAAATAAAAGAAACGAAAAATCGTCTTAGACGTTCCTTAAGTAGAATTACTTTGAACAAGAAATCTTAATTCTGTGGCGAAGGGTACGTCCCTCATGATATAGTTCATTCTCGAGACGAGATAGAATACATCGAGAAGCAAGATCGACGATACTTTTACAAAAATTTATGATGAGATCCAATGTCGGACAGAACTCCTTATAAAAGTCATAGAAAAAGGATTCATTCTGTTTTCACTGTTGTAAATTAAGGCTTTAATTGGAAGATATCCGTTAAATCGTGTAATATGGCAACTCGACTTGGAAGTACAAGACATCACATACAAATTTTGCCTTCATGTGTTACTAGACTAGATGCTCAGTATAATAATAAGGGCGTCAACGCTTCTCTCTCTCTGTTTCAGACCAATCTCAAAGTTCGTGAAGAAAAATTTATTACTTTTAGATTCATTTAAATATATGTTAATTAGTTTAAATAACTTTTTTCGGTATTCCAAATTTTGTTTCCCACATATTCGAGTCGTAGGCCTTTCTCAAGTTAATAAATAATTGATATGTATGGATATAGCATTAGCCCTTGTTTAGTTGTAAAATTAGTGTAATAAATCTTTTGCGCCCATGATAAGTAAATTCTCTCATTACACTATTCGTTAACTTACTTAGTTGCAAATTTCATTATTTATACAATTCAGCTTATTTCGTTTACGATTTACTTCCTATGTGATCAAAGAAATGATCTTTGTTCGTGGGATTTCTTAAGACATCATGTTCTCACACAATGTTAAGGAAAATCGATGAGCTTGAAAATTTTCAATCCTGTGTGAATGTATTAAGTTTTGTGTCTCACGCAGGAGAGTCCTTTATTATTATTATTTCCATCGAGAGATAAGAAAGGTATCCTGTGATTTCTTAAGATAATGAGGACAAGGTGATTTAATGGTCATACATATAGAATACGTCTTCGAGAGTGAACATATTATTCATTAGTTAAAGGTGGCATCAACGACAATGGTGACTAAGAGAGAGTGTTTGCTGTTAAGTGTCCAATATGGACTTAGTTCAATGAAAACAAAATTAATTTGTATTGGATTGGATAGTGATACATTTGAGCCAGTGATCCGTATTGGTAAAGGAATTATTTTTGGAGTCGAGTTAAATTTGTCGGAGTGGGGAAAACTTGTACATTTGATCCCATTTGTTTCGGATTATTTAAATTCACAAGTTGAAAGTACATCTATAAATTCTCTTGGACGAAATAATGAACTGCTGTTGCGAAACTTGATGGGTGAGAAAATAGTTATAATAGAGAAAAAAGGTACACTTCATGCTCCTCGAAACAGTGTATACTTAAATTCAAGCGAATGGTTTCATTTTTTGGAAATATTACCATGTATTGAGCATGCTGTAAAAAAAAGTAAACTTTGCATTGAGGTGGTACGTAAATATTTTCAATTGTGTACAGTGACTATTCGCAATCATGTAGAATCGCAATGTCTTGCATGTACTGGACTTGAGGCAATTCATACGTGTGTAAATGAACAAAATATTATTAGTGAAATGAACAATAGTTTTCCGAATGTATCTTCGGCTTTGAAGAAGGACGGTGATATAAACATTGATGATGAAAGATTAAAATTGGAAATGAAAGTATTATGTAAACAAAAAATTATAGAAGCAATCAGGGATGAATTATTTGACACAATTCAAACACAATCATGGTGGGGGGAAACTGATACTCAACCTGTGGATGACATCGATGAGATGGATATGTGTTGATAAAAAAAAGAAGAAAAAAATATTTTTCAGTGTAGTGGTTTTAGTGAAAAGTGATATATATTTTTATGACGTAAATTGAGTGACAAGAGGATATCTAACTGTCTGAAAATTATATACATTATCAAATTTATTATACGAATAGTGAAATGAAACACGCAAAGAAAGAAAACATATGTTTCAGTCTAGTGATTTTATTAAAGTGATATATTTTATACATTTCTGAAAAATGTATCATTCATTAGTGAGTAACATTTTACGTTGTATGCAAAAATCGTATTTGAATTCATTATTATGAAAAGAAAAAAATATGTTTTTCAGTGTAGTGATTTTAGTGAAAGTGATATATTTTATACATTTCCGATTATGTATCATTCATTAGTTCACTAATATTTTACGTTGTATTAAAAATCGTATTTGAATTCATTCACCAATAAAAAACTAATTGAAGATAGAAAGAGAGAGAGAGAGAGAGAGAGAGCTAATAGGTTTAGATTTAATCTTGTACATTTGTTTGGAAGTTTTACATTTTAATAAAAGTAAAAGAAACGAAAAATCATCTTAGACGTTCCTTAGGTAGAATCACTTAGAGCAGGAAATCTTAATTTTGTGAAAAGTTATGTACTAAATTCACCGTTCGATTATTATTATTATTATTATTATTATTATTATTATTATTATTATTATTATTATTATTATTATTAATAATAATTTGGGGAGTAGATTCGTTTGATATAAATCGACAAGTACATTTTTTTCAAATTCGAAATGAAACAGAAACATCCGAGTCTCATAGACAATACTAGTTCACTCAAGTTTTAGCCCTCAGACACTGTTTTAATGTTACATGTGGCATATATCAGTTGATTTTGAGTTTAACGTACCGTTTGGCAGTGAGGCTATATGAGACGTGGCCCTACTGATTAACGTGGAATCCGAATCACATAAGCTCCCGACGGGAATCGAACCCGTACCTCCCACGCGAAAGGACTGAGAGTTGATCATTCCTTAATGTCAGTTCAGAAAGAAGCAGAATACAGGGAGAGCTAATCTTTGATATCGCGGAATCTTTCTTTGAATTCATTTTTCCAATGCTGAAGCTTCTTGGTATGTATCCTGTACAAAGCAAGTGTCTTGTACTTGTTCCATACTTAACACAAATTGGTAAATGTATGAAGCCTTCGTTTTGTAACAGTTTCTCCCAGAGCTGCAACTTGTGTTCTAACGTTTTATTTACGTAATGTTTGCAGTAATTATGTTTTTTCCTTAAAGTTTCAAATTAAAATGTGACAAATATTTCGTAATATCATCTGCCATGAAAGAAACATATTGTAACCATAAAGAATCCGTCAGTAAGTTTGTGCTTTGTTCTTTGATTTGAAGAAAATTGCTAATTTCATCTCTCAAGTTCTAGGAACTTTTCAGACCCGTGGAGCACAGGATACCCAGCACACTTCTCTGCGATAGGGAAACCTAGAATATTTATGCAAAATCTCCCAAGAAAACAGCAAATTGACGCTGGTTTAAGCCATATGAAGTTGATTTAAGAACATTGTCTATGTGAACTATCTTTGAACGTATCACAAAGTGACCCAAAGTAGGTATACATACCTGCATTGATCAAGTATGACATTATATGCTTCGGTCTATTCCGAGTTTAGGCATAAGTGAAAAGGAATTAAGAGCAAATAATGGAGAAGCTAAGTCAATATACTGCAATGCAATAAGTAAATGAAAATTCCATGAGCTGATCAGTACGGGGATGTATATATACTTTTGGGCCATTATATATATATATACGACTACTTCTTTCTTGTTTTCTGAAGGTGAACCAATGGTCACAAAGAAATGATTCAAGGGCCACATGCAACTCACAAGTTTGAAATACTTGTTCTACAGTTACAGGTTAATTCTGTTACCGGAAAAATGGCAGATCATTTGTATTTGAAGTTTCATTGCGTTATTTTCAAATCACAAGTGTATTCTCAAATTTTGAACTTCAAAGGACAATGCTTTTCAGACAACTGATATAGATCTACCAAAATTTAGTTTTTATTAAGTAAGGAATATTTTAAGAAGATATTAGTAGAATAAATTATTAACATTCCAGTTCATTTCAAAGAAGAAAGAAAAATAAATCCTCTATAAGTCAATGGACAAAAAAAGAAGATGACACACAACACGCAACATTATCCAACATTTCTCAAATTGGGTTAAATTTCCATTATATGGACTGAAGTTGAGGATTTTGAAAGACTTTGAGGCTCAATATGAACCAATTATATACAGACTTGATGCCACAAAGAAAAAAACTATGTAGCGTACGTAAAATCGTAGGTTACATGCGTAAATCTTAGGGATAGGCGTAAGTCGAGTCAAATGTAATTTTCTCGAGTTGAGTTTCGAGTCGAGTTACTGTTTTCAGGTCGAGTTTCGAGTCGAGTCGAGTTTCATAAATGGCTCGCTCCTTCAGCTCATTTTAAGTCGTTTTGGAATCATGGCCTTATTAGACTGGAAAAGGAAAACCATGAGAAATATAAGCAATAATATGAAATACTTTTAGTGTTTCTCACGACTTTTTTTTTTATTAAATCCGTGTTGATAGAGAGAAAGGCAGAAGGACGACCAAACATAGAATATCTAGATCTTTGATAACGTCACAGGTTGTAATTCCTCTTTGTAAAATAATTCATCCAGTGGTTCCTTTGTTCCTATCTTCACTGTCTGACAAAATATGACACGATTCGAGAAACTTTTCGGTACGAAAAAGAGATAAGTCGCAAATCGACAAGTACATTTTTTTTTTCAAATTCGAAATGAAACAGAAACATCCGAGACTCATAGACAATACTAGTTCACTGAAGTTTTAGTCCTCAGACACTGTTTTAATGTCACATGTGGTATATATAAAAGCTTTAAATTGATATAGTAATTGCACGAACACGATGTATTTTCAAACTCAAGACAATACAGAAACATCCGAGATTTATGAGCATTACTAATTCACACACATCCGAGACTTATGAACAATACTAGTTCGCCCAAGTTTTTGATGAGGAAGATGCCCACATTAGACAAAATTTACAGAAAATTCGGAATATTAAGGAATGTTGGTGATCTGACCTAGAACATACCTTTTCATTACAGTAAACAAAGAACAGGAATGAACATGAATTGTACCTCAAATGAAGTGTACGGGTTCGATTTTAATCACAGTTCCCATGAAGTGAACTTTGTAGTGTACAAACATCGTGTGTGCGTGAGTAGAGTTTATGTTTCTAACTTCTTATTCAAAGATTCACAAGATAGGTTATTTCTTATTTAAATGCTTCTTTCAATATTCCTACTCTATCTTTGTTTTTAAATCACGTTCACATTTTATGTTTTATCTAATAACTACAGAGATATAAAAGTAGAAACAAAATGTACAAATGAAGGGGATTGAAAGATTTATTATGAAGATCTAACGCTGAAACCTCAAAATACTATTACTATGGTAACTAGTATTGCCAACAAAACGAGAGAAACTTCTCGATACAAAAAGAGGCAAGTCTCAATTCAATAAGTACATTTTCAAATTCGAGATGATACAAAAACATAGGTACGTTCAAAAAAGTTTGTGATAACTTGATCCAAGATCCAATATATTTTAGAAAAAACGATATCGAAATTAGAAATTTGTACACGCAAGCCCATTATCAGCGATGATTTTTGATTTATATTACACCTGTTAGCAGTGACTTTCGGGAATTGCTAGAGTTAGGAGGATATAGATATTTTTTTATCCGTAGTGTCATCACTTATCAAAACTTGTTGACCATTACGTGATGCAACTTTTTTTCGCATTAAAGATTCATCTGAAAATTTCAGATTTGTGCAATTTTTCGAAGTGTAAGTGACCAGTTACAGTTACAGAATTGATTAACCGAATATAAGTCTAGGTACATCTTTAATAGCGTAATTCAAATTGTGGACCTGATGTCAACATGTGCAGAGTTATGTAAAATGCATCATGTATTATATCACAGAATACTACATTGCTAGATCTAATCACTTTCTCAGATTTGTTCAAAAAACGTAACACAAGACTATTGTAATTCGTCATCTGAATTACCTTTTCTTATTTGTCTTAAAAAGCAATACATCTTCGCGGATAAACATTTAGTGCCCATACAGGCAGTTGAGAAAATTTCTTTTCCTACTTCAGTACCGACTTGACAAGTTATCAAATTATAACTATTCCAAAGATAACGTGAAAACAGATTAATTCATTTGTTCACGAATTAGTGCGAAAAAGAAAATTTGTCAACTGAAGAATACTTTCTTTTTCGTGTATACAGGAAGATTATATGGCTATACGTAATAATGATGCTACTGTATCTCCAACAAATATAGATCAAAACTTATTGGTCATTACGTGATGCAACCTTTTTCGCTAGTAATTCAAATTGTGGACCTGATGATGGCATGTGCAGAGTTACATAAAAATGCATCATGTATTATGTCGCAGAATATTACATTGCTACTCCTGTATATAGGATAGGTCAGTGTTTCTTTCTTTAGATATATGCTATCTTTTGCTGTTCAGCATTACGTCAGAACATCACGTTAACACTTCTCAGTTTTGTTGATGAATGTCTTGGTTTAATATGTATCTTCACACGTATGTAGTTCATTTTTTTTAAAGTAAACTTGCGATGTTTAAAGATGATGATGGTGAACATGTACAATAGATTTCAATCTTTTAATGAAGTCATTCGATTCATTTTTATTGTTAGACATTCGTTTTGAAAAGTAATTAATTTTCTAAGAAACGATTACATGTTACTCTTGTGTACATCACATCTTTGCAAATACTATCTAATGTATCCACTATCGTTTTGAACCAGGTCCAGTTGGAACAAAATTTTCTAAAAGGGAGCATGAACATGCCAATTTTTGGTTGCTAATCATTGGCCCCATGTTCGTCAAATATTAGTAATTTTAAGCATTACCTCATTAGCCTCCTGTCTCCTTGGTATTATCACATTGGAAAGTTCACTGACGGTATTCGTAACTTTTTGTAAAAGAGTGATGAGTAATCACAATTTAATTTTTTAACGGCCATGATGGATCAATGGTTGAGTCCCATTGGTAGATTGGCAACAGTCAGTCCCAAATGTAGGGAGATGGGCAGTAGAAGTTAGGAAAGACCCAATTCAATCATATTTTAGTTCATTTGCAAGCCTACCGTGATAATTTTAGGGGCGCTCGTCATCCCTGTGGATAAGGGCATGGGTAAAGTGAATACTTCTGGTGCTTGTGGTTCCTGTCTCAATCCGAGTTCATGTTAATAGGTAATTGTGGTAAACAAAAAAAACTCTGAGCATTAGTTCTCCTGTTTACTTCTACTTTGTTATTTTTCTAAAGCAATTATGTCAGGTTAGAAGAACATGTATCTTCTCTTTTTAGTACGTGTATTGTTCTTCTACTCATAAATTCAATGGATTTCAGGATGCATGATGTCTCAGTGATATAACGTTTATTCACATTGTCATTCTATCAACTAATATTTTTTCGTCTTAATCATATGTCCTTTTACCGAGAAAGGGTATATTTGTGGGGGTATCTTTATTTCTCCGGGGGGTTTAAGGAGCGTGCTGGCTCAGTGGTAAAGGATTTACAACCAGTACTTCGTTTTTCATATGCTGAAGCTTCTTGATATGCATCCTGTACAAAGCAAAGCAAGTGCTGGAACTTAATGGCGATCCGTGCCTCATTTTGTCAATCATCACACCTTCAGTTAATTACTTTAAAAAAAGAAAGATAACGAGTTCGGAATTTGCTATAACTTAGTAGAATGAGAATGTATGAGTAGATCATGAAAACTCACGGACATCATGTTCGGAGATGAAACTAGGGACTGCATGCACTTTGCTACAGTGCACGACAATTAGTAATAAATTATGCTCATTATGTTGAGGAAGACGAGTGATTAAGACAAATGAATGAATGAATGAATACTTAGTAAAATAAAAATATATAAGTAGACCATGAAAACTCACGGACACTATGTTCGAAAGTCGACCACACTGGGCGGCAATTAGTAATAAAAAATTATAAGCTTATTTGATCGGAGATCGAGCTAGGGACCGCATGCATTGGGTTGCGGAACAATGCTCCACTATACTAAGTATTCATCTGAAAGAATAAGTCATTGCTTTATCACTGAACCACACACAAACTTTCACATATTTCTTACGTTCGAAACGTAAGAAAATATTTCAGTTTAACGTACCACGATTATACTCATCATACAGATAGACAGACAGAAAGATATACACTTAGATAGTACTTATTGTCTTTTCGAGTGTAGAATAATACGCGTTCAATACTACACAGATACTTGTAGTGTTTGAGCCTCGTCGCCCAAAGCTTGGACCTCTCCCAACAAAAAATTTCTTGATGTACGCCTGTGTACATAGCTAGTATACGAATTCTATGACGGGGGTTCTGAGCATTTTAAAAGAAATTGATGATAATAATAGGGAATATTTTAACTACTTTCGTCCTTTTAAAGTAATATCACATACAGCTTAGACTATAATATAGAGAAAACTATACAAAGTTCAACTTCCTAGATCAACTTAAAGAAATAGAGAAATGTTCTCTTATTTGAGAATAGACAATTGTTTTAACTTGAAGATTTGTGCCCCCATGTTGAAATCGTGGGGTGCTGTGGATCAGTGGTAAAGTGTTCACCTTCTGTGATTGGGGTCCCTGGTTCGATCCTAACTCTCGCCGTGTGAACTTTGTGGTGCATATAGCCTCGCTGCTGAACGGAACGTTAAACTCAAAAATCAATCAACATCATGTGTACATAGGTAACGACATCCGAGATGTATAAGCAACACTAGTTTTGTCAAGTATTAGATCTCAAACACTGTTTTAATATTACCTAAAACACACACACACATACATATCTTCGCTTCGTGTTGTCTGAAACCATGACCTAAGATAATGTTGACGCGACAGCTGGAGAATAACATTGAAATACAAAACATGTTCTGTTATCTTATTTTTCTGCTCTTTGCAAGTAGACATTGCAGATACAGAAACTCTCTCTCAGTTCGTTGACTTATGTATGTGTATTTAACGTTAGATTTCACTCTTATTAACATTAGAAAATTATGAAATTAACTTGAGTGACTCAGTGGTAGAGTGTCTACCTCTGGTGCATGAGGTCCCGTGTTCAAATCACGTCTTTTTTTTCTATATACTTGTCATTAATTTTAGTGACCACAAATCCCCTGCTTCCTTTACAACTTAACGAAAAGATGCTATTGACTGTCCCCGGAAAACCGTCCTTATCATTTCATTTTTACGTTCCAGAGGGCACGGTGGGCTCAGTGGTAGAGCGTTCACCTCAAGTGCTTGGGTCCATGATTCGATCCCAGTTCGTGCCCTATGAACTTTGTGGTGGACAAACATCGTATGCGTGGATTTCCCTTCGGAGTTCACCAGTTTCCTTCCACTTTCTTCATTACATCATTTCATTCATTTTTTCATTATCACCTCTCCTTCATTAGCCTAGTAGACGTAAACGTAGGACGTAAAACTCACTTTTCACTTGTCCCATCGCCGTCACTCAGCCTAACCGGCATAATCGTGGGACGTTATACTCAAAGATTTCATTTCATTTTTTTCGTTCCAGAGGGCAGGGTGGATCAATGGTAGAGCGTTCACCTTAAGTGCTTGGGGGGTCTCTCGTTCGTTTTCCATTAGCATAGTACACATAGCCTAACCGGCATAATCGTGGGGCGTTAAACTCAAAGATTTCATTTCATTTTTTTCGTTCCATGGGGAACGGTGGCTCAATGATAAAGCGTTCACCTTAAGTGCTTGGGGTCCCTCGTTCGATCCCAGTTCGTACCCTATGAACTTTGTGGTGGACAAACATCGTATGCGTGGATTTCCCTTCGGAGTTCACCAGTTTCCTTCCACTTTCTTCATTACATCATTTCATTCATTTTTTTCATTATCACCTCTCCTTCATTAGCCTAGTAGACGTAAACGTAGGGCGTAAAACTCACTTTTCACTTGTCCCATCCACACAGATTATACTATTTTCATTTGCTAAAACGCACATATCTTCGCTTCGTCTGGACTCCACGTACTACAGATACATAGACAAACGGCGAAACAAGTAGACATATTATCAAAAATTTAAGACACACAAGCTATGATTATTATTACATCATTCACATCATAAAGTTCCGTCTTTCAAAATCATTAGTTTAACAGTCATAATCGTGGAACGTAAAACTCACTTTGTGTGTTAGACAACATTGTATCTATGAGTTTTCTCTTTGGCTCTCTTGTCAAACTATGATTTGACCTCTCTCTCTCTCTCTCTCTCTCTCTCATCACAGGTGTGGGGGACCCTAGTGAATCAATGGTACAGCGATCATCTTTGATGTATGGTGTATCCAGATTGTAATCCAGCCTAGACAAGTGAATTTTCTGGTAGACAAAATTACTAGTTTAACAGACATAAAAATTGGACGTAAAACTATGATTTGACTCGAACGAATATTTCTGATGCATTGGGATCCCTAATTCGATCCTAGCTAACAACAAGTGAAATTTCTGGTGAACAAGAGCGTTCATCTTTTGTGCATAGGTCCTTGAGTTGAGCATGAAGCCCTCCTTCCCCCGTGTTCAACTTTTGCTTTCAACAAATGAATTTTAAGGTAGACAAACACCGTATGCGTGGATTTTCTTCGGAGTACTTCCGTTTCCTCCCACTTTTTGAGTGTACGTTGATTGAATGGTACAGCGTTCACCTCCGGTGTTTGAGGGGGGGCCCTGGTTTCAAACCCCTGCTCCCTCCGTCAAGTGAACTTTCTGTGTTGGACAAACAACACGTGCGTAGGTTTTTTCGGTGTACTTTCGTTTCCTCCCACTTTCTTTATTCTATCATTTCATTCATTTCTCATCATCACCGTCTTCTTCAGTCTAGTCAATATATTCATGAAACTTAAAATTGGAAGTTATTATTATTATTATTATTATTATTATTATTATTATTATTATTATTATTATTATTATTATTATTACTAAAAATAAACCAAGAAGTTCCGTTACTAGTGATATACATATATCCTAATTACCAGTCTTATGGCGGCTCCCTTTCCTAAATTTAGGGGGACACAATGACTCATTGGTCTATTCATCTTCCTAGCATATGCTACAGACAGACAGACAGACAAACGTCAGCCGGTGTTCGCTGACATTTTGTCACTTCAATGCAACGTTTTCTTATCATCGCTTGGTTGATAAAGCGGTAGGTAGGTCAGTGTTTTGCTTTCCGATAAGCTAATCTTCTCTTCTCTTGAATACGAAGCAACAGACAAAGAAAAAAAAAGATACTGGGAAAACACATTTCTTTGACGCTGTATATATGTATGACTGTCTGTGTCTGTAGAATCTGGTTTCTTTATCACACACGAAACAACTATGAATAAATACACTTTATAACTTTATTCTTTTTTTTTAAAGACAAAGACTAAAAAATAAAGACAAATATATTATTTTACTCTAGTTCGATTCTTAGTGAAAGAGCATTAAATAGTTTTATCTTGTTTATTCATGTACCATACACTTACGAAAGACCACGATCGTTTGGGATCCGGGTTCGATTCTCGATGAGAAAGCATTCTTTTTTTTTTTCTTCGCAGAAAATCTGGGAGCTTAACAACATTAGTATACTAATTTAAAAATCCTACCGTATTGATCGATCACAAAATACAAATTTTATGTGAAAATAATAAAAGATTTCAATTTCACTATATTATTATTATTATTATTATTAAATTCACTAGAATTAGTACTACATTGTTCAGTATAAATGAAAAGTATTTTCTGCTTCTTTATGAACAGAAGTCCACTTCATTGACACCCATCAACTTTAAAGTTCGTTTTCCGTCAAACTTGACTGTGTTTGTACACTATCTAATAAATCAGTCATAATTGAATCTATGAGTTTTTTGTTTATAGTCTGAAAACAAGCGGAATCAAATGTACAAGTTTTCTTTCCCATTCCGTTAAAATTTCACTTAAATCCAAATACAAGGTCTTTAGCAACACGATTCACTTATTCAAATGTTCCACTTTTTAGTACAATACACATTAATTTGACTTTCATTAAATTAAGACCTTATGCACCATTTAATATGACAAGGAGGAGAAACAACCATGTTTCGTCTTGTTTATATATGTCCTATACACTTACGAATATGATATCAGTTCAGTAAATTCAAGATCGTGCATGTTACGTCCAAATAAATTAATCTTCATTCCTTTATATATTAAACATATATTTCCATTTTTCCAAATACGATGCTAATGCATATGGAAGTTATACATAATAGCACATACGTAAATTATTTGTATAAATACATATTGTTTTGGTAACTTTAGAATATGTACATGTACTTTTTACAGTTATATACAAAGAAAAAGTATGTAATGGAACTTTATTCAAGTTTCACTTCAAATTGTACCATATTGAAAATTATGTTCCTTATTGCAACTTTTACTGGCATTTTTATGTATATCATCATTCGGAGCACTACGAAATACTTGTATATCAGGGCACTTTTCCTGTATTTGTTTAATAAAAGCATATCCCTTCTTAAAGTAAAGAAATGGACAATTAGGAAACCATTTCGCATGTTCTATCCATGGAACATCGTTATCAGTCCAATCTTTTAATCCACCAGCACAATAAAAGCATATAGTTTGGTCTCTTGTCTTCGTGTAAAAAAATCCAGCATCACTTAATTGATCCGGGCATTGTTTTGATGAAATAGGCCAGTGTTCGAATGTTCTTAAACGTAATTCCTTTGTACAATACTGATTATATTGAGAGGCAAAACATTTATGTGCACCACTATATGGTAATTCTGACATTTGTTGAAGTGGTATCCTTTCAGATACAGAATTTGGTCGCAGTTCCATTCTTAAACTTCCACTATTCGTATTTTTCTAATCGTCTACTTCAATGAAATCTTGCTTACGTTTCTATGTTCAATTATGTTGGAAATCTATGGAAGTCAATATTATAAAGTAACTTATGATTTACACAGCCATGTTATTTCAGCAGATGATCAACAGAGACTAATGACACTATGCATACAAATATCTGTGCACACATGCATGATGCAAGAAGGGATGTCGATGAGGAAATCGTGTATCATCTTGTTTATACATATACCATACACTTACGAAAGACCACGATCGTTTGGGATCCGGGTTCGATTCTCGATGATAAAGTATTCTTTTTTCTTCGCAGAAAATCTGGGAACTTCTATTCTTAGCATTACAAGATGGGTCTGGTGGGGTTAAGGTGGAGGGGGAATCTAGCTACCCAATACAAGACGACTAGAAAAAAATAAGACGAAAAGTTTTTTTAAAAAAAATAAAATCTAATCTATATGCGAGGCACTGACGTTCAGTGATAGAGTGCTCACCTCAAGTTGGATTACTCCGTGCGAGGATTAATTCAACTCTAAATCGTGAAGTACTGGTCTCGCGTTCGATTCCGATGTACAATCTTTATTTCATAAGTTAACGAAGCTACAATCAAGGTTAGTTGTCTGCTTCACTTTCACTCCCAAAATAATAATAATAATAATGTAATGATGTATTTTTTAAATTTATTTTTATGGTTGTTATTTATGTTTTAATACCACTTTGGTCCGGGTTCGATTCTCGATGATAAAAAGAGAGAGAAAGGGGGCATTGAACACTTGAAAGTGTTATAGTGCTTCGAAATGAAGAGCTTCGAACAATGTACATATCATATGCTACGCTAAAACCAATACATGAAATTCTTTTTTTTTTTTTTTTTCATGCAAGAATTAATTCAACTCTAAATCGTGAAGCACTGATCTTGCGTTTAGTGTACAGGTTCGATTCTCGATGAGAAAGCATTGAATATTTTAAGACATTAAGTATGCTCTTCGCTATTCAATACATAACGAAAAGACGAAAATCAATCAATCAATTGGGAAACTTCGAACGTGATAACTGGAAGAACTCTCATCAAGATTCGATAGCCGGCCAAGAGTATGAGCATAGTAACAACGTTCGCTTACGTTCTTCGCAGGAGGGAGTGGTGTGGAGGGGGTTTGGGAGGTTCAAATCCATAATGAAAAGACAAAAATCAATCAATCAATCCATTGGGAAGCTTCGATCATGATAACTAATAGAACTTTCAGCCGTCCAAGAGCATTTAGCTATTCAATACATAGCGAAAAGCAAAAATCAATCAATCAACCAATTGGGAAGCTTCGCCGTCCAAGAGTATGAGCATAGTAACAACGTTCCCTTACGTTCTTCGCAGGAGGAAGTGGAGGGGTTTAGGGGTTCAAATTCATAACGAAAAGACAAAAATCAATCAATCAATTGGGAAGCTTCGATCATGATAACTGATAGGACTCTGATCCGGCCATCAGTATGAACATCCAAGACTATGAAGGCCAAGAGCATCTAGCTAACGAAAAGCAAAAATCAATCAATCAATTGGAAAACTTCGATCATGATAACTGATAGGACTATGATCCCTCCAAGAGTATGACCACCCAAGACGATGAACCCATCCAAGACTATCACCATAACAACAAACTGTTCTCATACAGGTTCAGATAAACCAAAATTTTCCCACGCGCTTCTCTGGTAGCCGTAAAAGGCTATGAACATAGCAACCAAAGGCTTGTCGAAACTTGCCTACCAATTCCAGGAAATGACACAGAATTCTAGGAAAACAAGATAATTTTTTGCTGACTCGGCCGTCTATCCAGCCTCAATTCTACTAACGTGTTGTTATTAACAGATGACATACATTACTTACGAATGAGTTGAGACGAGGAATTTTTCGAATCTTACGGACAAAGAATTATACATTTCATGTAACAACATAAAAAAAATAATATTAGGATTTTCTGAACTGAAAGTTTATACTGCAAAACAAATAATGATGGTGACTCTCGAGAAAGGAGGAAATCTCTGAGAACCACAGCCTTCCCAACATTTGTGGAAAAAATGTAATACATTTGTAGCATACGTTAATTTCGTGGGCTTGGGCCTTTTGGAAATTTAAGTGTCAAGTGGTTAACGAACCATGGAAAGATACAGATTGATACCCCTGACACATTTTCAACAATATGGAGGATCCATGAATTGAATAGTTCCACCCCGAAGAATGAAATATGTACTGTTTGGCTGGTTGTTTGACGGATTCCTTGCTGCAATCCTGACACTAAATAATTACGAAAAAGTGAGATAATTGTCAAAACATATTAGTTTGAACATAATCCTGAAATATCTATAATAAGCAACGTGATTCAAATTGAATGAACAAAAAGTAGATTTAACTAAGGTAGTACGCTCTCAAGTTGGAAGATGAAACCAGAGTTGCGAATTCAAATTCCAAGAGTTTAATTTCGCACAAGCCGTAGATCCATTAAAACATACACACAAAATTGTTGATACTTTTTCTTGTTTATTTATTTCCATAAATTTATATATGTCTTATGCGCGGGCTCGAACATGCATTGTAACTAGTACTGAGAATATTACATGTTGGACCTTGGCATTTCCTTGGCTGTCCCCATCAGTTAGCTTTCTCTCTTGTTGATGATTGTACGTATAGTTGTGCCCTTGTGCATGTCTGTCTGAAAGTATGATCTCGTGGAAAGGTCAATGATCGTTGGTGAAGAGTTAGAATTAGGTATGTCCATTTTTTTTTTTTTTTTTGAAATTCCAGATTCTGGAAAATTTATTTCCCGGAATGGAAAATATCACTTTTCGGATTTTGTAAGATTTCGGATTTCAGAAAAGATCCGAAATTCTGCAAAATTCCGGACTTTTTCTAAAATTCTAAATTTTATAAATTCCTGAATTTTTCCGAATTCCTAAATTTTTATGAAATTCGAATTTTTTCCTAATGCCATAATATTTCCGATTTTACTTTCCGGATTCCAGAAAGTAAAAGTTTCGGAATTTGCCATCCTTAGAATACTTCTTCGCACATTCTACTTTCCCCAAAGTTGACTGACGCAGACATCTTTTTTCGGTTATTACAGGTAGCTGTTGTGAGGTCATCAAAATAAATCGCATTATCTCCGGAAATTGACATCTCACGCATAAACGGCGTTCGTCAGTGCTTGTTGAAGATGAACAAGAAAGCTGCATCTTTGTCTCCGAATTTGTAATCGGTACGGCACGAATTTCATAACATGAAAAAAAAGTATGTTTTTCCGTCTTTGTCATATTGTATGTATTATAGGCGCGAAATGAAATGTTTATAGCGTTGAAACTAACATGATATGTCTATTGTAAAATAATATACGTATAGTGGTTCTTGCCTTTTATATGATTTTTGTCGCCTTAAGAGATAATTTGTAGCCTGTTTGTCGAAATATATTTTTGGATCCCTTCCCCCTTTGGAGGGGTTTGTGGGATTTTTTTTAGGTAATGACTTTTTTCTTTAAAGGTAAATGCAATGCACAAAGTTAGGAGGGGTATGTTCATTTAATGGAAGAACACCAGATATTACCTCTATTTATTAGTTACACTGTAGCCTGAGAATGGTTTTGAAAAATTATGGGTTCCCCTCCCCCTTTCGTAGGAGCTTGTAGTGGACATTTTGATTATTAACACGGAGTTTTAAGAAAAAACAATGCTAATTTAGTGTTATATTTACTAAAAACACCACTATGAAACGGGAAAAACTTTGCGAAAGAGTCCTTTGAGTGACGGAGCCAGCGTCTTCCTTTAATCTGTATAATAAACTCATTAGGTAACATGATCATTTCATCGAGAAAGAGAGTACGAAAGATGGAAAATGACCATAATCTAGAATTTTCTGTTAGAGACATGATAATAGAACAATACGGTGTGCGATACAGTGCCAGTTCCAGAGAAAAAAGACACATCAAGCTTTAAACAGATGCCGCATGTTTATTGCGAGTGGAATGTAACATATATCTATATCTATCTATCCATCTATCTATCTATCTATCTATCTATCTATCTATCTATCTATCTATCTATCTATCTCTATATATATATATATATATATATATACTAGCAGCGTTCACCCCGCTTCGCTGCGGTCACCCCGGAACGCAATAAACTTTGTTACTTAGATAATTTTTACTTTTTCGCTTTCAAGTGATATGATAAAAACCATAGAAGATTGCAGTAAATCTTAACATTATATCGCCTGTCATTTATGTTAACCCGCCCCGCTTCGCTGCGGTCATCCCGGTGCTGGCATATTGTAAAAGTGTCTGTAAAAATAAGCAAATCAATTAAAAAATTTTAAACAGAAGATTCAAGCTATTTTCCGCTGTATATCGCCTGTCATTTATGTTAACCCGCCGAGTGACACGGTCATGCGGGTTGCATATAAATACGTTTATTTTTACCTATGATGAACTAATAACAAAGGATTTGTACGTTATGGACACTTGAATGGTCAATTATCTCAAGACACTGGTAATTAAAAATTAAAGTGATATGATAAAAACCATCTAGGGTCCAAATCCTAATAACCCCCCAAAAATGAAAGAAATTGGTTCAGCCGTATTAGCGTGATGAGCGGACAAAGGATTTTGTACGTTCTCTTTTATATATACTAGCAGCGTTCACCCCGCTTCGCTGCGGTCACCCCGGAACGCAATAAACTTTGTTACTTAGATAATTTTTACTTTTTCGCTTTCAAGTGATATGATAAAAACCATAGAAGATTGCAGTAAATCTTAACATTATATCGCCTGTCATTTATGTTAACCCGCCCCGCTTCGCTGCGGTCATCCCGCTGCTGGCATATTGTAAAAGTGTCTGTAAAAATAAGCAAATCAATTAAAAAATTTTAAACAGAAGATTCAAGCTATTTTCCGCTGTATATCGCCTGTCATTTATGTTAACCCGCCGAGTGACACGGTCATGCGGGTTGCATATAAATACGTTTATTTTTACCTATGATGAACTAACAAAGGATTTGTGGACACCTGAATGGTCAATTATCTCAAGACACTGGTAATTAAAAATTAAAGTGATATGATAAAAACCATCTAGGGTCCAAATCCTAATAACCCCCCAAAAATGAAAGAAATTGGTTCAGCCGTATTAGCGTGATGAGCGGACAAAGAATTGTACGTTCTCTTTATATATATATATATATATATATATATATATATATATATATATATATATGATTTATATGATGAATATAGCATATTTTTCATTGTGGATTTGAAAATTGAGCTCTATATGTTATCTAAGTTGTCTTATAAATTCAATCATATTTAACCCACCACAGCCCGCGTGATAAATTGTAACATCAAGTCACACGCGTGGAGTTTCACTCCGTAATCTTATTGTAATTATCTTATTTTACTGTGTAATTTGTTTTGAGGCAATATTAAATTGTTTAATATTTTCTTTGCAATGTGATTTTCAAAAGGTCCACATTTATTTTACAGCACAATCTCCTTTAGGAGTTCTAAGAAAACTAAAATTTCCCTATCCGCGGAGTGTAACTCCGGAACGCATGCTACGGCCGGCTAATATGGCGACCTAAGTGGGCACTCCGTTTTGAGCAGTCGTGTTGATCGTGACTGAGACAAATAGCCTCGATACTGACTTCTTCATTAAACCTCAATAAATCAATCAGTCAATATGAAGCTAGCAGTCGTGTTGATTATGACGTGGACAAATAGCCTGGATGCTGACTTCTTCATTAAACCTCAATCAATTAATCAGTCAATATGAAGCTAGCAGTCGTGTTGATTATGACGGGGACAAATAGCCTGAATGCTGATTTCTTCATTAAACCTCAATCAATCAATCAGTCAATATGAAGCTAGCTGTCGTGTTGATTATGACGGGGACAAATAGCCTGGATGCTGACTTATTCATTAAACCTAAATCAATCAATCAGTCAATATGAAGCTAGCAGTCGTGTTGATTATTACGGGGCAAATAGCCTGGATGCTGATTTCTTCATTAAACCTCAATCAATCAATCAGTCAATATGAATCTAGCAGTCGTGTTGATTATGACGGGGACAAATAGCCTGAATGCTGACTTCTTCATTAAACCTAAATCAATCAATCAGTCAATAGTAGATAGGGGTCACTTGCGGGTGTTTTTTTTCCTACTGCGCATGCGCAAACCCTGGACGCTGATTGGCTGGCGCAGGTCACGTGACCCGCCCCCTAGGCCACGCCCCTTCACGCTGATTGGCTGGCCAAGCCCCCTTCACGCTGATTGGTCGGCGCAGGCCACGCCCCCTGCCACGCCCCTTGACGCTGATTGGCCAGCGTCGGCCACGCCCCTTGACGCCGATTGGTCACGCTCTTTTACGACCTCCGATTGGCTGGCAGCGGACCCCGCCCCGTACGCGCCGATTGGCTGGCGGCGGACCCCCTTCCGATTGGCTGGCAGCGGACCCCGCCCCCTTAACAGCGATTGGTCACGCTCTTTTATGGCCGCCATTTTAGGAGTACCGCGCTGATTGGTCGGCGCCAGGCCCCGCCCCTTAACGGCAATTGGTCACGCTCTTTTATGACCGCCATTTTAGGAGTACCGCGCTGATTGGTCGGCACCGGGCCCCACCCACATGCCACACTGCAGTAGAGAATACGAACACATAGCATAGCAGGGGTGCACTCGTTCCCTTTTATGAGCGCTCTTTTTAAACATAGCAGAGAATAATGGGGGAGTATTCGCCATCCATTTTGAGACCAATTTTTTGACCTACTGCGCATATGCGCAAAACTGTTCCAATTCCGCCGGAGCAGAACTGCCGTTCTATTTATCAATGGTACCAGAATACACACACACACACACTCACACACAGCAGACCGCAGACTGTTCCGGTTCAGGGACAAATTACGGCTATGCGCAGAAACATAAAATAAGACATAACACCCCTGTTCTCTTTTACGAGCCCTTTATAGCAACATAATAGAGCAGATCGCAGACGGTTCCGGTTCAGGGGCAGATTACGGCTATGCGCAGAAACATAAAATAAGACATAACACCCCCGTTCTCTTTTACGAGCACTTTATAGCAACATAATAGAGCAGAGAATAAAAAATAACAACACACACACACACACACATTTGATTGCTTATGCGCAGTAAAATTAAATTTCCAATTAATTACACATTGCACGCATGCGCAGAAAAATTACACTAGACTACAGACTGTTCCAGTTGCAGTGCTGGTTCCGGTTCAATAGAGTAGACTACGTGCAACAAGCAGGTCATAAAAGACTATGACCTATTTTTCATCCCCTAAATAACATAGTATACACCCACACTTGGTTGCGTATGCCAAATCCGATTTAGTACAAATAACACGCATGCGCAGAAACATTTACATTTCCGATTCGACCATGCTGGTAAAGAATACCACACTTATTTCTACCAGGGTCTTATAGTTTATGTGGGATACGCCCTTTCTATGACAATTTTAACCGATTTGGATGAAACTCGGTATATGAGGATTTCCAGCATGTTGATTACGAATATCATACTTATTTTTACCTGGGTCTTATGGTTCATGTGGGATACGCCCTTTCTATGATAATTTTAACCGATTTGGATGAAACTCGGCATATGGGGGTTTTCGACCATGCTGAGTACGAATATCATACTTATTTTTACTTGGGTCTTATAGTTTATGTGGGATACGCCCTTTGTATGACGACATGCTGATTACCAATACCACACCTACTTTTACCTGGGTCTTATAGTTTATGAGGGATACGTCGTTTGTATGACACTTAAAACCTAATAACTCAAAAACGGATCCACATATTGAGGTCGTGTTTCCACATTAAGTAACGGGTCACCAGCAACCACAAGTTCCAAAATAATGACCATCGAGGTCAAAGGTCAACATACTTAAAACCTAATCACTCGAAAACGGATCCACATATTGAGATGGTGTTTCCAAATTTTGGTAATTGGTCATCAGGTACTACAAGTTCCAAAATAATGACTATCGAGGTCAAAGGTCAACATACATAAAACCTAATAACTCGTAAACGGACCCATATATTGAGATGCTGTTTCCAAATCTAGTAATTGGTCATCAGGTACTACAAGTTCCAAAATAATGACCATCGAGGTCAAAGGTCAACATACTTAAAACCTAATAACTCGAAAACGGACCCACATATTGAGATGCTGTTTCCAAATCTAGTAATTGGTCATCAGGTACTAAAAGTTCCAAAATAATGACCATCGAGGTCAAAGGTCAACATACTTAAAACCTAATAACTCACAAACGGCCCCACATATTGAGATGCTGTTTCCAAATCTAGTAATTGGTCATCAGGTACTACAAGTTCCAAAATAATGACCATCGAGGTCAAAGGTCAACATACTTAAAACCTAATAACTCGTAAACGGATTCACATATTGAGATGCTGTTTCCAAATCTAGTAATTGGTCATCAGGTACTACAAGTTCCAAAATAATGACCATCGAGGTCAAAGGTCAACATACTTAAAACCTAATCACTCGAAAACGGATCCACATATTGAGATGGTGTTTCCAAATTTTGGTAATTGGTCATCAGGTACGACAAGTTCCAAAATAATGACTATCGAGGTCAAAGGTCAACATACTTAAAACCTAATAACTCGTAAACGGACCCACATATTGAGATGCTGTTTCCAAATCTAGTAATCGGTCATCAGGTACTACAAGTTCCAAAATAATGACCATCGAGGTCAAAGGTCAACATACGTAAAACCTAATCACTCGAAAACGGATCCACATATTGAGATGCTGTTTCCAAATCTACTAATACGTCATCAGCTACTACAAGTTCCAAAATCATGACCATCGAGGTCAAAGGTCAACATACTTAAAACCTAATAACGCAAAAACTGAGCCACATATTGAGATGCCGTTTCCACATTGAGTAATAGGTCATCAGGTACCACAAGTCCCAAAATAGTGGCCATCGAGGTCAAAGGTCAACATACTTAAAACCTAATAACTCTTAAATGGATCCACATATTGAAATGCTGTTTCCACATTTAGTAATTGGTCATCAGGTACTACAAGTTCCAAAATAATGACCATCGAGGTCAAAGGTCAACATACTTAAAACCTAATAACACGAAAACTGAGCCAAATATCGAAGTGGTGTTTCCACATCTAGTAATTGGTCATCAGGTACTACATGTTCCAAAATAATGATCGTCGAGGTCAAAGGTCAACCTACTTAAAACCTAATAACTCGTAAACGGAACCAAATATCGAAGTGGTGTTTCCCCATTTACTAATTGGTCATCAGGTACTACACGTTCCAAAATAATGATCATCGAGGTCAAAGGTCAACATACTTAAAACCTAATAACACGAAAAGTGCGCCAAATATCGAAGTGGTGTTTCCACATCTAGTAATTGGCCATTAGGTACTACATGTTCCAAAATAATGATCATCGAGGTCAAAGGTCAACCTACTTAAAACCTAATAACTCGTAAACGGAGCCACATATTGAGATGGTCTTTCCACATTTAGTAATTGGTCACCAGTAACTACATGTTCCAAAAATACTGACCATCGAGGTCAAAGGTCAAACTCGAAAACGAAGCAACATATTGAGGGGCGGTTTCCACATTTTAGTGACAGGTCATCAACTACTACATGTCCTAAAGGTACTTATCACGGAGGTCAAAAATCAGACTAGTAAACGAAGCAACATATTGAGGTGCTGTTTCCACATTTAGTAATTGGTCACCAGCAACTACATGCCCCAAAAAGGTCAAATATTTAAACCAGAATAACTCGTAGACTGAGCGTCGGAAAATTTTTGTACCAAGGAGAAAAAGTGAAGGAGGAATAAATTTGAGTGCCCTATTGAAATTTGTACCAACGAGAAATCTCATTTGCAACTAGGTTAGAATTTCTGTACCTGTTTGGGTTATTCAAAATTTCGATAGACTAAGAAAGCAAAGATATGCCATTTTAACTAGCTGAGAATTTAAAGAAACAAAGGGAACCTACTCAATTTTCTATCAACGAGAAATGCCATTTCATCTACCTCAGAATTTATGTGCCTTTTTGTGCTAAGGTCTGTTTTAACTCTTCTTGACTAATTAAATAAACGAAGGAATATTGTACCACTGAGAAATGCCATTTTTTTTCTAGACCATGTTCTAATATTTAAACAAACGAAAGAGTGAATTTGATTGACCTATTCTATTTTGCACCAATGAGAAATAACGTCGTATTTTAAATAAACAAACAATCGGATAAATTTAACCGGCTCAGAAGTGTACTATTTAAACAAACGAAGGTCTCTTGAGTGAGATTTCCAATTTTGTAGCAAGAAGGACTATTTTCTAACTAACTCAGAATTTCATTTCATATTGTAATACTCAAATTTGGATGGAGTGTTTAGTTTTTTTCGAACCAGAAAATTTGATTGGATTATTTCCTTATGTACCAACCGGAAAAAAGTGAAGGAATAAATTTGGGTAGAATATCTAGTTTTGTACCTAACAAAATAAGAAAAAGAAGTGAAGAACGAATAAAATTTGGATGGACTATTTTCTTATGTACCAACAAAAAAACGGAGCACCAGCGACAAAAAAGAAACCGAAGGAGGAATAAATTTGGGTGACCTAATCAGTTTTGTACTAAGCAGAAAATTTGTTGGCTTTTTTAGAAAGACCATTTTATCTTTTTATACTCTACAAATAAACGGAGGAAAAGCAAAGAGAGACCATTTTATGTGCCTTTTGTAACGAAGAAACAAATTTGAAGGAGGTTCATTTTAACTAATCCTGCTGCGAGTAGATCAATTAGTACATAGTAAAAAATAAAACAATGTGGTATTATTGCGACTTTCATTTTCGAATACATACGAATTAGGCCATATGGCAAAAAATTCTAGTCTCTCCTTATGCTTTAGAAACCCGCTAGTAGGGCGTCGATTCAGTAATCCATATTGGAGTATACCTTTTATACAACAAACAAGCTTCTTAGCCCCACTCCAGAAATTAGAAAACAAATTCTTTCTTCTACTGTCTTCGGCATGCATTTTAGACCAAGGGCAGCAAGACACTATATTAAATAACACTTCTGCTGGATAGAAATTCGATTCTCTCGATCTTCTGCTTTACTTGGAAATTATCCACATCTTATAATATATCAGGTTACATCTAGTAAAAGAAAACGAATAGCTAATTTTCAGACAGTTCCATATGGGTAAATACAGTATTAGTAGAAACGATAGTTTTTAATTAAGTAGAGATAAGGAGAGAGTGAAAAAAAGGAAAATAAAATTTTAAATCATTATTATTATTATTTTAGAGGTCAAAAGGAAGAATAAATGAATTTGAGTGGCATATGTACGAAATTTAGTTTTGTACCGGGTAAAAAAAATTTGAATGGAATATTTTATTTTGTACCAGCTGGGAATTTAGTGTTGTACCATTTGTATCAATTTAAGTATTTTGTACTATTTAGTACCACCGAGAAGGTGTAGAATATTTAGTTTTGTTGGCTTCTTTATTTTGTATTAACGACTAAAACCTTTGTGTGCATCACAATGGCCGAAGTTTTTCATTTCCCTGTGGTACAACGTAATGGTCGCCCCGCTTATTCTAGGTCTACAGTTAGATATTTTCGGTTGGATAATGGTATAAAGCCACGTTTTGTTGAGCACAATGCCCACTATAACGATGTGGTAGACGATTATTTGATGGATAGATATTTGTTTAATAGTCGCTATAACAAATGGTATATGATAGAATTTGTTAAGCATTTATCGCAGGTAGATATTAAGATAGACTTTTTGTCGTTGGTTACTCGTTTAACTGCACACAGTTCTCTTTTCCAATCAGCTACCTTTTTCGCCATGAAAACTAAGGGTAATAGTTATACTGTGACAGCTTTCTTTCGCTATGGGGGAACGCAGGACACTTTGGATGAGTTATTAAAGTTTTGGAATCATGTGTGCGAGTTCAGGCCAAGTATCCAGATTGCGGATTTACTTGGTTGCTTTACACGATGTGGTAAAACTGGCCTTTTTGCTGTATCTCCTGATACCTATCTGTTGGACCTCGCGGTATTTGGAAACTTGGTGAAAAAGAATAACAAATGGTTTTTCTCACAATAAAGCTATACATACAGAATAATCCATTATGGCAAAAGAAAAATACTACTTTCTCCTTATGCCTAGTTGGAGTAGACTTCGATACATTGTGTAAGAATTTCCAAATAATAGCGGTATTGCACTGTACTTATAATAGTCTGTAATAGTGCAGTTTATTGTAGTCTACCAGCAATAATGATCTCTAAGATAGTTATTAGGTAAAGATAACAATTACACCGCCACCTTTTAGTTTTGTACCAACCACAAAAAAAGGGAAGAAGGACCATTATAACAAGCTCACTATTTTTATACCATTTTGTATTATGGGTGGTCTATTTTGATTTTTGTAACGAGCAGAAGAAAACAGCTCAGAATTTTATACCTTTGTGGTGTTACATTTTGTATATTTTTGTGTCATCCAGAGAACAATTTAAATTGACTCTCACTGACAATTCAGTTGCCGGTAATTCAGCATTTTAGCTCTAACTAATATTTACATGTGCTAGTCCAATGTTTGTAATATTACAATACTACAAATTGATCCATTTATAAAATAATATAGTTAACAGGTCAAGTTCTTCTATTCTTACACAATCAAATACATATGCTACAGTGGGCTCAGTGTTCATTTACAGAATTAAATAATTGTTTATCTTTTTCTAAAAACATTTCTACTATTTTGTTGATATAATAATCACACTCTGTAATGTATTCATATACCAGATTAAATTTTTTCTCCAAAGTATAAGTGTTCTTAATATTACAACTTTTAAAATGCTTCTTTATATAAAGTTTATAGATTTTCTCTCTCATTTTACGTTTAATTAAGAGCGTCCACACCTTTTGTAATAATTCGTAATCATACTGCAGCAAACAAGTGTGGTCTTTTTCATTTTCATTATGTTTAGAACATGCTTCACATAATAATACTGAATTTGGTGTATACTCATTAAATAATTGTATAAAACATGTATCACTAATACTTTCACTAGTACACTCGCACTCATTAGCTTCCAGTTCAAAACAGGTAATATTTGAAACACTGTCATCATCACTTTCCGGGAGTATTTCATCATTATATCTATTATAGCGTCTAAAATAATACACTTCTTCTATTTCTTGTGTTGGATATATGATTCTCACTTTATCACGTAATTCATCTGGCAAATCGGGGTCAGACGGCTGGATTAACAGTATTGGTTTCTCGTTTTCACGCTGAATTTCTTTTTCTCTAGGTGAAACATAAGCAATTTCCATGCTAGTCATTTTTCTACTCTTCCGCAAAAACAAATCAAGTGTGACACATCTACTTATATACCTACAATAAAAGCATTCCATGCATTCTGCGTGTTTAATAATATGTTTCAAGGCAATGCAAAATAATTCGTTAATATAATGTCATGATGTATGTTCTATTATTTCCAAATATACTCCATAATCTTATATTCCATTATAATAAAATACATAACTGCAAAAATATATATTTGTCTTTTTGGACTTAGACGAGGAAAGAAAGTTTAAAAGATAATTGAATCGTTGAGCAATAGGCAGTACCTTAGCAATACAAGTGTTAGGTAACGCATTCGTAACGCTGCTTAAATATCTGCAGCAACAGAATGAATAATTTCGCACTCTTTATAGATGGTGTGGAACATGAAACTTTTGTTTTCCTTGATGAGCTGATTCTTACTTTGATATGATTCCTTCTGCTTTTTTCCTCTATCACCACTGTGATCAAAATGGTCATGCATGCTGTTATGATTCGTCGTCCTTCATCAGTTTTCTTTAGTACGCTAATTGCTATGGATTAAGTTATAATTGAATTATGACGCAACTCCGGTTTGTTAAATCTCATGCTCAAATATTTAGTTAATGACCGGGAAACTTTGGACTTTAGCGTCGCCGTTAGTATTTTGTAAACCTAATTCGCTAAACACACGTCAATACCCATATAGTGACGGGAGAGGCAATTTAAATTGTTCTCTGGATGACCCAAAAATATACAAAATGTAGCACCACAACTAAATGAACCACTCGTTTTTTTTAATGTCACAAAGGTATAAAATGTATCATCTTCACTTTTCTTCTGGTTGTTAGAAAAATGAAATAGACCACCCAAATTGATTAGAGTAATACAAAATGGTATAAAATAGTGAGCTTGTTATAATGGTCCTTCTCCCCTTTTTTGTGGTTGGTACAAAACTAAAAGGTGGTATAAAAGTGAATAGGTTTATTCCTTCGTTTATTTGAATAGCACAAAAAGGTATAGAAATTCTGAGCTTATTCCTTCGTTTGTTTGAGTAGCAGAATATGGTCTTTCTTTTTTTAAATCTGAGAAATTGGAACGTATAAATATGTTCGCAGAATGGCGGTGTAATTGTTATCTTTACCTAATAACTCTCTTAGAGATCATTATTGCTGGTAGACTACAATACACCTTTAAAACCTACTCTCATTCGAAAAATAAACTGCACTATTACAGACTATTATAAGTACAGTGCAATACCGCTATTATTTGGAAATTCTTACACAATGTATCGTTCTTATTATCGAAGTCTACTCCAACTAAGCATAAGGAGAAAGTAGTATTTTTTTTGCCATAATGGATTATTCTGTATGTATAGCTTTATTGTGAGAAAAACCATTTGTTATTCTTTTTCACCAAGTTTCCAAATACCGCGAGGTCCAACAGATAGGTATCAGGAGATACCGCAAAAAGGCCAGTTTTACCACATCGTGTAAAGCAACCAAGTAAATCTGCAATCTGGATACTTGGCCTGAACTCGCACACATGATTCCAAAACTTTAATAACTCATCCAAAGTGTCCTGCGTTCCCCCATAGCGAAAGAAAACTGTCACAGTATAACTATTACCCTTAGTTTTCATGGCAAAAAAGGTAGCTGATTGGAAAAGATAACTGTGTGCGGTTAAATGAGTAACCAACGACAAAAAGTCTATCTTAATATCTACCTGCGATAAATGCTTAACAAATTCTACCATATACCATTTGTTATAGCGACTATTAAACAAATATCTATCCATCAAATAATTGTCTACCACATCGTTATAGTGGGCATTGTGCTCAACAAAACACGGCTGTATACCATTATCCAATCGAAAATATCTAACTGTAGACCTAGAATAAGCGGGGCGACCATTACGTTGTACCACAGGGAAATGAAAAACTTCGGCCATTGTAATGCACACAACCAAGTATGTGTTAAAGGTTTTAGTCGTTAATACAAAATAAAGAAGCCAACAAAACTAAATATTCTACACCTTCTCGGTGGTACTAAATAGTACAAAATACTTAAATTGATACAATGGTGCAACACTAAATTTCCCGCTGGTACAAAATAAAATATTCCATTCAATTTTTTTGCCCTTTACAAAACTAAATTCCGTACATATGCCACTCAAATTCATTTATTCTTCCTTTTGACCTCTAAAATAATAATAATAATAATGATTTAAAATTTAATTTTCCATTTTTTTTCACTCTCTCCTTATCTCTACTAATACTGTATTTACCCATATGGAACTGTCTCAAAATTATCTGTTCGTTTTCTTTTACTAGATGTAACCTGATAAATTCTAAGATGTGGATAATTTCCAAGTAAAGCAGAAGATCGAGAGAATCGAATTTCTATCCAGCACAAGTGTTATTTAATATAGTGTCTTCCTGCCCTTGGTCTAAAATGCGTGCCGAAGACAGTAGACTTGTTTGTTATATAAAAGGTATACTCCAATATGGATTACTGAATCGACGCCCTACTAGTGGGTTTCTAAAGCATAAGGAGAGAGATTTCGAGAATTTTTTTGCCATAGTGGCCTAATTCGTATGTATTCGAAAATGAAAGTCGCAATAATGTCATATTGTTTTATTTTTTTACTATGTACTAATTGATCTACTCGCAGCAAGATTAGTTAAAATGAACCTCCTTCAAATTTGTTTCTTCGTTACAAAAGGCACATAAATTCTGAGCTAGTTAAAAATTGATTGCTTTGTTTAATCGTGTAGCTCCTCTTTTCTGTTTGGTACAGATTCTATGTCTGTTAAAAATGGTTCTCGTTGGTACAAAAGGAAATAGGACAACCCCAATGAATGGGAGAAAAAAAGTATAGAATGCTGATTCTGCTTATTACAAACTGATTATGTCACCCAAGTGTCACCACTTTTCCCAGTTGGTACATAAGGAAATAATCCAATCAAATTTTTCTGGTTCGAACAAAACTAATCACTCCATCCAAATTTGAGTTAGTTAGAAAATAGTCCTTCTTGCTACAAAATTGGAAATCTCACTCAAGAGACCTTCGTTTGTTTAAATAGTACACTTCTGAGCCGGTTAAATTTATCCGATTGTTTGTTTATTTAAAATACGCCGTTATTTCTCGTTGGTGCAAAATTGAATAGGTCACTCAAATTCACCCCTTCGTTTGTTTAAATATTAGAACATGGTCTAGAAAAAAATGGCATTTCTCATTGGTACATTATTCCTTCGTTTATTTAATTAGTACAAGAAGACATAAACTCTGAGGTAGTTGAAATATGGCATTTCTCGTTGATAGAAAATTGAGTAGGTTCCCTTTGTTTCTTTAAATTCTCAGCTAGCTAAAGTGGCATATCTCTGCTTTCTTTTTCGTTAGTCCATCCAAATTATTTTGAATAACCAAAATGTACAGAAATTCTGAGCTAGTTAAAAATGGCGTTGTTTTGATTTTTTTTCTCGTTAGTACAATAGCAAATACGTCACTAAAATTTATTCATTCTTCACTTTTTCTGCTTGGAACAAAAAAAAAGAATAGGACACAGAAATCTCTTGCTGACTCCGTTTACAAGTTATTAAGGTTTAAATATTTGACCTTTGACCTCGAAAGTCAGTACGTTTTTAACGTGTACTAGTTGATGACCTATTACTAGATTTGGAAACCGCACCTCAATATGTGCCTCCGTTTTCGAGTGATTAGGTTTTAAGTATTTTAACCTTTTGACCACGATGGTCATTATTTTGGAACTTGTAGTAGTTGATGACTAGTTACTAGATTTGGAAACACCATCTCAATATGTGTCTCAGTTGTCGAGTGATTAGGTTTTAAGTATTTTAACCTTTTGACCACGATGGTCATTATTTTGGAACTTGTAGTAGTTGATGACCAATTACTAAATGTGGCAACACCATCTCAATATGTGGGTCCGTTTTCGTGTTATTAAGTTTTAAGTATGTTGACCTTTGACCTCGATGGTCATTATTTTGGAACTTGTAGTGCCTGATGACCTATTAGTAGATTTGGAAACACCATCTCAATATGTGGATCCGTTTTCGAGTGATTAGGTTTTAAGTAGGTTGACCTTTGACCTCGATGATCATTATTTTGGAACTTGTAGTAGTTGATGACCCGTTACTAGATTTGGAAACACCATCTCAATATATGGGTCCGTTTTCGAGTGATTAGGTTTTAAGTATGTTGACCTTTGACATCGATGGTCAATGTTTTGGATCTTGTAGTACCTGATGACCAATTACTAAACGTGGAAACACGACCTCAATATGTGGCTCCGTTTTCGTGTTATTAGGTTTTAAGTATGTTGACCTTTGACCTCGATGGTCATTATTTTGGAACTTGTAGTACCTGATGACCAATTACTAAACGTGGAAACACGACCTCAATATGTGGCTCAGTTTTCGTGTTATTAGGTTTTAAGTAGGTTGACCTTTGACCTCGATGGTCATTATTTTGGAACTTGTGGTTGGTGGTGACCCGTTACTAAATGTGGAAACACGACCTCAATATGTGGACCCCTTTTTGAGTTATTAGGTTTTAAGTGTCATACAAACGACGTCTAGGTAAAAGTAGGTGTGGTATTGGTAATCAGCATGTCGTCATACAAAGGGCGTATCCCACATAAACTATAAGACCCAGGTAAAAATAAGTATGATATTCGTACTCAGCATGGTCGAAAACCCCCATATGCCGAGTTTCATCCAAATCGATTAAAATTATCATAGAAAGGGCGTATCCCACATGAACCATAAGACCCAGGTAAAAGTAAGTATGATATTCGTATTCAGCATGGTCGAAAACTCCCATATGCCGAGTTTCATCCAAATCGGTTCAAATTATCATAGAAAGGGCGTATCCCACAATAAGTGTGGTATTCTTTACCAGCATGGTCGAACCGGAAATGTAAATGTTTCTGCGCATGCGTGTTATTTGTACTAAATCGGATTTGGCATACGCAACCAAGTGTGTAGGTGTATACTATGTTATTTAGGTGATGAAAAATAGGTCATAGTCTTTTATGACCTGCTTGTTGCAAGTAGTCTGCTCTATTGAACCGGAACAGTCTGTAGTCTAGTGTAATTTTTCTGCGGATGCGTGCAATGTGTAATTAATTGGAAATTTAATTTTACTGCGCATAAGCAACCAACTGTGTGTGTGTGTGTGTGTGTGTGTTATTTTTTTATTCTCTGCTCTATTATGTTGCTATAAAGTGCTCGTAAAAGAGAACGGGGGTGTTATGTCTTATTTTATGTTTTTGCGCATAGCCGTAATCTGTCCCTTAACCGGAACAGTCTGCGGTCTGCTGTGTGTGTGTGTGTGTGTGCGTGTGTGTTCTGGTACCATTGATAAATAGAACGACAGTTCTGCTCCGGCGGAATTGGAACAGTTTTGCGCATATGCGCAGTAGGTCAAAAAATTGGTTTCAAAATGGAGGGCGAATACTCCACCATTATTCTCTGCTATGTTTAAAAAGAGTGCTCATAAAAGGGAACGAATCTTTGCTGTTTAAAAGAGTGCTCATAAAAGGAACGAGTCTCTGTGTAATATGAGCTATGTTAAATAGGTGGATGAAGAATGTGATATCTCCTCTGCTATGTGTTCGTAAAGTGCTCATAAAAGGGAACGAATCTTATGTGGCAGGTGCGGTGATCCGGCGTCGACCGATCTGCGCAGACCGTGCGCGTGGTCGGCCAATCGCCGTTAAGGGGCGGGGTCCGGTGCCAGCCAATCGGAAGGGGGTCCCGCGCCAGCCAATCGGCGGGGTCCGCTGCCAGCCAATCGGAGGTCGTAAAAGAGCGTGACCAATCGGCGTCAAGGGGCGTGGCCGACGCCAGCCAATCAGCGTCAAGGGGCGTGGCAGGGGGCGTGGCCTGCGCCGACCAATCAGCGTGAAGGGGGCGTGGCCAGCCAATCAGCGTCAGGGGGCGTGGCCAGCCAATCAGCGTCAAGGGGCGTGGCTGGGGGCGTGGCCTGCGCCGACCAATCAGCGTGAAGGGGGCGTGGCCAGCCAATCAGCGTCAAGGGGCGTGGCCAAGGGGCGGGGTCACGTGACCTGCGCCAGCCAATCAGCGTCCAGGGTTTGCGCATGCGCAGTAGGAAAAAAAACACCCGCAAGTGACCCCTATCTACTGTCAATATGAAGCTAGCGGTCGTGTTGTCTGTGACGGGGGCAAATAGCCTCGATGCTGACTTCTTCATTAAACCTCAATCAATCAACCAGTCAGTATGAAGTTAGCAGTCGTGTTGATTAGTCTATGACGGAGACAAATAGCCTGGATGCTGACTTCTTCATTAAATCTCAATCAATCAATCACTCAATATAAAGGTAGCAGTTGTGTTGATCGTGACGGGGACAAATAGCCTCGATGCAGAATTTTTAATTAAACCCTTATCAATAAATATATAAAAAGAATAATTTTAAAAGAACATTTTCCAAAATGATCATAAGAAATTTTCATAGTTGTTAAATGTGTTAAGTAAAATCATGTTATATACAAATTAAAAGATTGGAACGCTTATGAAATTAGAAAAAATATCTACACGAATTACAAATATAAGCATAAACGGCAAGCGAAATACTTCATTTAAAAAATACTAAGATGAAAAAGTATGGTGTATGTATTTATGTAAAATTATTAAATTACTCATTAAGTATGAATTCCTAGAGAAGAACCAATTTTTTCAGTCTTCGAAATGAATTAATTTGTTAAACACGATTTTTATGTTACTCTACAGTACTAACATTGAAAGTACTGAAATTTTTAAAAACCATGGCATTGCGTTTTTTAAGTAAAATTTGAACTGTCTGTTAATTTAAATGAAAGAGTGTGGTACATTTTGCTACACAACTCCATATACCATTGAGGTTTCTTACAATTTTGGTGAAAAAGAGAAATATTAATGCATACAAATACTACTGATGAAGTAAAAATCAATGAGATAGAAGTAACACCTGGGCATTATTCAACAATTCAATCTATTTTAGAAAAAAATCCTGTACAGTACATGTGCATGTGTAATCAATTTTAAAACATTATAAAATAGAAATTGTAATTAAACATTCTTTAAAATTAAAAAGTCCCATTTATGATACATAAGGCACATAGCTTACAACATATCTTGGGTCTCATTATTCCAAATACTGTTAACGTATTATATTCGGTTGATACCATATAAAATTACTATTTGACACATCACATTAAGTTAAAGTGAAAAAAATGTACTTTGGTACACTAGTAGTAAATTTAAAAGATAGACACTAAAATTGTTTGTCTTGTACTACTTAACGAAAATAGTTTTAAGTGCGTGTGAATTTTCTGACATCATTCTGACATCATTCACGATATATCATACGTGGTTCATTTCTTGGTAAAAATGTCAATATACCACTTAACGCTTAGCATATAATACAAATAACAACTAATGCATACTCTCACTGTTACTTGTTAGGTGTTTATGTTATCCTACAAAGGCAATGGCGTAGGATTTGAAATAACCCCTTAACAATGGTAGACAATTCAAATCATTTCAACACCTTCATGTTTCGCTGTGTAAGCTTCATCAGTATTTGCTGATAAGCATGGGTATACAAGACTGTTGACTTTCCGCTCTAGTAAATCTTCCTCAAAGTTTGAGTCCGGACACTCTGGTTAATCGGGTATGAACTCTACGACGTGCAGATCCACTTGAAAATTTAAAAGTAGAAATGGGTAAAGGACGATTGAACTTAGTGGGTTCAAGTGAAGTGAGATAGTCAGGAAAAGGTGAGATATTATCGGCAAATTATACAATATTCTATTCGGGTAGCGTTAAGGACAAGAATGGTGTTGCTATAGCAATGAGAAATGAAGTAGCAACAGGTGTTTCCAAACTGGAATGCTGCAGTGAACACTTGATGTTTATATAGATAAGTGCAAAACCAGTGGTTATTCTTATAACATAAATATATATGGTCAATGATGAAGATATAGGTGGATGATGAAGAAAAATGACTCAATATATTGAAAAGTTGCGAAGTAGAAGCCATCGAAGATATACGAAGGAGGAAGATCACTGGGAACGATGACATATCAGGAAATTTGCTTAAGGGACTAGAAGATGATGCAATGAAAGTATTGATTTTACTTATTAATAAGATTTACCTTAATGGGAATACCTAAAATTTTATTGATGTTACAACGCCTACATTACCCAAGAGAAAGCAAGTGAGTGCAGCGATCACAGAACAATTACTCTTATTTCCCACACTGAAAAGTTTATTGCACTCATACTGAACGGGCGGCTGGAAATTTGAATAGGACAGGTTTTGGAGAAAGATTAATTTGGATTCCGAAAAGGAAAAGGCACCAGAGATGCAATTGATTTGATGAGACTATAGCAGAACGAGTTCTTGTCTTACAGGAAGAGTTGTCTCTGTGCTTCATCTACTGGAAAAAATTGCTTTGACCGATCAATTGGACAAAACTTCTGAAAATACTTTGAGAAATGAGCGTCAACTGGAGAAAACTACGACTCAATAAGACAACGAAGTAAGTTAGACTTGAATAAAGAAAAAAAAAAAAACAAGAGTGTGAAGATTGGGAGAGGGGCCAGACAGGGATGTAGTAAGTCACCTCAATTATTTGCAATAAATGTTTAATGAAGGAAACGTTAATGAGAATGAGAAGTTTAAAGATTAGAGGGCAAATCATTAAAAACATCAGGTAAACAAATGACCGGACACGGTTATTATAGCCAGAAGGGAAGGAACATTACAGGAGATGATGGACAAGATAGTTGACACTGGGAAAATATATGGAATGAAAATCAACATTGAAAAATCGAAAGTAATAACGCTCTGTTATTAGTAAGAGTAGAACAAATAAAACTTGAAGATGTCGATTATTTCAAACATCTGGACAATAATTTAGAAGAGACGTTTATTACACCACGGAGACCAAAGTCAAGAATTGTCATAGTCAATGAGGAACTCAATAAGAAACTATCACTCTTAACAGACAGGCTTAATTTTGGACTAAGGCAAAAGATAGTCAAGTGCTATATATGGAGTATTAGACAATATGGCACAGAGACGTGAACATTAGGGAAGTTAGAGAAGAAATATTTAGTGATCTTCGAAATGTAGGGTTGGAGTTAGATGGAGAAAAGAGATGAACGGAGAGAGTAACAAATGAAGATATTTTAAAGCGAATAGGAGAGAAGAGAACTCTTTAAGCAAGCATCCTTTGTAGGAAGGCCGATTATGTTGGACATATCTTAAGAAGAAATTGTCTTCTTCACACCGACATAGAAGGAAAAATGGAAAAAAAGCAAGGGATAGGAAGAACAGCTGATCGATGATGTAAAAATAGAAGCATATTGGAAGTTTGAAGAGGAAACTGAAAATAAAGAAACACGGAAAGAAAATTTCATTATTCCCAGACCTCCAAATACTAAGAATACTTAATAATAATAATAATAATAATAATAATAATAATAATAATAATAATAATAATAATAATAATAATAATAATAATAATAATAATAATAATATATTAAAAGAAAACTTGAAAGCCTTCTGTCGATGGACAGTCATGACACCTCCCTGGTAAAACCTGAAATGTCGCCACTGATCCATCACTGAAATCTTGAAAATCTCTTAGGAGTTCAAGCATACAGTATCTGCTCGGTTCGGGAGCGAAGAATAACAATGTGCTCAAAATGATTAAAAACAAGGTGCATTTCGCCAGCCCCCCACCTTGGAGTTTCGAAAAAAAACCTATGCCAATCGTTTGTGCTACGTTTGTGCCGGAATGTACCGCAAAAATTTTCGTTTTTACCACTTCCGGTACGAAGTTATAATAATTTAAAAGTGGGGGGCTGGGGAAACGGCAGCCGCTCCACCTTGGAATTTCAAAACGAAACCTATGCAAATCGTTAGTGCTACGTATGTGCCGAAATGTGCCGCAAAAATTTTCGTTTGTACCACTACCGGTACGAAGTTATAAGAGTTTTAAAGTGGGGGGAGCTGGGGAAACGGCAGCCCCCCAACTAGGAATTTCGAAACAAAAGCTATGCCAATTGTTTGTGCTACGATTGTGCCGGAATGTACCGCAAAAATTTTCGTTTGTACCACTTCCGGTACGAAGTTATAAGGGTTTTAAAGTGGGGGGCTGGAGAAACGGCAGTCTCCAAACTTGGAATTTCGAAACAAAACCTATGGCAATCGTTTGTGCTACGTTTGTACCGGAATGTACCGGAAAAAATTTCGTTTGTACCACTTCCGGTACGAAGTTATAAGGGTTTTAAAGTGGGGAGGCTTGAGAAACGGCAGCCTCCAAACTTGGAATTTCGAAACGAAACCTATGACAATCGTTTGTGCTACGTTTGTGCCGAATATTCGCAAAAATTTTCGTTTGTACCACTTCCGGTACGAAGTTATAAGGGTTTTAAAGTGGGGAGACTGGAGAAACGGCAGCCTCCAAACTTGGAATTTCGAAACAAAACCTATGGCAAACGTTTGTGCTACGTTTGTGCCGGAATGTTCCGCAAAAATTTTCGTGTGTACCACTTCCGGTACGAAGTTATAAGGGTTTTAAAGTGAGGGGCTGAAGAAACGGAAACCCCCTAAAGTGAAATTTCGAAACAAAACCTATGCGAATCGTTTGTGCTACGTTTGTGCCGGAATGTACCGAGAAAAGTTTTGTTTGTACCAATTCCGGTACGAAGTTATAAGGGTTTTGATGTGGGGTGCTGAGGAAACGGCAGCTCCCCACCTAAAAATTTCAAAACAAAACCTATGCAAATCGTTTGTGCTACGTATGTGCCGAAATGTGCCGCAAAAATTTTCGTTTGTACCACTACCGGTACGAAGTTATAAGAGTTTTAAAGTGGGGGAGCTGGGGAAACGGCAGCCCCCCAACTAGGAATTTCGAAACAAAAGGTATGCCAATTGTTTGTGCTACGATTGTGCCGCAATGTACCGCAAAAATTTTCGTTTGTACCACTTCCGGTACGAAGTTATAAGGGTTTTAAAGTGGGGGGCTGGAGAAACGGCAGTCTCCAAACTTGGAATTTCGAAACAAAACCTATGGCAATCGTTTGTGCTACGTTTGTACCCGAATGTACCGGAAAAATTTTCGTTTGTACCACTTCCGGTACGAAGTTATAAGGGTTTTAAAGTGAGGGGCTGAAGAAACGGAAACCCCCTAAAGTGAAATTTCGAAAGAAAACCCATGCGAATCGTTTGTGCTACGTTTGTGCCGGAATGTACCGAGAAAAGTTTTGTTTGTACCAATTCCGGTACGAAGTTATAAGGGTTTTGATGTGGGGCGCTGGGGAAACGGCTGCTCCCCACCTAAAAATTTCAAAACAAAACCTATGCCAATCGTTTGTGCTACGTTTGTGCCGGAATGTACGGTAAAATTTTTCGTTTGTACCACTTCCGGTACGAAGTTATAAGGGTTTCAAAGTGGGGGGACTGGAGAAACGGAAGCCTCCAACCTTGGAATTTCGAAGCAAAACTATGCCAATCGCTTGTGCCGGAATCTACCGCAAAAATTTTTGTTTGTACCACTTCCGGTACGAAGTTATAATAGTTTTCAAGTGGGGGGTTGGAAAAACGGCAGACCCCACCTAGGAATTTCGAAACGAAATATATGCCAATCGTTTGTGCTACGTTTGTGCCGGAATGTACCGCAAAAATTTTCGTTTGTACCACTTCCGGTACGAAGTCATAAGGGTTTTGATGTGGGGCGCTGGGGAAACGGAAGCTCCCCACGTAAAAATTTCAAAACAAAACCTATGTCAATCGTTTGTGCTACGTTTGTGCCGGAATGTACCGCAAAAATTTTCGATTGTACCACTTCCGGTACGAAGTTATAAGGGTTTTAAGGTGGGTGGCTGGGGACACGGCAGCCCCCCACGTAAAAATTTTAAAACAAAACGTATGACAATCGTTTGTGCTAAATTTGTGCCGGAATGTACCGAAAAAATTTTCATTTGTACCACTTCCGGTACGAAGTTATAAGGGTTTTAAAGTGGGGAGACTGGAGAAACGGCAGCCTTCAAACTAGGAATTTTGAAACGATACCTATGGCAATCGTTTGTGCTACGTTTGTGCCGTAATGTACCACAAAAATTTTTGTTTGTACCACTTCCGGTACGAAGTTGTAAGTGTTTTAAAGTGGGGGGGACTGGAGAAATGGCAGCCTCCAAACTTGGAATTTCGAAACAAAACCTATGGCAATCGTTTGTGCTACGTTTGTGCCGAAATGCACCGCAAAAAATTTTCGTTTGTACCACTTCCGGTACGAAGTTATAAACGTTTTAAAGTTGGGGGGCTGGAGAAACGGCAGTCTCCAAACTTGGAATTTCGAAACAAAACTTATGCCAATCGTTTGTGTTACGTTTGTGCCGGAATGTACCGCTAAAATTTTCGTTTGTACCACTTCCGGTACGAAGTTATAAGGGTTTTAAAGTGGGGGGGGGCTGGAGAAACGGCAGCCTCCAAACTTGAAATTTCGAAACAAAAACTATGGCAATCGTTTGTGGTACGTTTGTGCCGGAATGTACCGGAAAAATTTTCGTTTGTACTACTTCCGTTACGAAGTTATAATAGTTTTAAAGTGCGGGGTAGGGAAACGGCAGCCCCCCACCTAGGAATTTCAAAGAAAACCTATGACAATCGTTTGTGCCGGAATGTACCGCATAAATTTTCGTTTGTACCACTTCCGGTACGAAGTTATAACGGTTTTAAAGTGAGGGGGCTGGAGAAACGGCAGCCTCCAAACTTGGAATTTCGAAACAATACCTATGGCAATCGTTTTTGCTACGTTTGTGCCGGAATGTACCGAAAAAAGTTTCGTTTGTACCACTTCCGGTACGAAGTTATAAGGGTTTTAAAGTGGGGGGGCTGGAGAAACGGCAGCCTCCAAGCTTGAAATTTTGAAACAAAACCTATGGCAATCGTTTTTGCTACGTTTGTGCCGGAATGTACCCGAAAAATTTTCATTTGTACTACTTCTGTTACGAAGTTATAATAGTTTTAAAGTGGGGGGTAGGGAAACGCAGCCCCCCACCTAGGAATTTCAAAGAAAACCTATGCCAATCGTTTGTGCCGAAATGTGCCGCATAAATTTTCGTTTGTACCACTTCCGGTACGAAGTTATAAAGGTTTTAAAGTGAGGGGGCTGGAGAAACGGAAGCCTCCAACCTTGGAATTTCGAAACAAAAACTATGCCAATCGTTTGTGCTACGTTTGTGCCGGAATGTACCGAAAAAAGTTTCGTTTGTACCACTTCCGGTACGAAGTTATAAGGGTTTTAAAGTGGGGGGGCTGGAGAAACGGAAGCCTCCAACCTTGGAATTTCGAAACAAAAACTATGCCAATCGTTTGTGCTACGTTTGTGCCGGAATGTACCGGAAAAATTTTCGTTTGTACTACTTCCGGTACGAAGTTATAAGGGTTTTAAAGTGGGGAGCTGGGGAAACGGCAGCCCGCCACCTAGGAATTTCAAAACAAAACCTATTGCAATCGTTTGTGCTACGTTTGTGTCGGAATGTATCGCAAACATTTTTGTTTGTATCACTTCCAGTACAAAAGTATAACAGTTTTAACTAGGGGGCTGCCGTTTCCAGAACCCCTCACCTTGGAGTTTCGAGATAAGACTATGTCAATTGTTTGTGGTACGTTTTTACCGGAATGTACCGCAAAAGAATTTACGTGCCTGAAGTTGGCCCCCCACCTCTCCCAAATTACACCAATCGTTGCACGTCGTTAATGCGTCGTTAGTGCACGTTAGTGCAATCATCGTTTACAAGATATTGAAGATTTTGGTGGGGGACCAACTTCATATGAAGTTAGCTCCCCACCTATCTTTATGCAGACAGGTTTTCACTAAAGTTAGCGCATCGTTAGTGCACTTAAACACACTAAGCACTATTGTAAGTGCTAGCATATTTTGGGATTATTCAAGATTTTCGGTGGGGGGGCAACTTCAGAAATATCAAATTCTATACAAATAGAGGTAGAAACATGGGGTTGACGGTAATCCTTAGTGCATCGTTAGTGCACTTAAACACACTAAGCACTACCGTAATTAGGGATGCATGCGAGACGAGACGAGACGAGAAATGGAAAAGTCTCGTCTCGTCTCGCAGCCTCAAATGTTGGTCTCGTCTCGCGTCTCGTCTCGTCTCGCAAATGTGGTCTCTTCTCGCGTCTCGCATAAAATTTTGAGTCTCGTCTCGCGTCTCGCGCGAGACTTTCTCGCATGGTCTCGCAGTCTCGCATATATTCTGGTCAAAATTTTGCAATGTGTTATTCTATGGCTGTTAATGAATGATGAGTGATACTCTGTCCGAAGGCAGGTATTTGACCTAAAAGTCCCTTGGCAAGCTGAATCTTTGGTGGTTTGCCATTGCTTTCCATGGGATGAATGTTCAACATGGTATCCAGACGGAACCTAAAGTTCAACATGGTATCCGAACTTGTGTCCCCTCCGATCCAAATTAAAAGAAAAGTTGTGCTCGAATTTGATTGTTGGACCATTAATTTTTGTCAAATTAACCCTTTCCGGTACCCGGCTTTTTGAGCTATTGTTTAGACTTTCAGTCAAGCAGCTATTACATCGTCACTATTTATCCTAGGATCATGGTTCATATCTCATTCTCTTCAGAATGAAACTGGCTTTCAAATGGTACCACTTGCATGCTCATACCATATACCAGGAGCGGGAAAATGATGTCAAAGGGAAAATTACGGAGGATTTTTTTTCTCGCAGTTTGGGCCCCTCTAGAGCGGCCCTGTGTGAACGTACCCATCTAAAAAATCTGATAAATAGTACTTGGTATACTGAATGTGTGTGTTAAATTTCAAGTTACTATCTTGAATAGTAAGGGCGGAAGAAATTTTATCAGGAATTCCCACCATGCCCCAAATTACTGTAAAACACCATGATCTCAAGTAAAAAATTTTCTGAGACATCCCTAATTACCCTAGTTCATGTTTCGCCCATCATTCTCTTCAGCTTAGAACTGCCTTTCAGGCGGTATGACTCACATGTCTCCATCATATATCTAACGCGGGAAAATCGCGAAGAAAGGGATTTTTTGGTAAAATATCCCTTTTTTCAAATTTTTGCCCCTCTGGATCCCCCCTGTTTTAACGCAGAAATCTGAAAAAAATCTGGTAAATACTACTCGGTGGACTGAATGTTTGTGCAAAATTTCAATCTTCTACGTGTAAAAATAAGCCCGCCAAAAAATAATGAACACAGACCGGCTCCGCAAAATTAAAAGAAAATATATATTTTAGAATTATGACGTCATCACCTCCTATGTCTCGACGCAGGAAGGTGTGAAACCATACGTAAGGTCTTCTGCAATGCCTCTGGACTTGAAAAAAAAACCGGACGAAAAAGCTCAAATAGGAGAGTTATAACGCAATGTACCATGAAACCCCGTATGGTACAGATTGTACGGGATCCTCAAAGGGTTAATAGCATAATTTACAGCAAAACCAGCATAAATTGTTGCTGGATCCAACATTGTTTTCCAGCTTAGAGGTCTCCAGCAATATTTGGCTCTTCTAAAATATCGTCGCCACTATCAACATTTACACGTTTTGGTCATTTCCTTGAAGGGTGATTTTCCATTATAAAGATGTTTTTATACCACCAAAACAGCTTGTAGTCAACAAAAGAACTCCTCACAACTCAATACGACCCAATTCTTTTGGTTCTTTCGCGCTTGTAGCAATGTTGCATTATCGCATTTTATCAACTTTCGCTTTCAACTTATAGTGTTGCCAGATCTAGAAAATAAAATTACTGACAGATATAGGGCCATTCCTACCATCTCGCATCAAACCTATAGGGCCATCCTACCAAACCAGTGTTTGAATTAAACTTCCGAACTAGAGGGGGATGTTTTTGATAAATATATAGAAAGAAAATACTTATTCCATGTAAAAAATATAATGTTATTTCTGCGAGCCGGACCCGGGATAAACTTTGACGAGAGGGGATTTCCCCGCCATCCCCCAACATAAATCGCTAGTAGTAATGTGAAAAAGACAGAAACAACAGAAATAACACATTTAGCAGCAATAGGGAGTCTTATTCGCTTTTCAGACCAAAAAACAGAAGTTCATGTATTCGTGCGCGCCCGCGTGTATGTGTTTGTGTCGTAAAATAAAGCCCTAAATCGATGTTGTAATAAATTTCCAATTTACAAAGCTTTTCTTTTTTAATGATGTTTAGAAACTAAAGAAGGCTTTAATTCTGAAAATCAACCTTGAATAATAATAAATCTCATAAAATGTCTATTGCCCCAATCACTTTTTTGTTCCTGGAAGCATTAACGCTCAACTTAGAAAATTCAATAAATGTAAAATCACTAAATAAATAATTACATGTAATTCATAAATGTTGCGAGACTGCGAGAAGTCTCGCGAGACTTCTCGTGCGAGACTTAACTGAGTCTCGTCTCAAGTCTCGTCATGTGTCTCGTCTCGCAAATGCGAGACGAGACGCGAGACGAGACGAGACTTCTCGCGACTCGCGTGCATCCCTAACCGTAATTCCTACCATATTTTGGGATTATTCAAGATTTTCGGTGGGGGGACCAACTTCAGAAATATCAAATTCTATACAAATAGAGGTAGAAACATGGGGTTGACGGTAATCGTTAGTGCACTTGAAAGCACTAAGCACTAACGTTAGTGTTACCACATTTTGAGATTTATTCAAACTTTTTGGTGGGGGCCAACTTCAGAAATATCAAATTCCATACAAAGTGTCATTATTTTCAGGAATCAGTATCGAATACACTAATTACTTTGTTAGTGCTTGAAGAGGGCGCAAATTCACGCTGACCACCAAAGATATTTTACTTGTAGCACCTACACTAATTAAGCACTAACGTTAGGGGTTGGTGCACGAAGAAGCACTAACGATGTACTAAGGATTGTACTGGAAATGATCATTAGTGCTTTTTAATTTGGCAGAAATTGGATACAGTGAAAAACTCCCCTTAAATTTCTTATGTGAGTTTCCTGAGATGTAACTGGCCATAACTACACTAATAGTGAAGCACTAACGAAAACGGCTTTAATTTTTTCGTTATTGGTTGAAGTGGGGCGCCAAGTTCATGAAAGCTTCGAAAGGTTTTTTTACTTGTAGGACCTACATTAATGAAGAACTAACGTTAGGTGTTAATGCACTAAGAAGCACTAACGATTTCAGTAGAAGAGGTCATTAGTGCTTTTGATTTTGGCGGAAATTTGACGCAATGAAAAATTCCACATAAATCTCTTATGGGATTTTTGTGGCATATAATTGGCCATATCTACATCAATAGTTAAGCATTAACGGAACTATGAGTGTTTTGCAGAAGCGCTAACGATACATTAACGAATGGACTTATTTTTCGTTACTGCTTGAAATGGGAACCAAGTTCACGCTGACCCGCAAAGGTTTCTTACTTGTAGCACCTACACTAATGAAGCACGAAACTTAGGTGTTGGTGTACTAGGAAGCACTAATGTTACAAGGAAAGAAAACTTTCGAAATTATCGTGAACTTAGCCCCCACTACAAGCACTAACGAAAAAATTAGTTTTATACGTTAGTGCATTGTTAGTACTTCTAGAAGATACAAGTAATTTCGTTAGTGTTTCACCATTAGTCTATAAATGGCCAATTATAAGTCGCAAAACTCCCATAAGAAACACATGGGGAATTATTCATTGTATCAAATTCCCATCGCATTCAAAAGCACTAATTACCTCTGTTAGTGCAATTGTTAGTGCATCGTAATTGCTTCTTAGAGCACAAACACCTAACGTTAGTGCTTCATTAGTGTAGGTGTTACAAGTAAAAAAACCTATGGGGAAGTCAGCGTGAATTTCGCACCGACACTTTAAGCACTAACGGGGAAAAAGTCCAATTCGTTAGTGCTTCTATAGAGCACTAACAATTTCGTTAGTGCTTCACTATTAGTGTAGTTATGGCAAATTACATATCACGAGACTCACAAGAAATTTAGGCAAATTTTTTATTGAATCAAATTTCCGCCAAATTCAAAATCACTAATGATCTCTTCGAGAGCGATCGTTAGTGCATTGTTAGTGCTTCTTAGCGCATCTACACCTAAGGTTAGTGCTTCATTAGTAAATGTGCTACAATTAAAATACCTTTTGAGGGCAGAGTGAACTTAGCGCCCCCACTTCAAGCACTAACTAAAAACTTAGTGCCATTCGTTAGTGCATTGGTAGTGCTTCTGGAAAACACTAACAATTTAGTTAGAACTTTAATATTAGTTTAGTTATGGCCAATTACATGTAACGAAACACATAATAAATTTATGGGAAATTTTTCATTGCATCAAATTTCCCTCAAATTCAAGAGTACTAATGATCTATTCTAGTGCAATCGTTAGTGCATCGTTAGTGCTTCTAGAAAACACTAACAGTTTCGTTTGCCCTTCAATACTAGTGTAGTTATGGACAATTACATGTCACTAAACTCCTATAAGACATTTATTGGGAATTTTTAATTGCATCAAATTTCCACAATATTCAAAATCACTAATGATATCTTCTAGTGCAATTGTTAGTGGTTCTTAGTGCACCAATGCCTAACGTTAGTACTTCATTACTGTAGGTGCTACAGGTACAATGTCTTTGGAGGGCACGGTGAACTTGCGTCAACTTCAAGCACTAACAAAAAATTAATGCCATTCATTAGTGTATCGTTAGTGCTTCTAGAAAGCACTAAATGTTTGTATGGAATTTGATATTTCTCAAGTTGGCCCCACCAAAAATCTTGAATAAATCCCAAAATATGATAATGCTAACCTTAATGCTTAGTGCATTTAAGTGCACTAACGATGCAATAACGATTGTCTTTAACTGCATGTTTCTACCTCTATTTGTATAGAATTTGATATTTCTGAAGTTGGCCCCCATCTGAAATCTTGAATAAATCCCAAAATATTGTAGCACTAACGTCAGTGTTTAGTATTTTAAGTGCACTAACGATGCACTAACGATTGCCCTTAACTCTATGTTCCTATCTCTATTTGTATAGAATTTGAAATTACTGAAGTTGCCCATCCCACCGAAAATCTTGAATGAATTCTAAAATATGGTAGCACCAACGATAGTCCTTAGTACGTTTAAGTGCATTAACGATGCACTAACGTTTGCCATTAACCCCATGTTTCATCCCTATTTGTATAGAATTTGATATTTCTGAAGTTGACCACCCCACCAAATTTTTTGAATAAATCTCAAAATATAGTAGCACTAACGTTAGTGCTTAGTACGTTTAAGTGCACTAATGATGCACTAATGATTGCTGTTAACACTATGCTTCTACCTTTATTTGTATAGAATTTGATATTTCTGAAGTTGCCCCCCACCAAAAATCTTGAATAAATCCCAAAATATAATAGCACTAACGTTAGTGCTTAGTGCTTTCAAGTGCACTAACGATTGCCGTTAACTCAATGTTTCTATCTCTATTTGTATAGAATTTGATGTTTCTGAAGTTTGCCCCCCACTTTAAAACTATTTAACTTCGTACCGGAAGTGGTACAAACGAAAATTTTTGCGGTACATTCCGGCACAAACGTAGAACAAACGATTGGCATAGGTTTTGTTTCGAAATTCCAAGTAGGGAGGCTGCCGTTTCTCCAGCCCCCCACTTTAAAACCCTTATAACTTCGTACCGGAAGTGGTACAAACGAAACTTTTTGCGGTACATTCCGGCACAAACGTAGCACAAACGATTGCCATAGGTTTTGTTTCGAAATTCCAAGTTTGGAGGCTGCCGTTTCTCCAGCCCCCCCCCCCACTTTAAAACCCTTATAACTTCGTACCGGAAGTGGTACAAACGAAAATTTTTGCAGTACATTCCGGCACAGACATAGCACAAACGATTGGCATTGGTTTTGTTTTGAAATTCCTAGGTGGGGGGCAGCCGTTTCCCGAGCCCCCCACTTCAAAAAACCCTTATAACTTCGTACTGGAAGTGGTACAAACGACAATTTTTGCGGTACATTCCGGCACAAATTTAGCACAAACGATTGCCATAGGTTTTGTTTCGAAATTCCTAGGTGGGGGGGCTGCCGTTTCCCCAGCCCCCACTTTAAAACTCTTATAACTTCGTACCGGTAGTGGTACAAACGAAAATTTTTGCGGTACATTCCGACACAAACGTAGCACAAACGATTGGCATAGGTTTCGTTTCGAAATTCCAAGGTGGGGGGCTGCCGTTTCCCCAGCCCCCACTTTAAAACTCTTATAACTTCGTACCGATAGTGGTACAAACGAAAATTTTTGCGGTACATTCCGGCACAAACGTAGCACAAACCATTGGCATAGTTTTTGTTTCGAAATTCCAAGGTTGGAGGCTTCGGTTTCTCCAGCCCCCCCACTTTAAAACCTTTATAACTTCGTACTGGAAGTGGTAGAAACGAAAATTTTTGCGGTACATTCCGGCACAAATTTAGCACAAACAATTGCCATAGGTTTTGTTTAGAAATTCCTAGGTGGGGGGCTGCCGTTTCCAAAGCCCCCACTTTAAAACTCTTATAACTTCGTACCGGTAGTGGTATAAACGAAAATTTTTGCGGTACATTCCGGCACAAACGTAGCACGAACGATTGGCATAGGTTTCGTTTCGAAATTCCAAGGTGGGGGGCTGCCGTTTCTCCAGCCCCCCACTTTAAAACTATTATAACTTCGTACCGGAAGTGGTACAAACGAAAATTTTGCGGTACGTTCCGGCATAAACGTAGCACAAACGATTGGCATAGGTTTTTTTTTTCGAAACTCCAAGGTGGGGGGCCTGGCGAAATGCACCTTTAAAAACATGTTTTATAATTGGAATTCAGTTTCCGAAACATTACGTTGGACATCGTTACTTTAAAATGTACTTGACCCATTTGTCAGTTACATCGTTTGTGGTCCGGAAAAGAATAGAAACACTGTATAAAGCAACGCGATTTTGTTTTATATAATTCTTTGCACGTATCACATAATTGTAAATCATATACGTTAAATAACGTTTTCAATCATTTCAACAAATTAGATTATATTGCATTTTGACTTATGCTTACTGATTTTGAAGCAGTATTCGCGTCACTGTTAATAAAAATCAAACAAAAGATACAATCTGTCTCTTATTGGCGATTTAATTCTTTTGTCTTAAACTGTACATAAATCAATACGTGCGAGGATGCTTCAAAAAGTAATGCCTCCAAACGCACTACTTAGAAATAGTACTGCAAACATTCTGAACTGTTTACTATTAATGCACTGATGTTTATGCTATACAATGTCACTTCTTTTATCTTCCTATTTCTTCTCGTTCCAGAGTAATGGAGTAATCCAGATATTCAATGGTGATGTCCGGTTAAAATAGCGGGGTGTTATTGAATTTCTGACTGCGGAAGGTTGTGAGCCCAGAAACATTCCTAACCGGCGACTTGTCTTGGATATACCATTATGACCCCAAAACGAAGCATCATTCGCTGAAATACCGAGAAACGTCTTCTTCTCCGCCAAAAAAAAAAAAAAAAATATTTGCCATTTTGCCTCATTCTACATATAGTAGACCTGCCACTTTTGACTCTTCCCGAAACCAAAGGATCACCTTAAGGGCTAACACTAGAATGGTGACACAGAGCTGGGCTCATCAGTTCGGCAATGGTGTCGCCAGTAGCCATTACAATTCTCTCCGACGGCATGAGAAACTTTATTTCGCGTTGGCGCAAGTGTGTTGACCGTAATGGGGACTATATTGAAAAAGGGGCACATTGCGACATATCATTTTGTTATCGATTGATATATGTCTGATCTTTGGACATTCATTTTTCCATTAAATGATAATCTTTTAGAATTTATTTATTTATTATCTTGGAAAGAGGAGGGGCATGTACATTATTCTTCGTTCAGACGCATGGTTTTGCAAACTCTCTGTTCATAACACATGAGTTTTCTAGCTGAGGTAATTCAGAACCACAATAGTGGTATGCTTATTACTTGTTCATGATGCATGAAATATGACGTATTACATGACCAGAAACATCACATTTTACCTTGTATGGAACGAATATTATTACTTCGTAGGTACAAAATTTACTCCTCTACCGCACACAAGAGGGTACTTTATAGCATGAAGCGAAATATTCCCGCTGCTAGTGTTGTGGATGGAACGGAAAGCTGTGGAGCAGGGTTCTTTTAAGATGTAACAAGAAGGTCGCATATATCACAGATAATACCTATTGCTCTAAGCCCCTTCTAATACCTTCTTCTCCTTCTTTTATTTTCTTCTATCTTTCATTTTTAAACTTAAACAGAATACTGCTGGAATCCTGGAGAAGGAGAACAAATTCCACTTTATTTCAAGCAGCTTGAACGGGATTTTGTATGTCATTCGTTTTTTATTGCCTATTTTGATGGAACAATGCATGGAGCAAGAGCTAACGTTAGCAGCCTTTTGTGACCTAATTCTGGTTCACTATTATGTTTCCTACCTTCTGTTTCTTTTCTCCTTTTCTTATTTATAGGGTACTTCAAAAGTATTGTTACAAATTTAGATTTAAGAGGATCTACTGTTTTGTTCAACTACAGGTCGCCAAATGTCATATGTGATACGTCAAAGTTGTTACGTTTCTTCCTTGCTCGTCTATTGAGGCGGCATACAACTCTTTCGCCATGAATTTTGGATCATTACTATTTTCCTATGTTTGTTTTCAGGGATTTTCATATAAACATTTATGTACAAAATAGTTTCTTTGTACTGACATTATGATATATTTTTCGCGTAATGTATATATATATATATATATATATATATATATATATATATATATATATATATATATATATATTAATCTATAGCACGTAATCTTATGGTGCAATGAGTCTAGGATTCCATTCATGATGGAACAGCATTAAAAGTTTGAGAGTGATTGGTTGAGATTCACATCGAACTATAAGTCCACTGTCATTCAACCTTGGTACTGAAAACGAATACTAAAGTTCCTCAAATATGAATTGTAGTGGCAGATAATAATTGTGACTGCAAATCCGATATTCTGACATTCTATTAAGTCAGAAGTCCACACTATCAGATGCAGTGGAAAGGTGGAAGGAGAAGCCGCCCCCTCTACCGGAAGCTTAGTTTTTATGGACCTATATATAATAGATGTATTATTTTATTCAAGTAATTTATAATTTACCAACCATTTGTAATTTATAATTAACCAAGTAATTTATATGGTTTACCCAACATTGTTAAGGTCGTCAAGTCTAGGAGGCTTAGATGGGTGGGTCATGTAGCTAGAATGGAAGAAAGTAGAGACGCTTTCAAAGTCTTGACTGGAAGACCAATCGGAAAACGACCATTAGGAAGACCTAGGCGCAGATGGGAGGACAATATTAAGATGGATCTCGCAGAGATTGGAATACAGAGTAGAAACTGGATGCAGTTAGCTAAAGATAGAAGTCAGTGGAGAGCTTTTGTGAACACGGCATTGAACCTCCGGGTTCCATAGGCCATAGAGTTAGTTAGTTATTATTTTATTCTAACTTAATGTAGAGCTCCGTATTTCAAATCGAAATTTGCCACCCTGATGTAGTCCGCCTCTCCGAATGATCCTTCTGGTTACGCTAGTTAAAGTAAGTGTTTTAACAATTTTTGAATTCAAAGCTGCCATTTCTTCTTATTTCTTATTTAGTCGATGTATTAACAATTCTACCAATTACATCGTTTGTAAATTTTCCCCCTTTTTTTATTTTTCTTAGGAATTGAATTTTTTTTACAAAAGTCAGAAATAATGTTCAGGAGACGAGACGAGACACATTTTTTTTTTTTTGGAAGTTTCGTCTCCTGTCTCGGTTTCCGAGAAAACATATAAATCTTATTTTATATTGGAGTACATTGTGGAATTGGTTGCATACCTTTAAACATTGATAAAACCTTTTTCATTATATTCTTACGATCACGTTATAAATTTATGCTTTAATCATATAACCTGTGGAAGGCTCAAGAAAGTTCATAAATTACGTCAGATACCTTCCACGTCCCAATACTAATATAGAGCAATATTTCTAGCAACAGAAAGAGAGAAGCAGGTCAACCGAAATTTACAAATATATATACTTTTAAGAATTTCCAAATTTAAGGCGTATTCCTATGTATTCCACCCGAAAATTAGAGAAGTACATCATTGTACCTATGTCTTATAAAGTGGAATGGCCTCTTAAACTTACTTATATAATTATAATAGTTAGTAAAGCCTTATTAAGCACGATAACATATGTCAGAATTCTTTAAAATATGAATTTTGCAATTTTATACCCATAAAAGCGAACGAGATGAAAAACACAACCTATAAGGTATGTTGGTAAACTAAAGAACAATTCAGGCCTGCATTATTTCGGTTATGTCATGTTTTTCAACATTTCATTACGAATTCCTATGTATCTTGCTGCGCTTAATCCAAAAATGACAATAGTTTGTTTTCATCACGTCAGAATTGTTTGCAAATAGCAATGTGTTAGAATGAGGTATATGTCTGAAAACATTACAGATATGAGGCGTACAGACAGATGTCAGCACATAAGAAATGCTGTCATCTATTTCTTTATGATGAAAACGAAACGTTGGCAACATAAACTGGCAGATAGAAGAATTCGCGTCATTGGATATGGTGTACACTGCAACTGTTAGTGCCGGTGCGACCGTTCTTACGTATCCTCCTCGATCAAAACTGAGTTGTGTCGGCGAAAGAGCAAACATATAGTGTTCGACATGTCATCAAGAGGCTGTAAAATGTCTGAAGATTCCTTTTGTTACATTTGTGGTGAGTTCATGTTGGTAAGACAAAAAAGACAGATAACAAAGTTCGTGCGACAAGTGAATCTCGTGTATTTCGGTTGCACAGAAAGAGAATTGGATCGCCTATAAAGGCATAGTAACCAAGTTTCTGGACAACAAGAAGTATCAGAATTTCAAGTCTATCATTGATAATAGACTGTATGTATGTATGTATGTATGAATGTATATCATTAATAACCCTGCTGAAATACGAAAAGTTTGCTTGTTCCATGCGTCTGAAGGTTCATTTTCTACATTCTCATTTGGACTACTTCCCCGTAAATCTGGGTGCTGTTAGTGAAGAGATGGGTGAGAGGTTCCATCAAGACATCCAAGAAATGGGTGTCCTGATGGAATCTCTCGCCACATTCAATCCTTCTGAAAACAAGTGATTCGCAGAGCTGTTTCTTTCTATTCCCACACCATTGACCTCGTATTATAACATAATGTTGTGTTTTAGTTATACACGTCATAAATTTTGCTTTGTTTGCGCTGGTTTGAAATAAATCATTTTTACATATATATTTATTGTATTGAACTTTTTTCTATAGCAAATAGTTGTGATACTCGTAATTAACTATTTTTCACTCGTTACCATTCATTATTAATAATAGTTTTAGTATTACTAACATAGCTGTTACCGTTGGAATTAACTATTATTATTATTATTATTATTATTATTATTATTATTATTATTATTATTATTATTATTATTATTATTATTATTATTATTAATAATACATTTTAGATATGCTACATTTTTCAGACCTGAGCCTTGATTGTACGTGAAGTAAAAATCAAAGGGCGGCAAAAGATGGCTTGACACTCAAACCAAATTCATAGTCCCCAAAATGTGGATTAGTCTGTTTTATGTTTATTAAAGGCGGTTTATTACGTAATTATTATTACAGAAAATTAAGAAAGTTTACAATAAAATATGAAAGAAAACACTTTAAAAAATCAAACTACTTCAACATGTTAAAATAATTAAAAGAACCTAATTAATAATCAACTTTGTACTCTCATTTGCTTAACTGGATGAACCGAACAATAAACGAAAAGAGTATTCTGCCCAAATCTCATAAGCAGTGGGATCCTGCTTCCCTCTTCGAAGCGTAATTTTCAAGACGCTGAAACATAGATTTTATTACTTTTAGTTAAAAGTTCAAATACCGACTTTCACGCATCCAGCTTAAGCAACTCCTTCCTTACTTTATAAATATTTTCTGAATAAGTAATCGGGAATTCGAACATTTTAGAAAGTGCCCCTTTTGTTTTTTCCTTTCATGTGTTGAAGTTTAAGTTTGTTTGATTTTTTTTTTCCAGTGGAAAGTTTATATCCCAAAATTCATTTTACTAGCTTCAGAGATTTGCGAGCTACAGTACTATTTTTTTTTTTAAATATTACCCCACCCTTTTTTGCAATACGTATTTCCAAAAATCCTTTTTTATGTTCTGCTTTCGTGAAAAATGATTCTTTTTTTTTAGTTTAACGCCTTTAATTGTAGTAGTATGTCCAGAAAGTCACTCATCTTAACTCTTTTATATAAGAGTACAGAAGATAAACACTCAAACAAATGTACTTCCATGAACACTTTCCGATTTCTTATAACTTATTATGATTAATTTCCCACAAGTTGTGGTTTTAAATTCACACACTGTAAAGACCCAGGTTTCAAAAAGGTATCAAACTGGAAATACAATAATAATAATAATAATATGTGTATTTATGTACGTGTAATATGCACAAGACTGTAACTTGTAGGGGGCAGGGGGCAACTGCCAATTCAGGGAAGCTTCCCGCCATTCGAGGGGGCCCATTTTAAGACACACTTTTCTTACTCCATATAGGATACGAATATAAATTATAAATGAAGCATCAAATAAGTTCACTGCATTACATAATAAAACAGCACACAAAAGGTTAATAAAACAAAAATGAGTCGTGGACTCATTTCAGTATAAAAAATGTCTCCTATTAAGGGCTCTAGAAATAATATTAATTCGTATGGCTTTGAGATTTGTCTCCTTAATTAATTTGTCATGTATGGAAAGGGTCCAGGGGACCTTACCATGTGGGAGGGCCCACAGGCTCCAGGGGACCCATAAAGGGTAAGAGAAAGATGGAAAGAGGAGGCCTAGGAATTAGGAAACAACTATTCTAGGGGGGCCAAATACGCGTATTAATGCATGCCCCCTAGAAAAAATGTAAGTTACGGCGCTGAGTATGCATATATTTATTGTCTTATTGAAACTTTCGTAATTTGGATTATACTTTTGGTTTGCTTTTAATATGAAAAAAGCTTGCTCTTCTAGAAATGTTTGCAGGCAACTCCCCCAAATGACTATGTATTGGTTTCTTCAAACGAATTGTATTGCATATTACATTACTAATTTAGCGTTCTCTTTTGATTTTCTTGCTTATACATATCAACTCTATCAAAACACACTATTGAATATATGTATTGCATAATAACCGTTCTTCGTTCAGTTTTAAATGTACTGCGTTCTTAATGTATGCAGGCGGTATTTAATGTTCACTTGTGAAATATCTCGTGGGCTTTTGTCCTAAGTAAGTAACCTTTGGTGGGTTTTTGCCCTATCTTTGGAAAGCTAGAGCGTGCAGTCGTCCTACTCTTAATAAAATATACTCCACAGAGTATATATTACAATTCTGAATGCTTGCTTGATTTCAGAAATGTCTGGAAAAATATGCTTTTAAAACGTTTTTATTTAATTTTTTTCTTAAGGAATTTGTCATGGGATTCCCGTATCTTCAATTGAAAGAAATGAGTTGAGTTGATTTTGAGTTTAACGTCGCATTCAGCAGCGAGGCTATATGAGACATGGATCTACTGAATAACGTGGAATCCGAACGACATGAGCTCCCACCAGGAATCGAACCCGGTGGGAGCTCATGTGGTTCGGATTCCACGTTTCTTAACCAATTATGTAATTGATTCTTAGAATGAAATAGGTTATATAATGTTATTCATGTATAACTGCAATACAGATAATGATAATAATAATTTTAGTAGCACAAATATAGCTGTTAAAGTTGGAATTAGCTGTGTTCGTAACTATTATTGCCAAATAGTTATTGAAGCGTCGCAACTTCTTTTTGTGGTGGCGAATTTCAAAACTAAGGCAAGTGAAGGAAAACGGCAGAAGATTGAAACGACACAAGTCCTAAACGACATAAGATCTTAACGGCACAAAACCTAAATTCATTTTGCAGCCTAGTCCTAAACGCCACAAGTTCTAAATGGCATAAGATCTAAACGGCATAAATCATCTAAAAATCATTTCGCGACACTAGACGTAAACGGTACTGGTCCTAAACGGCACAACGCCTACAATTTAGGTCTAGGGCCTATATTTTTAGATCTTATGCCGTTTAGGACTTATGAATGTTGCCCAGGAATTCTATTCTTTTTTCTTATTTCTGGCTGGAATGATGACAAATAAAACAGGGCAGGAAAGATCTTTACAAGGCAGTAAACCGAACTACCACCACCATGCATTCAATTTGGAAATTCAGTAATGTATATACTCGTCACAAGCTGTATTAGCTGAACTTAAACTGAAGAAGTCACTCCACACAAACGAACAATCTTGACAAAACGATGTGTTGCAATGTGTATTTGAGTTAAGCACATCAAGTCAATGCTGTCAGTTAGGGGCACGTAAAACTGAATATTGAAACTTCAGGCTGAGGTGGAGGAAGAGAACAGACGTCACTAGTCTTTATTCTCTCTTGGCGATATTCTTTTTTTAAATGCACGGAAAACGGCAATTCAATCACAACATTATCTTGCAACTCAAATTTTTTTCTCTCTCTCTCTCTCTCTCTCTCGCATATATATATACAGTTTCACTATTTTACAAATCGTTCGCTTCTTAAAGGGGCATTTGCAATATACAGCAGTTTTGTTGTAAAATTCACCTCTTCGTGGGGAAGATTGGCGAAGGACAAAGAAATCCAAGGGATTATCGACGAACCCTTCAAATTGTTGTTTGCCTCCAGTAAGTTTATGATACTAACAATAACACTGGAGGTGAAGAGATTTTACATGGAGGTCTTTGCTTTGTTACGCAGAAATGCTGATTCAGACCAGAGTGCGAAATAACCCCCTGCTTCCATGTTGAAAGGAGGTAAATATTTCCCTTTGCTAGTGAATAATATTAATTAGAGCCCGAATTATCTTCAGCAATGGTTTTCGTGGCACATAAAGATTTTCGAACTTGATAAGTATAAAGAACATTTGATTTAATATTCATGGAACTCCGTTGAAAGCAGAAAATATTATTCAAGAACATTCAAGAACATAATTAACAGAACAGAAATAGAATAACGAGATCACAAGGGTCTATTGCGCCAGAAGTTACATATATATATATATATATATATATATATATATATATATATATATATATATATATAGATAGATAGATATATAGATAGATAGATAGATAGATAGATAGATAGATAGATAGATAGATAGATAGATATGGTGCAATTAAACACCCCAAAGTACCCTATCCAGATGTGATGTAGCATCTATGAGTTTTCGTGAATGAAACACCCTTAGTTGTCACGTATACACCATTTCGGTGTTAACGTTCCACACACAGATATAAGGCAGGCATAAGGTATTACTTGAAACTCTTTGGAAAGGGTGTAAATTTAGTAGGCTAGGGAGTAAACGATTACACAGAGATGTAAACTGCTCAATCAGGAATATCCCATTAGTTGTTTTATTATTCTGGTAAATATAGATTATTGTCAGGTATGCAAATATAGTATTCTTTTCAGATTTAAATATTTTTAACGTTAGTCTTTAAATGAAATATACGAAAAGTGTAAATACTAATAGAGGGCGGTGTAAGAAATTAGTGTGACTAGTTGATTTACGCAGTGACGGAAACTGAAATAATAACTTGAATTACTTTTGCGCATTTCATAGTATAAGACAGTGCCAACAGTTAAATTATATCTAAAACCACAACATTACAGGTAAAATATATCGTAATGTTAATTTCTTTGAGATTAACACTTGTTACTTACCACTTCGCATTACTGCGAAATAACATTTCCGTAACACTGGGTAGAACATTGCCACAGATAGGCCTACTGATTTCAGGGAGCAAGTTTAATAGACAAGATTGTAGAACACAGGTTCTCCTTTCTACTGAACGGTAATAAAGACAGAAAACAACGTACTCTGCGGGGCTCTAACCCGTCTTTATTCGGTAACCCTCGCTCAGCAATACTAGGTGAATAAATATTAAACTTTTGTACAGAAAAGAACTAACCTATATAGGGGGCCCGTGTTCTAGAACCTTTTCAGTTTGGCACCATCAGCTCCCGTTGTCAACATAACCTAACATCCATGTATGTTAATATGTAGCAAAAAAAAAATTGTCATTTTCTGTGATTATCTGCGTCGATAAAAACAGTGATGGAGATACTAAATACCGGAAGGACGATCGAATGATCCCCTGTGTCTTGCACTTGGTATTTATATCAAAGTTGGTGGGCCGCCTAGTTTTGCACGAAAAATTTCGTTAAAATTACGAAAATTTAAAAAGTAATGTTAAATAAGGTAAGGCTAGGTTTAGTTATATTACGTTAGGCAAATTTAGATTATGTTAGAATGGGTTTTATTATCAATCGTGGACAGTCCCACCAACTTCGTAACTTGACCCTTGCACTGGTCCAAGAACTGTGAGAGTTCCATAGAAGGTAGATTGTAAGTGCAACAAAGCGAAAGAGTGACAGGAGGAGAAGTGAGAAGTTACTTTCTCTCTTCCCTTCATCCCTTCTTCCCTTATTCCCTTAATGATGAATGATAAATGATATAATTAGTTGTTATTGAATGCAGGAATGGTTCACCATTCCTGCAGCAATGCAGAAGTATTGTGGAAAATGACATATGCATGGAAATTATCAATTTAAGAACAACGCAACACGTAAGTGAATTTCTACCATGTCTTAACAAGCTTGCAGGTTTACATTTGGCGCACCACTCGAAATAAATGTTGAAAAATTATAATACTTTCACAAATTTCCTTCTTATTGTCTTCTAAAAAAAATTGCGCTGGGCTACATGAAAATAACTGCTGACTACATCATTTCGCATGATGTCTAGTGCTCACATTTCATTTCCTTCATCGTGTTTGAGGAAAAACATACCAACAAGAAAAGACAAAGGGAGAATAGCCCTTCATGCGAAACGATGTAGTCAGAAGTTACATCTGAAAAGTTGCATAACCTTTCACGTATACTACTCTTGATTAAACCTGCCAATTAAACCCAATTTTTAGAGACTACAGGTCTCCACGTCTTATAATGTGCACTGCATGTAAAGCAATATACAGATCAACACAATACATTGCAGGTAACGTTATGGAACCAGCATTCACCTGTACGAAGGGCGAGCACCTGAAAGGTGATTTCTTACACCTTTGGTGGGAGCATATTCCATTACATCTTTCGGGTGAAATCATTTACACCCTAAGGTGTAACTAGAGTGGAACAGCAAAAAAATGTTTTACCCTAAGGTGTAAAAATAGACTCTGACTGACTGCGGGTGCACGAAAAAATACTGTTGGATTCCTCTGCCCCGAATACTTCAAATGTTGACATTTTAGTCATAGGATTTATTTTTACACATTCAAATTGAGCGCTACGATATTTCAGTTCTTCTAAGTAGAGGTGCTAATAGTTATTGATAGATGAAAAGGTAGGCATTTAGTGGCGTAAAGAAAAAATACTTGGAGGAGGAGGAGGGAACAGCCTTCTTAATTCTAATGATAGCCTCGACAACGAAGTTCAACAAATGGAATGCCATCAAATCTCAGAGAACACATTACGTTTAGAAACAGAAGAGCATGGTTGGGACAGATACACACGCTCTTTCACAAAAGTCACACCTAGTGCTCTCAACGGGTCGGGTCGGATCGGGTTGAAGACCGACCCGACCCGACCCGTGACCTGAATTGACTGACCCGACCCGACTGCCCCGAACCGTGATCCGATCTGATTGACCTGACCGGACAACCCGACCCGAACTGACCCGACCCGACAACCAGACCCGAGCTGACCCGACTGACCCGACCCGACAACCCGACCCGAGTAGCCTGACCCGGAAACCCGACCCGAACTGACTCGACTGACCCGACCCGACCCGACCCGAACTGACCCGATCCGACCCGTTTGAGAGCACTATGGTCACGACACTGGGTGAACGCCAAAATGCACTCACAATGGGAAACTAGTTTTAAAAGCATAATTTTAGAAAATGAAGCATAAAGCATAAATTAAAATATATAGCACAATTCTTGGAAAATTCTCTTTAACTGAAAGTTTCACATACTGTGTTAATATTTTTAAAGCCAATATTTACAATGCAAAATCATTGAGAACATAACAATGCAACAATGAAAAGCTTATTTTCATTTCTGTACACTTTTCGGTGTAATCCTTTGATGTGGAGAAAAGAAAGTAAAAGGAGAAATTTTTCCGCCAACAATGAATAGTATGCAAGAACTCCATACTATATTGTTACAATGACGACGCCAGCTTTAAGTTTTTATGGGGACAAAGGAGGGGCAGATACATTTTCGGGGGGCGGCTATTTGCCATACCAAAAATGACATATTTATTACGTTTGACTTATTTTACATTACATTGTGTATTTCGTTGCTGTTTTTATGTTAGATCTAATGTGTGTGAACCTGGCAGAACCCATTTTCGGAAATTGAAAATAAAACATGTAGATCGTTTGTTCATCGTTTGTTCACGATTGTTCACATAAAATTTTCGTTTGTTCACAATTTATAAGCAATTTATACGAAAAACAAAATGGGCGGTGCCAACTTCACGCAGCAGAACCCATTTTCAGAAATCGATAATAAACCATGCAGATCGTTTGTTCATCGTTTGTTCACGATTGTTCACATAAAATTTTCGTTTGTTCACGATTTATAAACAATTTATACGAAAAACAAAATGGGCGGTGCCAACTTCACGCAGCAGAACCCATTTTCAGAAATCGAAAATAAACCATGCAGATCGTTTGTTCATCGTTTGTTCACGATTGTTCACATAAAATTTTCGTTTGTTCACGATTTATAAACAATTTATACGAAAAACAAAATGGGCGGTGCCAACTTCACGTATCTGAAAATTATTGGAAATCGAAAATAAACCATGCAGATCGTTTGTTCATCATTTGTTCACGATTGTTCACATAAAATTTTCGTTTGTTCACGATTTATAAGCAATTTATACGAAAAACAAAATGGGCGGTGCCAACTTCACGCAGCAGAACCCATTTTCAGAAATCGATAATAAACCATGCAGATCGTTTGTTCATCGTTTGTTCACGATTGTTCACATAAAATTTTCGTTTGTTCACAATTTATAAACAATTTATACGAAAAACAAAATGGGCGGTGCCAACTTCACGTATCTGAAAATTATTGGAAATCGAAAATTAACCATGCATATCGTTTGTTCATCGTTTGTTCACGGTTGTTCACTAAAAATTTTCGTTTGTTCACGATTTATAAACAATTTATACGAAAAACAGAATGGGCTGTGCCAACTTTACGCAGCAGAACCCATTTTCAGAAATCGAAAATAAACCATGCAGATCGTTTGTTCATCGTTTGTTCACGATTGTTCACATAAAATTTTCGTTTGTTCACGATTTATAAACAATTTATACGAAAAACAAAATGGGCGGTGCCAACTTCACGTACCTGAAAATTATTGGAAATCGAAAATTAACCATGCAGATCGTTTGTTCATCGTTTGTTCACGATTGTTCACATAAAATTTTCGTTTGTTCACGATTTATAAACAATTCATACCAAAAAGAGAATGGATAGTAACATCTTCACGTACCTAGAAATATGGTGGATGTTGCAAATAAAGTCTCCAGGAGAATTTAAAATTATTTTTATATATAAACTTTGACAAACCAGATTCCGGTTTTGACGGGAAGTTTGATACAGCCACATATGTAGCAGAAGACATCAGGCTTAGTTATGCATCTGTATTTAGTTGAAGAAGCCGTGATCCAATTGGAAGACTGGAAAAAGAGTGTGTTAAGAACGTATACAGACGAATCATATTTAAGAAGAAAAAATTAAACAACTTTCTTAGTTCTTGTGAAACCATATTTTTTTAATTACATCATTTAGTCCTGTTAAAAGTTATTTGAGAAAATAAAAACAACAATCACCATCTGGCAAATATGAGATGCATTTGACAAGGTAAAAGAACGTGCCGGTAATTGACCCCAGTGAAGTTAGCGACCAAAAGTTTAATAAATCAATATTTTTTTACAGTTCTGAGTAGCACTCAAAGTGTTCTAGGGTTCTTGCTAGGTTAGACCAATAGTTCTGGGTAAATAAAGATTTTATAGCGATTTTAAAGTTTCGCTACTAACTTCACGCAACACCAAAAATCTTAAAATGTCTAAATTTTTTTAGAGTTCTGAGTAGCACTCAAAGAGTTCTAAGAGTTCTTGGTAGGTTAGACCAATAGTTCTGGGTAAATAAAGATTTTATAGCGATTTTAAAGTTTCGCTGCTAACTTCACGGAAAACCAAAAATCTTAAAATGTCTATACTTTTTAGAGTTCTGAGTAGCACTCAAAGAGTTCTAGAGTTCTTGCTAGGTTAGACCAATAGTTCTGGGTAAATAAAGATTGTATAGCGATTTAAATTGTCGCTGATAACTTCATTCAAAACCGAAAATCTTAAAATGTCTTTATGTATTTAGAATTGTCAATAGCACTTGAAGAGTTCTAAAGTTTCTCATGAAAATTTAGAACAATTCTCGCGAATTAAGGGAATAAATGGGAAATAAATGTTTCGTCATAATGTACTTACCACACATGCATTCGGTGCAAATGATTAACAAGTATATAACACGTGCCTAATAAAATTTAAACAATGTTACCCAAAACATAGGAATCGACAAGTGCTACTCAAAACTCTCATCAGAACTCTATTTCATCACGAAATAAAAGAGTTCTAACAGCTTGCTCACAGTCGGCTTGCGAGCGTCCCATAAATTGTTAATCTAAATTCTTATAGAATATTTTAATAGAGCTTGAGTAGTGCTAGTGAGAACTCTCATCGGAACTCTATTTCATTGCGAAATAAAAGAGTTCTATCATCTTGTTCAGAGTCTGTTTGCGAGTGGCGCATAAATTGTTAATTTAAATTGTTAGAAATAAATATTTAACCATTCTACCAACAGAACCCTGTAGAACTTTACGAGTGCTACTCGGAACTCTTACCCCAAGGTGACCAGAATTTTCACTTCCGAAAACGGGACGCATACGAATCGGTTACGGGGGACGAGGGATATCTGACTTCCAGATTGCATTTTGGGACTCAGCAGTGTTCTCAATTTACAAAATACACAAATAAGAGTGATAACACACCGTTTCTAACTTTACGTGTACCACACAACAAATAATGGTTCCCGATTGCAAGTTCTACCCAACAATTCTTTTAACTACTTGAACACTCAGAATTCCCACTTGAACCACGAATACTCAATTCCCATTTCAAAATTCAGAAGTTCTACACACGACTCAACCTTGGCAACGAGTGTTGGTACGGAAGAGAGTAGAATTTCCATTTACGATTTATATTTTGAATAATAATTACGGGACACCTAGGTCATTTTTACTTAAAAACGGGACATTTAGGCGCCCCGTTCGAGAATCAGAAAAAACGGGGCAACGGTTAGAGAAAAGGGACTGTCCCGGCTAAAACGGGACGTCTGGTCACCTTGTCTTACCCAGCACCAAAATGTACAGTACCAAAATGTACTACATCCACATATAAAACCAGAAGGTACCATATCCATAATTTCTAAAATTTTAAATATTTTATTAAGTATTACTAATTACATGTATTCACCGAATTATGTATCATAAAAATTAATTGTAAAATATTCTACCTACATGAAACTGAATCACCATTCTACAGCAAAATTTAATGATCATATTTGTTTTTTCTATTTCCTTTAAAAATTCCTAACTGTGATATAGTACATTTTAGAAACAAGCTCCTCAGTTGTTGATTTAAGTTGCTATAAAATAAAAAGTTAACCATTCCCGGATAGGAAACAGCATAATCTTCGAGTATTGACTAATGGGCATTATCGTATATTTTGTGACCTGTTTATAATTTTAAAAAAGAAATTTTTCCGCCCGACTTTTTTTTGTTAACAATGTCAACAATAATCCTTGTGTTTAACAATGTCAACAAGAACTCTGCAGCAAATACCATAAAAATACTATATATATTGTTTCAGTTTATTGTTTATTCCTTTTATATAAAAAAATGAAATTTACATTGAGAATATAATAAAATAAATTGTTTTCAGCTGAAATTGTATACGTAGCGGAAGTAGTAGCTTAAGGTGACCATCAAGTGGTCCACATAGTTCCGCCTTAGAAATTATCTCATTCTAGTAAAACGTACAATTATTATTTTTATACAAAATTATCGCATATTAAATGCAAGTAGTGTTGTCTAAAAATATTTTTACATACTACACTGAAGAATGGTTGAATTAATCCCAATGAAAATTTAATTATTTTTTATTCTAACAAAATGAAATCAGTCCGTTAACTTTTTATACTCTCTTATATAGACATTTTAAGATTTTCGGTTTTGCGTGAAGTTAGCACCGAAACTTTAAAATCGCTATAAAATCTTTATTTACGCAGAACTATTGGTCTAACCTAGCAAGAACTCTAGAACTCTTTGAGTGCTACTCAGAACTTTAAAAATATATAGATATTTTAAGATTTTTGGTTTTCCGTGAAGTTAGCACCGAAACTTGAAAATCGCTATAAAATCTTTATTTACCCAGAACTATTGGTCTGACCTAGCAAGAACTCTTTGCTATTCAGAACTCTAAAAAAAATGTATGTATATATTTATATTTTAAGATTTTTGGTTTTCCGTGAAGTAAGCAGCGAAACTTTAAAATCGCTATAAAATCTTTATTTACCCAGAACTATTGGTCTGACCTAGCAAGAACTCTAGAACTCTTTGAGTGCTACTCAGAACTCTAAAAAAAATATCGATTTATTAAACTTTTGGTCGCTAACTTCACGGGGGTCTGAAGTTGGCCTCCCCACTTCTCTCAAACTACGCCAAATGTCGCACATCGTTAGTGTATCGTTAATGGACGTTAGTGCAAGAACTATCATTAGTGCTATCGCACTTTACAAGTTATTGCAGAGTTTTTTTTATTTAAGATTGAATACCCATCAATATGCAGACAGATCTGCACCAAACCTATCACATCGTTAGTGCATCATTATTATACTAAAACGCACTAAGCACTAACGTTATAGTTACCATATTTTGGGATGTATTTAAGATTTGGAGTGAGGGATATGAAATATCACATTCCATACAAATTAACGTAGAAACTTGGAGTTAACGGCAACCGCCAGTGTATCATTTGTGCACTTAAACGCACTAAGCACTAACGTTTTTCTTACCATATTTTGGGATTTATTTAAGATTTGGAGGAGGGATATGAAATATCACATTCCATACAAATATACGTAGGAGCTTGGGGTTAACAGCAACCGTTAGTTCATCGTTAGTACACGCAGTAAGCACTAAAGTTAGTGTTATCACATTTTGGGATTTATTCAAGATTTTTGGTTGGGGTACAACTTCAGAAATATCAAATTTCATACAAACTGTTAGTGTTTTCTACAAGTACTAACGATGTATAATAGCACTAATTTTTTATACTAATGAATAGCATTAATTGTTTCGTGAATGCTTGAAGTGGGGATCGGGTTCACGCTGACTACCAAAGATATTTTCCTTGTAGCACCTACACTAATAAAGCACTAACGTTAGGAGTTTGTGCACAAAGAAGTACTAACGATGCACTAACGATTGCACTAGAAGAGGTCATTAGTGCTTTTGAATTTGGCGGAAATTTGCGCAATGAAAAATATCCCATAAATTTCTTTTGTGAGTTTCATAATATGTAATTGGCCATAACTGCATTAATAGTGAAGCACTATCAAAACTGCTAGTGATATCTAGGAGCACTAACGATGCATTAACGAATGGCACTAATTTTTTCGTTAGTGCTTTAAGAGGCTGGGCCAGCGTGAAATTGTTCCCACAAAAGATTTTCACTGGTAGCACCTACACTAATGAAGTATTAACGACGTCCACGAACTTGGCCCCCACATGATGCACTAACGATAATTTAATGTCAATCGTTAGTGAATCGTTAGTGCTTCTTAGTGCATCAACGACTAAAGTTAGTTCTTCATTAGTGTACGTGTTACAAATAGAGACCTTTTGGGAGGCCAAGTTTACGCTGCCCCAGCTACTTCAAGCACTAACGAAAAAATTAGTGCCATTCGTTAGTGCATCCTTAGTGCTTCTTACTGCGCCAACACCTATCGCTAGTACTTGATGGGTGTAAGTGCTACAGTTAGAAAACCTTTGGGGGCCAGCGTGAACTTGGTTCCAACTTTAAGTACTAAAGGAAATAGTGGTCCTAGAAAACACTAAAGTTCGTTAATGCTTCACTATTAGTGTAGTTATGACGAATTACATGACACGAAACTCACATAAGAAATTTATGGAGAATTTTTCACTGCATCAAATTTTCGCAAAATTCAAGGCAATAATGATCTCTTCTGGTGCAATCGTTAGTGCTTCTTTGTGCACCAGCCCCTAACGTTAGTGCTTCATTAGTGTAGGTGCTACAAGTAAAATATTTTTGGTGGTCAGCTTGAACTTGTCCCACTTCAAGCGATAACGAAAAATTTAGTGCAATTCGTTAGTACATTCTTACTTTTAGTGCTTCTAGAAAACACTAACAGTTTGTATGGAATTGATAATTCTGAAGGTGTGCCCCACCAAAAATCTTGCAAAAAATCCAAAATGTGGTAACACTAACATTGTTTAGTGCGTTTAAGTGTACTAACGATGGTCTAACAGTTGAAATTAACCCCATGTTTCTACATCAATTTGTATGCAATGTAATATTTCTGAAGTTGACCTCCACCAAAAATCTCAAATAAATCCCAACATATGGTAACATTAACGTTAGTTCTTAGTGCGTTTTAGTGCACTAATGATGCACTAACGGTGTGATAAGTTTGGTGAAAATCTGTCTTCATAACGATGGGCGGGAGAATTAATTTAATATGAAGTTAGGCCTCGCACCAAAATCTTCAATAACTCGTAAAATCGATAGCACTAACGTTAGTTCTTAGTGCACTAACGATGCACTAACGATGTGCGACGTTTGGTGTAATTTGGGAGAAGTGAGGGGGCCAACTTCAGGCACGTCTTAAAAGATTATTCTTCCTAGTTAACGTCAATAAATTACTTTAACCATTGTTGATATTATTATTATTATTATTATTATTATTATTATTATTATTATTATTATTATTATTATTATTATTATTATTATAGTACTACTACTAGTAGTTGTTGGTTTTGGCTGTTGAGAGCAATGACAGGATTACTTCAGATTACAGTACAAATTGATAAACTACTGACACAGAAGTAAAAACATTTACGCAACATGCCAAAGTTTCTCCGGAAAGATTACAAGTTTGAAATTGCATGAAAACTGTAGCATTACAGGAAAACGGATTTCAAATTTGAAATCACCGATGACAATACATACAAAAAAACAATGTAACACAAAAAGAGAAGGAAAATATTACCCAGTGCAGATTCTTACGTTCTTTGTGCAAGAATTCGGTTAGAATTGTAATTGCACTGTAAGATAACTAACTTCTCATTGGATTTCGAAGTGGAAAAGGGAAGTTATATTTAGGGATGTAGGATTTAGATTTCTGGGCTTTGGCCATTTAGCTCATTACGTAAGAAGGATGACGTCCCTCGACGAGCACACTATCCGGAGAAAGGGAAGGAAGAAAGGAATCTGTAAGATAGGACTACCCCGGCGTTTGCCTGGTGTGAATGGGAAAACCCAGGAAACCCTCATTGTGGATTGCTGGCCTGGAAAAGCTTTTTCTACCGAGTGCCTCACCAGGAATCGAACCTGGGAACGCACGCATCGAAGACGAGAGCATTAGTGGCTACGCTACGCGGGTCTACTGGAAGTTATATTCGAAATAATAATAGCAATAATGAAAATATATTAGTATCCCCTAAAAATTATTTTAATTTGATTTGAGTTCAGCATCCTTTTCAGCAGCGAGGCTACGTGAGATTTGGACCTGTGGCTTTACGTGGGATCCGAACTACATGAGCTACCGCCGGAAATTGAACACGGGTCTCCCATGCAAAAGGCACGTACGCTTACCGCTTAGCCACGAGGGAGCTCCGCAGTAAAAGAAAGCGAACAAGATTATATTTGAGTATTATTGACAATTCAATACAATACACATTCGCCTTTTTTCTGGAGCTCCTCGTGGCTATTCGGTTAGTATATGCGACTTTGGCGTGGGAGACCCGGGTTCAATTGCCGGCGGGAGCTTATGTGGTTGGGATCCCACATTAAGCTGTAGATCCAAGTCTCATATAGCTTCGATGCTGAAAGGGATGCTGAACTCAAATCAAATTAAAATAATTTTTAGGGGATACTAATATATTTTAGTTTCAGCATCGAAGCTATATGAGACTTCAGTTATGAACATTTTTTGCTGCAATAATTACAAAATGAAGAAAAAACAAAACAGGTTGGTCGTCACTGTGATGGAAGTGTCTCTCGATGCATCGCAAGCATTAATTTCCTCCAAGTGTAGAAAGGGTGGTCGCTTAAATTTTAATATTTCCCTCTACTTTTTATTAATGCCTTGTATCTAATTAACTGTGCGAGCACAAATTCAGCTTAGTGCTGCACAAATACAAGCATCGGAAGACACTTCCATCGCAAGCATTAATTTTCTCTTTCAAGTGTAGAAAGGTGGTCGCAGAAATTTTAATATTTCATTCTATTTTTATTAATGCTTTGTATCTAATTAACTTTGCGAGCTCAAATTCTGCTTTGTGCTGCACAAATACAAGCATCGGAAGACACTTACATCGCAAGCATTAATTTCCTCTTTCAAGTGTAGAAAGGGTGGTCGCTAAAATTTTAATATTTCCCTCTACTTTTTATTAATACCTTGTATCTAATTAACTGTGCGAGCACAAATTCTGCTTTGTGCTGCACAAATACAAGCATCGAGAGACACTTCCATCTCAAGCATTAATTTCCTCTTTCAAGTGTAGAAAAGGCGGTCGCTTAATTATAATATTTCCCTCTACTTTTAATTAATGCCTTGTATCTAATTAACTGTGCGAGCACAAATTCTGCTTTGTGCTTCACAAATACAAGCATCGAGAGACACTTCCATCGCAAGCATTAATTTCCTCTTTCAAGTGTAGAAAGGTGGTCGCAGAAATTGTATACTTCCCTCTACTTTTTATTAATGCGTTGTATCTAATTAACTGTGCGAGCACAAATTCTGTTTTGTGCTGCACAAATACAAGCATCGGGAGACACTTACATCGGAAGCATTAATTTCCTCTTTCAAGTGTAGAAAGGGTGGTCGCTGAAATTTTAATATTTCCCTCTACTTTTTAGTAATACCTTGTATCTAATTAACTGTGCGAGCACAAATTCTGCTTTGTGCTGCACAAATACAAGCATCGGGAGACACTTCCATCGGAAGCATTAATTTCATCTTTCAAGTGTAGAATGGGTGGTGCTGAAATTTTAATATTTCCCTTCCTAGCCGGACGTCATCTTGGTGTCCTACCGGTTTCGTTTTTTCTTCATTCTGTAATTATTGCAGCAAAAACTTCTAATAACTGCAGCATAAATCAGCATAAATTGAGCACAAAATTTTTTTGTTAATATCTGTATTGTAGGGGTTGGTTTTCACAATGTGGTCGCTAACTTGACGTCAATTTGGCCACCAACTTTCTTTTCTATTTTATTGTGTAACTATTGCGGGACACATTCGAAAATTTGCAGATGTATTAGCACAAATTGAGCACGAAATAAGTTGTTGGTATAGTGCGTTTGGGATTGTTTTTCCGCGATGTGGTAGCTAACTGGTCGTCAGTTTGGCGACCAACCTGTTTTGTTTTTTCTTCCTTTTGTAATTATTGCAGCAAAAAAATGTTAATAACTGCTGGATGAATCAGCACAAATTGAGCACAAAATAATTTGCTAATATCTCTATGGTATGAATTGTTTTTCACAATGTGATCGCTATCTTGACATCAAATTGGCGACCAACTTTCTTTTTCACTTAGTTCCGTAACTATTGTAGCACAAATTCTGATAACTGCAGCATAAATTAGCACAAATTGAGCACAAAAAGATTTGTTAATATTAGTGTGGTGGCTACAAGTGTGGTCGCCAACTTGAAGTAAGTTAAATTTTTTACTGGTCCTTACTGAACATGAACTGAGATATAGCTATTAATAAAATAATTATTGTGATTTTCAGTCATGAATAATAAATATTTTGGTCAGGAAATCTTAGAGAAATGGAGTAAAATTTCAAAGAAAATTAGCCTTACGTAGATAGGTTCTGTGTACAGTGGGCTACATAAATTCTTGAGGTACAAAATCCGTTATAGTGTAGGAAAATTAGGGTTGGAGACGGAAAAAAAAAATGAGAAATCAAATTTTCATTTCAACACATTCTATGGACTCCCCTGATACTTCACACAAAAGTCCTAAAAAGTCCCACGTGGGCAACCGCCTGAAATTACGTCATCAATATGGCGGCCACGCAACTACGACTACTTATGCTTATGCGGTAATATCTCATCATGGAACTGAGATACAAACTTCGTTCTGCTGCCAAATTAAAGATAAGGCATTGTATAAGTGATTTAAGCTAATATCATTCTTACGTGTTGCAGCCAAAGTTTAGGTTTCGGCCAGGCTCCTCCTAGCCCTCCGTCTAGTTCCGGGCCTGCTTCGAGGACAAACAACTATGCCTATACCCCGTACGTAAAGTTTGCTGAGTGAATTTCGCTCATAGAAAATTTCCCTACAAAAAAAGAACTTTAAGTTAACAATCTTGAACAAACGATAAACAAGCGATCTACATGGTTTATTTTCGATTTCCAATAATTTTCAGGTACGTGAAGTTGGCATTGCCCATTTTGATTTTCGTATAAATTGTTTATAAATCGTCAACAAACGAACAATTTTTGTGAACAATCGTGAACAAACGACGAACAAACGATCTGCATGGTTAATTTTCGATTTTCAATAATTTTCAGGTACGTGAAGTTGGCACCGCCCATTTTGTTTTTCGTATAAATTGTTTATAAATCATGAAAAAAAAACGAAAATTTTTAGTGAACAATCGTGAACAAACGATGAACAAACGATCTGCATGGTTTATTTTCGATTTCTGAAAATGGGTTCTGCGCGTGAAGTTGGCACCGCCCATTTTGTTTTTCGTATAAATTGTTTATAAATCGTGAACAAACGAAAATTTTTAGTGAACAATCGTGAACAAACGATGAACAAACGATCTGCATGGTTAATTTTCGATTTCCAATAATTTTCAGGTACGTGAAGTTGGCACCGCCCATTTTGTTTTTCGTATAAATTGTTTATAAATCGTGAACAAACGAAAATTTTATGTGAACAATCGTGAACAAACGATGAACAAACGATCTGCATGGTTTATTTTCGATTTCTGAAAATGGGTTCTGCTGCGTGAAGTTGGCACCGCCCATTTTGTTTTTCGTATAAATTGTTTATAAATCGTGAACAAACGAAAATTTTATGTGAACAATCGTGAACAAACGATGAACAAACGATCTGCATGGTTTATTTTCGATTTCTGAAAATGGGTTCTGCTGCGTGAAGTTGGCACCGCCCATTTTGTTTTTCGTATAAAATGTTTATAAATTGTGAACAAACGAAAATTTTATGTGAACAATCGTGAACAAACGATGAACAAACGATCTGCATGGTTAATTTTTGATTTCCAATAATTTTCAGGTACGTGAAGTTGGCACCGCCCATTTTGTTTTTCGTATAAATTGTTTATAAATCGTGAACAAACGAAAATTTTATGTGAACAATCGTGAACAAACGATGAACAAACGAACTGCATGGTTTATTTTCGATTTCTGAAAATGGGTTCTGCTGTGTGAAGTTGGCACCGCCCATTTTGTTTTTCGTATAAATTGTTTATAAATCGTGAACAAACGAAAATTTTTAGTGAACAATCGTGAACAAACGATGAACAAACGATCTGCATGGTTAATTTTCGATTTCCAATAATTTTCAGGTACGTGAAGTTGGTACCGCCCATTTTGTTTTTCGTATAAATTGTTTATAAATCGTGAACAATCGAAAATTTTATGTGAACAATCGTGAACAAACGATGAACAAACGATCTGCATGGTTTATTTTTGATTTCTGAAAATGGGTTCTGCTGCGTGAAGTTGGCACCGGCCATTTTGTTTTTCGTATAAAATGTTTATAAATTGTGAACAAACGAAAATTTTATGTGAACAAACGTGAACAAACGATGAACAAACGATCTGCATGGTTTATTTTTGATTTCTGAAAATGGGTTCTGCTGCGTGAAGTTGGCACCGCCCATTTTGTTTTTCGTATAAATTGTTTATAAATCGTGAACAAACGAAAATTTTATGTGAACAATCGTGAACAAACGATGAACAAACGATCTGCATGGTTAATTTTCGATTTCCAATAATTTTCAGGTACGTGAAGTTGCCACCGCCCATTTTGTTTTTCGTATAAATTGTTTATAAATCGTGAACAAACAAAAATTTTATGTGAACAATCGTGAACAAACGATCTGCATGGTTTATTTTCGATTTCCAATAATTTTCAGGTACGTGAAGTTGGCACCGCCCATTTTGTTTTTCGTATAAATTGTTTATAAATCGTGAACAAACGAAAATTTTATGTGAACAATCGTGAACAAACGATGAACAAACGATCTGCATGGTTTATTTTCGATTTCTGAAAATGGGTTCTGCGCGTGAAGTTGGCACCGCCCATTTTGTTTTTCGTATAAATTGTTTATAAATCGTGAACAAACGAAAATTTTTAGTGAACAATCGTGAACAAACGATGAACAAACGATCTGCATGGTTAATTTTCGATTTCCAATAATTTTCAGGTACGTGAAGTTGGCACCGCCCATTTTGTTTTTCGTATAAATTGTTTATAAATCGTGAACAAACGAAAATTTTATGTGAACAATCGTGAACAAACGATGAACAAACGATCTGCATGGTTTATTTTCGATTTCTGAAAATGGGTTCTGCTGCGTGAAGTTGGCACCGCCCATTTTGTTTTTCGTATAAATTGTTTATAAATCGTGAACAAACGAAAATTTTATGTGAACAATCGTGAACAAACGATGAACAAACGATCTGCATGGTTTATTTTCGATTTCTGAAAATGGGTTCTGCTGCGTGAAGTTGGCACCGCCCATTTTGTTTTTCGTATAAAATGTTTATAAATTGTGAACAAACGAAAATTTTATGTGAACAATAGTGAACAAACGATGAACAAACGATCTGCATGGTTAATTTTTGATTTCCAATAATTTTCAGGTACGTGAAGTTGGCACCGCCCATTTTGTTTTTCGTATAAATTGTTTATAAATCGTGAACAAACGAAAATTTTATGTGAACAATCGTGAACAAACGATGAACAAACGATCTGCATGGTTTATTTTCGATTTCTGAAAATAGGTTCTGCTGCGTGAAGTTGGCACCGCCCATTTTGTTTTTCGTATATATTGTTTATAAATCGTGAACAAACGAAAATTTTTAGTGAACAATCGTGAACAAACGATGAACAAACGATCTGCATGGTTAATATTCGATTTCCAATAATTTTCAGGTACGTGAAGTTGGCACCGCCCATTTTGTTTTTCGTATAAATTGTTTATAAATCGTGAACAAACGAAAATTTTATGTAAACAATCGTGAACAAACGATGAACAAACGATCTGCATGGTTTATTTTCGATTTCTGAAAATGGGTTCTGCTGCGTGAAGTTGGCACCGCCCATTTTGTTTTTCGTATAAATTGTTTATAAATCGTGAACAAACGAAAATTTTTAGTGAACAATCGTGAACAAACGATGAACAAACGATCTGCATGGTTAATTTTCGATTTCCAATAATTTTCAGGTACGTGAAGTTGGCACCGCCCATTTTGTTTTTCGTATAAATTGTTTATAAATCGTGAACAATCGAAAATTTTATGTGAACAATCGTGAACAAACGATCTGCATGGTTTATTTTCGATTTCTGAAAATGGGTTCTGCTGCGTGAAGTTGGCACCGGCCATTTTGTTTTTCGTATAAAATGTTTATAAATTGTGAACAAACGAAAATTTTATGTGAACAATCGTGAACAAACGATGAACAAACGATCTGCATGGTTAATTTTCGATTTGCAATAATTTTCAGGTACCTGAAGTTGGCACCGCCCATTTTGTTTTTCGTATAAATTGTTTATAAATCGTGAACAAACGAAAATTTTATGTGAACAATCGTGAACAAACGATGAACAAACGATCTGCATGGTTAATTTTCGATTTCCATTAACTTTCAGGTACGTGAAGTTGGCACCGCCCATTTTGTTTTTCGTATAAATTGTTTATAAATCGTGAACAAACGAAAATTTTATGTGAACAATCGTGAACAAACGATGAACAAACGATCTGCATGGTTAATTTTCGATTTCCAATAATTTTCAGGTACGTGAAGTTGGCACCGCCCATTTTGTTTTTCGTATAAATTGTTTATAAATCGTGAACAAACGAAAATTTTATGTGAACAATCGTGAACAAACGATGAACAAACGATCTGCATGGTTTATTTTCGATTTCTGAAAATGGGTTCTGCTGCGTGAAGTTGGCACCGCCCATTTTGTTTTTCGTATAAATTGTTTATAAATCGTGAACAAACGAAAATTTTATGTGAACAATCGTGAACAAACGATGAACAAACGATCTGCATGGTTAATTTTCGATTTCCAATAATTTTCAGGTACGTGAAGTTGCCACCGCCCATTTTGTTTTTCGTATAAATTGTTTATAAATCGTGAACAAACGAAAATTTTATGTGAACAATCGTGAACAAACGATCTGCATGGTTTATTTTCGATTTCCAATAATTTTCAGGTACGTGAAGTTGGCACCGCCCATTTTGTTTTTCGTATAAATTGTTTATAAATCGTGAACAAACGAAAATTTTATGTGAACAATCGTGAACAAACGATGAACAAACGATCTGCATGGTTTATTTTCGATTTCTGAAAATGGGTTCTGCGCGTGAAGTTGGCACCGCCCATTTTGTTTTTCGTATAAATTGTTTATAAATCGTGAACAAACGAAAATTTTTAGTGAACAATCGTGAACAAACGATGAACAAACGATCTGCATGGTTAATTTTCGATTTCCAATAATTTTCAGGTACGTGAAGTTGGCACCGCCCATTTTGTTTTTCGTATAAATTGTTTATAAATCGTGAACAAACGAAACTTTTATGTGAACAATCGTGAACAAACGATGAACAAACGATCTGCATGGTTTATTTTCGATTTCTGAAAATGGGTTCTGCTGCGTGAAGTTGGCACCGCCCATTTTGTTTTTCGTATTAATTGTTTATAAATCGTGAACAAACGAAAATTTTATGTGAACAATCGTGAACAAACGATGAACAAACGATCTGCATGGTTTATTTTCGATTTCTGAAAATGGGTTCTGCTGCGTGAAGTTGGCACCGCCCATTTTGTTTTTCGTATAAAATGTTTATAAATTGTGAACAAACGAAAATTTTATGTGAACAATCGTGAACAAACGATGAACAAACGATCTGCATGGTTAATTTTTGATTTCCAATAATTTTCAGGTACGTGAAGTTGGCACCGCCCATTTTGTTTTTCGTATAAATTGTTTATAAATCGTGAACAAACGAAAATTTTATGTGAACAATCGTGAACAAACCATGAACAAACGATCTGCATGGTTTATTTTCGATTTCTGAAAATGGGTTCTGCTGCGTGAAGTTGGCACCGCCCATTTTGTTTTTCGTATAAATTGTTTATAAATCGTGAACAAACGAAAATTTTTAGTGAACAATCGTGAACAAACGATGAACAAACGATCTGCATGGTTAATATTCGATTTCCAATAATTTTCAGGTACGTGAAGTTGGCACCGCCCATTTTGTTTTTCGTATAAATTGTTTATAAATCGTGAACAAACGAAAATTTTATGTAAACAATCGTGAACAAACGATGAACAAACGATCTGCATGGTTTATTTTCGATTTCTGAAAATGGTTTCTGCTGCGTGAAGTTGGCACCGCCCATTTTGTTTTTCGTATAAATTGTTTATAAATCGTGAACAAACGAAAATTTTTAGTGAACAATCGTGAACAAACGATGAACAAACGATCTGCATGGTTAATTTTCGATTTCCAATAATTTTCAGGTACGTGAAGTTGGCACCGCCCATTTTGTTTTTCGTATAAATTGTTTTTAAATCGTGAACAATCGAAAATTTTATGTGAACAATCGTGAACAAACGATGAACAAACGATCTGCATGGTTTATTTTCGATTTCTGAAAATGGGTTCTGCTGCGTGAAGTTGGCACCGGCCATTTTGTTTTTCGTATAAATTGTTTATAAATCGTGAACAAACGAAAATTTTATGTGAACAATCGTGAACAAACGATGAACAAACGATCTGCATGGTTTATTTTCGATTTCTGAAAATGGGTTCTGCGCGTGAAGTTGGCACCGCCCATTTTGTTTTTCGTATAAATTGTTTATAAATCGTGAACAAACGAAAATTTTTAGTGAACAATCGTGAACAAACGATGAACAAACGATCTGCATGGTTAATTTTCGATTTCCAATAATTTTCAGGTACGTGAAGTTGGCACCGCCTATTTTGGTTTTCGTATAAATTGTTTATAAATCGTGAACAAACGAAAATTTTATGTGAACAATCGTGAACAAACGATGAACAAACGATCTGCATGGTTTATTTTCGATTTCTGAAAATGGGTTCTGCTGCGTGAAGTTGGCACCGCCCATTTTGTTTTTCGTATAAATTGTTTATAAATCGTGAACAAACGAAAATTTTATGTGAACAATCGTGAACAAACGATGAACAAACGATCTGCATGGTTTATTTTCGATTTCTGAAAATGGGTTCTGCTGCGTGAAGTTGGCACCGCCCATTTTGTTTTTCGTATAAAATGTTTATAAATTGTGAAAAAAACGAAAATTTTATGTGAACAATCGTGAACAAACGATGAACAAACGATCTGCATGGTTAATTTTTGATTTCCAATAATTTTCAGGTACGTGAAGTTGGCACCGCCCATTTTGTTTTTCGTATAAATTGTTTATAAATCGTGAACAAACGAAAATTTTATGTGAACAATCGTGAACAAACGATGAACAAACGATCTGCATGGTTTATTTTCGATTTCTGAAAATGGGTTCTGCTGCGTGAAGTTGGCACCGCCCATTTTGTTTTTCGTATAAATTGTTTATAAATCGTGAACAAACGAAAATTTTTAGTGAACAATCGTGAACAAACGATGAACAAACGATCTGCATGGTTAATTTTCGATTTCCAATAATTTTCAGGTACGTGAAGTTGGCACCGCCCATTTTGTTTTTCGTATAAATTGTTTATAAATCGTGAACAATCGAAAATTTTATGTGAACAATCGTGAACAAACGATGAACAAACGATCTGCATGGTTTATTTTCGATTTCTGAAAATGGGTTCCGCTGCGTGAAGTTGGCACCGGCCATTTTGTTTTTCGTATAAAATGTTTATAAATTGTGAACAAACGAAAATTTTATGTGAACAATCGTGAACAAACGATGAACAAACGATCTGCATGGTTTATTTTCGATTTCTGAAAATGGGTTCTGCTGCGTGAAGTTGGCACCGCCCATTTTGTTTTTCGTATAAATTGTTTATAAATCGTGAACAAACGAAAATTTTATGTGAACAATCGTGAACAAACGATGAACAAACGATCTGCATGGTTAATTTTCGATTTCCAATAATTTTCAGGTACGTGAAGTTGCCACCGCCCATTTTGTTTTTCGTATAAATTGTTTATAAATCGTGAACAAACGAAAATTTTATGTGAACAATCGTGAACAAACGATCTGCATGGTTTATTTTCGATTTCCAATAATTTTCAGGTACGTGAAGTTGGCACCGCCCATTTTGTTTTTCGTATAAATTGTTTATAAATCGTGAACAAACGAAAAATTTTATGTGAACAATCGTGAACAAACGATGAACAAACGATCTGCATGGTTTATTTTCGATTTCTGAAAATGGGTTCTGCGCGTGAAGTTGGCACCGCCCATTTTGTTTTTCGTATAAATTGTTTATAAATTGTGAACAAACGAAAATTTTATGTGAACAATCGTGAACAAACGATGAACAAACGATCTGCATGGTTAATTTTCGATTTCCAATAATTTTCAGGTACGTGAAGTTGGCACCGCCCATTTTGTTTTTCGTATAAATTGTTTATAAATCGTGAACAAACGAAAATTTTATGTGAACAATCGTGAACAAACGATGAACAAACGATCTGCATGGTTTATTTTCGATTTCTGAAAATGGGTTCTGCTGCGTGAAGTTGGCACCGCCCATTTTGTTTTTCGTATAAATTGTTTATAAATCGTGAACAAACGAAAATTTTATGTGAACAGTCGTGAACAAACGATGAACAAACGATCTGCATGGTTTATTTTCGATTTCTGAAAATGGGTTCTGCTGCGTGAAGTTGGCACCGCCCATTTTGTTTTTCGTATAAAATGTTTATAAATTGTGAACAAACGAAAATTTTATGTGAACAATCGTGAACAAACGATGAACAAACGATCTGCATGGTTTATTTTCGATTTCTGAAAATGGGTTCTGCTGCGTGAAGTTGGCACCGCCCATTTTGTTTTTCGTATAAATTGTTTATAAATCGTGAACAAACGAAAATTTTATGTGAACAATCGTGAACAAACGATGAACAAACAATCTGCATGGTTTATTTTCGATTTCTGAAAATGGGTTCTGCTGCGTGAAGTTGGCACCGCCCATTTTGTTTTTCGTATAAAATGTTTATAAATTGTGAACAAACGAAAATTTTATGTGAACAATCGTGAACAAACGATGTACAAACGATCTGCATGGTTAATTTTTGATTTCCAATAATTTTCAGGTACGTGAAGTTGGCACCGCCCATTTTGGTTTTCGTATAAATTGTTTATAAATCGTGAACAAACGAAAATTTTATGTGAACAATCGTGAACAAACGATGAACAAACGATCTGCATGGTTTATTTTCGATTTCTGAAAATGGGTTCTGCTGCGTGAAGTTGGCACCGCCCATTTTGTTTTTCGTATAAATTGTTTATAAATCGTGAACAAACGAAAATTTTTAGTGAACAATCGTGAACAAACGATGAACAAACGATCTGCATGGTTTATTTTCGATTTCTGAAAATGGGTTCTGCTGCGTGAAGTTGGCACCGCCCATTTTGTTTTTCGTATAAAATGTTTATAAATTGTGAACAAACGAAAATTTTATGTGAACAATCGTGAACAAACGATGAACAAACGATCTACATGTTTTATTTTCAATTTCCGAAAATGGGTTCTACCAGGTTCACACACATTTAGATCTATATGATTATAAATTAAACTTATTTCAAATAAAATTTGTAACTAACAAATAAGTAACGTCTGCACATGAGATATTTTTCAATGATACTTTTGAAGCCTAAACATAAATTGAATTAATTTCGCGTATGCTACAAGTAACACATTCGTCTCACATATGCGACGTATCTCTCTCTCTCTCTCTCTCTCTCTCTCTCTCTCTATATATATATATATATATATATATATATATATATATATATATAAAGAGAGAGAGAGAGAGAGAGAAAGAGAGAGAATTTACGAGGAGCTGCTGAAAATGTCGTAGTCCAATCCAGAAGGAGTGTAGGTACTAGGTAGAAAAATGAAACCGTAGTTTAGAAAAACATATCTCTGTATGTACAAATATAAATTTTCATATTAATAATGAAATTCTTATTGTTTCTCAGGCCTCTGAAGTGATTATGTGTGCCCAAACAGATAATTTTACCAACATCCAGATCCTTACTGTTATAACATTTTTGTTCCACCAAGGAAAGTCACCGAAGTAAATTAATTAGGAAATCAGTGAAACACCACGGGACTCTCCTCCGTTATATATAGTGGTGAAGAAGTAAGTGGCTTAGTATAAACGTAGCAATTTCTCAACAAATTATACTTTACATCCAGGATGATTAAAAGCAATGACTCTTCCTGGAATCATGGATGCAATTTGTGACATTATTCTTGAAAATTGCAGCATTTCAACCAGTGGTGGATATAGCCCGGGGCCGGAGGGCCTAGGCGAGCCCAGTTTTTGTGTGACAAAAATAATTTAAGCTATTTATATTTATTATAGTCTGAGGTCTGCACCCCGCTTTCTCAGTTTTTACCTTCTCAGCAAAACTTGTGTCAGGGATTCTGGGCATTTCTTTGGAACTCGTCGGTAGCATAATTCAGAATGGCTTGGGTATGCGCAAATTCTCGGGATAATGGGTTCCCAAAATATATGTCAGGAGAATAAAAGGGTAACGGCATTAAGAGAAGTATTCTTCCAATTTGACCGTAATGCTGATCAATTTCACTGACGAATAGTAACCATAGATGAAATATGGTTGTACCACTATGATCCTGAATCGGAACAACAGTCAATGGAGTAGTAGCACTCATTTCTCCATCGCCCCAAGAAGTTCAAGACACAGAAGTAGGTTGAGAAACTGTTTGGAACATTCTTCTGGTATAAGTATGGAGTGGTAGACTACCTCCTCAATGGTCAGATATTTAATCCAGAGTCTCTATATTACTTACAAAACTGAAAGAAAAATTCAAAGTTCAACGCTGCGGAAAATGAAAAGAAAGGAATTCTGTTCCTTCAGGAGAATACACCTGTCCATCAAGCCCCTGCGAACATAACTGACATTGCATAATCTAGGATTTCAATGTCTAGATCATCATTCTTATTCCGCAGATTTAGCTCCGTCTAACTATTAAGTGTACTTATTTCTCAAACTTAAACAACACTTGAAAGACGACATTTTAGATCTGATACGGGTAGTGCTACGAACAGTGGTGCGAGGAAATCTAGATTTTTTTTTTTTAACTTTTCTGCAAAAGCTGAAGCACTGTACAAGGTAGTATATTGACTCTCGGAGGAAGAGAAGAAGAAGTAAAACTTCACCAATCCACGTGCACTCCTTCTGGCTTGGGCTACGAATTTTTCAGCAGTTCCTAGTCAATATGGTAGACGTCACGTCAGTACTTTGAAACAAAATAAGCATAGGAGCACTAGTATAAACCAATTACTAACTAAAGATCAGCACTCTGACAATACATTTTATTGGGAACCAATTTCATTCCATAATTTTATTATTATCATTTGCAGGAAGGGAAAACACAACTCTTTTTATCTCCTTCAAAAAATTAAGCCCTGGTAGTTGCAAACTAAGCTGTTATAAGCACATCCTCTGAATATTGGAAGCAGAGAATAATGTTTCAGAAAAAAGAAGTTTCAAATAAAACAAAATATGAAACTGAAAACTTCAAACCTGGACAAATACAAACAAGTTACGTAACTGGTTTTACCTTTCTTTTGTTTCCAATCGAAGTTGATCCAATGAGAAGAAAACAAGTCGACCAAATCTACTATTGTTCGCTAGGCACAATTATTAAAAATCTTAAGAAAGAAGTATAACTAAAATTTACCTCAATAGGGGCTAAATTAGAAAACAGAAATATGCGTGCATACCCAGACGCTCAAAGAAGAAAGCTTGAGGATTAATCTGCCACATACTAAATTCATGAAAAGTAGACTACAATTTGTCAATGAGATTGGTTATGATACTGATATATAATACCCCAGTACTACATGAAGAATGTTTAAAGATTGTACGAGTCTGGGGGGTCAGTCTAGGTGGCAGTCAGGAGGGCAGAAGTAGCTACTAGGGGGGCTACTAGGGTAGCTACTAGGGTAGCTACTACTTGCTCCCCTCTGGCGTCATAACTGTATTGTTATGTTTACTTTTTGAACTTAAGCACTTTCTGTACTTTTTGGTGGCATCTTTTAGTTTCCCTTTCTGTATATATGTACCTGTAAGGTGCATACAAATGATAGAAAAAAATTATTCGAGCAAAGCACATCTCTTTACAATGAATTAAGTAGAAAGTTCATTAAATATGAGGGAAACTAGTTGCAAAAAAATATCAATAAATAGATCAAGATATTTAGAATATTTGATGTATAATAAATATACATTATACACGATTAATGTAAAATAATCATTGAAATTAACAATAAAGCATAATTTAAAAAAAAACATAATTAAACAAGAAATAAAGCATAATGTGGGTTGCTCTAACAATTAAGTTGTATGAAGACGAGAAGAAAACGAAAGCTGATTCCTTAACGAATTTCGTTGATCTTCTTTGTGTCTACAAAAACGCATTCCTAGAAACCTACAAGCTAGGTATCATCTCTGTGATTATATCAGTTTCTAGTGCTACATGTGAAAGGTCATTCTCTTCTTTGAAAAGATTAAAGACTTGTATATGCAAGTCAATGACTCATGATAGATTGAAAAACTTAGTGTTACTTTATATTGAGAAGAAAATTGCAAAATCGTTAGATCTTTAACAAATGGATATGTTTGCTGCTGCCCACACGAATAGAAAGATCCTCTTCAAATAGAGGCATGAACCTATAAGTTATTTTCTTTACCTGTAAAAGTGTATTTGCTTCAACTTAAGTCAACCAGCTACACATATTTTAAACGCCATGATTAAATAACTATTTACTTATATTAGAAATCAATTGCATTAATGAATCCTAGTTGTTTGAGGTACTACATTCTTATATTTTCACTGTTTTCCAAAGAGTAAAATCATGAACAATAAAGGTGGAAACATTCACCTTGAATACACACACACACACACACACACACACATATATATATATATATATATATATATATATATATATATATATATATATATATATATCCCCTCAAAATCCTCTTGGGCCCTTCATTGCCCCCCCCCTGAAAAAACTAGCTACGCTACTGGACACCATGCACCAGAGATGAATTCTCTACCACTGAGCCACCGCGGCCCTGCTTGGGCTTGGTCGTCCATATCCAATCTCTCTTTTGGCGTTGCTTAAACAACTTCTAGTTTTGTTCTAAATCCAGACTCCATATTGGCGTAGATATTAATATTACAGTCGATTGGTAAAATCAATCTTCCACATTTAAAAATTAAAGTACACACAAGTAGAAAAATAAGCATTTATCATAAAAACACTAGCTGCAAGTGTTCAAAATAGATTTATGGTTTCTATAAAATCAATTGAGAATTGCTATTTTTAATTAGGCAGCTAGTGAAAAACAGCAGCTTTCGACTCCAGCCGAGTTTAAACTCAACCTAAACTCAGTCGACCAAAGTGAACTGACGTGACTGACCCGACCCGATAACCCGACCCGAGTGACCCGACTGACCCGACCCGAGCTGACCCGATTGACCCGACCCGACAACCCGACCCGAGCTGACCCGACAACCCGAACCGAGTTGACCCGATTGACCCGACCCGACAACCCGACCCGAGCTGACCCGACTGACCCGACCCGATAACCCGACCCGAGCTGACCCGACTGACCTGACCCGATAACCCGACCCGAGTTGACCTGACCCGACCCGTTTGAGAGCACTAGTCACACCTGCAGACATCCAGACTTCCCGAAGTTCACAGAAAGAGATCTACAATTATTTTACAGGTTCCTGTCAGTTGTTTCAGGCAGTTTCTTACTCGGCTGAAATGATGAACGAGAGCTCCTTTTGTGGCTAAGCAGTTAGCGTACGCGCCTTTGACGTAAGAGACCCTGATTTGATTCCCGGCGGGAGATCATGTGGTTCGGATTTCACATTAATCAGTAGATCCACGTCTTGTACAGGCTTGCTACTGAAAGGGACGTTAAACTCAAAATCAACTCAACTTTTGTAATGATAAATGAAGATACAGCACCAATCTCCGTTTCCTGAAAGAAAATACCAACACCAACGATCTCGACATATTACTAGGAAAACATGCAGTTGTTATATTGATTTTGTTTCGGGTATTTGGGTACAATAGGGTATTCAGGTATTCGGTTCTAAAGCCGTATAAGTGTGAATGTGCGCATGGGAATCGAATAGTTTGATGTTGCTTAGATGTTGTTAAAAACACGTATTACCCTTCACGTGCTCGATACTTTACGATTGTTCTACCTAAATAAATTTTATGCAAATTGTGAATTGCCGTTCTTGTCACTCCAGTAATAAATGCACATAGTGATTAAGATTGAAAGTTCCACAAACTGTGTCCTCCATTTTCCTCGTCATATTTTCTAATACAAGAAAGTCATTGCAAAAACATTTAGAATATTTTTGTACAGACATCTTGTGCATTATGATATTTTGTACACAGAGAAAAATCCGTTCTCCGGACAGCGGCATATTATACAAATATATGGTATTCTCTTGCTTACTCTAGAAATCAGTACGGAGCATACGTTATCCGTATGCTACATAGGCACTGCCCTTAGGTGTTACATCATGCCGTTGCAGGATGTCTGACATCTAACTTTTTTTCCGTATATAACATACATATACTTATGTTACCTTCGTCGGCTATATGTTATATACGTCCATTTGTATGTGATATCCTGACCGCCTACATTGTTTCATACAGAAAGTACGTATAAATGGAACACTTATACAGAAAGTATTATAAAACATGCGTTTTCAGTTATACGTCTGCTGTACGTTAAGTCCAATAATATAGGAGTTACGCATGTAACCTATCTTTTTAAGTACGCCACCTACAATTTTTTTCTCAGTGTACATTATAGGTAGACACTATATGCAAGGATAATCAAAAAACGTTGCTTTCTGTAAATTACGATTTAAAATAATGGTATCGTACTAACTGGTAAGACAGATTGAAAATCTATGGCCCTAGTACTCTCACGCTGTTTTTGGAAGAGGTACTATTAGGAGAGTTTTACTGTCCAGTAGAGGCATTCATGACAAGTCAGAAACTCAAACTCGACCAAATTTCACTTCTGACAGTATTTGTGACGGCCAAAACATGTGTGGCGTGACGCTAGTTGCACATCTTCCAGGCGTGTCCGACTTTGGTTTTCCTCATTTACACTAATTTGCACAGCGAATATCAAACCATGATCAAGATATATTATGTGTGGGTTGGTGCTCCTCCTATGGTGGAAAATAGGTGGTCACTCAAAATAAAGCAAAAATATTTGAATTCTAATATTTTCGACACCCTTTGCGCTAGAAATTTGAAGGTGGAAATGTAACGTTCCTAGTTTTCGGAAAGGCCCTTCAAGTAAAGTATATTGATATTGTGTTTCATCCTCGTAACAGAAGTCGTTTCCGAGGTATGATCAACTTTTGATTTCCGAATTTTCAACAATAACTTCGAAACTCGAAGGAATTTGAAGTTGATTTTCTGTCCAAAGCTATCTTTGGATATGAGGTACCTTGCATACAAATATGACAGCAATCCGTGTAAGGGCACTTTTCACCGTTTTTTTCTGGCTACACTCTTTTATTTGATGACAATTATCAAATTTAAAGGTTGGTCCTACGAAATCTCCCAAAATCTGAAAGGTATTGTGTTAATGTACCCATCCCTTATGAAAGAATATGGACCAATGTAATTATGCATGATTAGGGAGAATAAAATAGATTTTAAAAGAAAGAAACGTAAGAAATTTACATTTTGGTTATATATACCCATTAAGAGGAACCAGAGAGACAACCTAAATTTACAGAGGTACATAATCCGGTCTTATATTACCATAACAGAGTTTTAAATTTGATAATATTTAAAAAAATGAAGGGGTTTTCCTATGTACCCCTTCCTAAATTTAGGGATCGACTAACGTATCCCTGCGAGCATTTAGATTCAGTGATATACACCCCTTTACCACGGGCACTGGGTCGGAAACCATTACATTTCAGCCAGTGACACAGGAGCGCAGAAGTGTACTAATCTGCTGCTCTTACTACTGCATGTGCCAAGTGAACTGATATTTTTTCACCAAGTTTGACGTACCTTAATTGTTAACGTTCTTTCTTAGTAACTAGGAAGTCCTCGATTTGAAGAGCGGCCATTATAGATGATTTCTTTTTTCCAAGGCGTGTTCCTCACTTTTACCACATGAATGTAAGAATGATATCTCTAATAATTAATCCTTTCTGTTTTACCTCCACTTGCTTTCTATTGTTTCTAATCTTTGCTGTTCTCGCTATAAAGTGCTGCCATGTGCACCAATTGAAATTTTGAACTGATTAAGAAAAAAGATATTCTCTACTCCGTCCGTTTACAAAGTAACTCGTATATCCATTCGATGGCTCAGTTTCTATTTAATAGCATGTAACGTCTTAGTGGTTTCTTTCCAATTTCGTGAGAATCTAACAGTAGAAGTCAGAGCTAGAGCGTAAAACTCCGTAATGGCTGATAGTGTTGATATCATAACTAAGAGTCTTCATTGTGTTCATTTTCACACTTAACATTAACATAGATATGTCGATTATCTTTCTTCTTCTTTATTTTCAAAGGTTGTAATTTCTATCAGTTTTCATCTGACTTCATTCATTCATAATTCAACATAGATATGCCGATTATCAATATCCTTCTTTATTTTCAAAAGTTGTAATTTAACTCAGTTTTCATCTGACTTCATTCACACATAACTTCAACATAGGTGTGTTAATTTTAGTTATATTTCTTTAGTTTCAAAAGTTATAATCTCACGCACTTTTTGTATGAATTGTATTTGGATCTGCTGATAGTCATTGTACGTAGACCATGAAACAATTAAAAGGCTAATAGTATTAAGGTTAGTTTAAAGGGACAAGTTTTGCCGATAGATGGCACTACAGTCTTCGTATCTCTCCCATGTATTTTTTTTTTTTTTTTACCTTTCGCGAAAATTCACGATTTCTCTTACAAAGTTCAACCTACAAACTTCAAACTTTTAGAAAAGGAAGTTGATAATCTATCGAAGGCAATAATTCGTGCCGATTTTTTTTATTTAGAATTTTCTTCATTGTCGAAATGGTTTCATTGTTGAAATGGTTATCCAAACCTAAAACAGTGGAACTGTTGTATTTGGAATGTTCATGAAGAAAATTCGAAATAAAACATCGGCTCGGATTGTTCCTTTTAATATGTTATGAAGTTCCTTCTCTAAAAATTCGAAGTTTGTAAGTTAAAATTTGAAAGAGAAATTGTAAATTTTCGTGAAAGATAAAAATAAAGGGGAGAGATACGAAGATTGTATTGTCATCTATCGGTAAAACTTGTCCCTTTACACTAACCTTAATATAGTATGTACATTCGCCAGGGACGTACGCAAAGGCTGGGTCCTGGGGGTCTGGACTCCCAAGAAATTTCGACTTTTGTGTAAATTTAGCCTAATTTTAGGGGCAAATTTAGGAATTTTAGTATAAAGTACCTTCATATTGAGTTTAGACACACCCCGATTCTTGACGTTCACATAGCCTATAATTTCACAACGGGAGGATCGATTTTTTAAAATATATAAATTTGTATTTTTTCCTCGCGTGTGTCCTAAGCTAACAAGTTTTATAGGACGTTACTGTTCTACTTTTCGTTTTGGTATCTAAAGTATTCAAGTAACGAAAAGGTAGAACAATTAAACAAACCTACGAATATATCCAACATTAAACAGCGTTAAAAAAGCACAAAATGAAGTTTTAAAAAACATTATTAACTGAGTTTTAGAAGTAGTAATAAAATTAGAAAATGCATTGTAAAGGAACAATATTATCTAACTTAAGTGAAAGCTCTAAAAAGAAAAGAATAAATTGAAAAAAAAAAGCAATATCTACCGACTTCAACAACGAATTGAAAAGCAGGAAGTAATAAAGTGGTTAAAAGCAGAAAAGAATTCAGTATGATCTACCGTATAAACGTTTCCTAAGTGCGTCAAGCAAAAGGAAACTAGTATGTAATGTAAAATCACTTTAGGTAGTAATTTGTAAGGCAATTCGCCATTCGCTTCAAAAATTTCTATCAGCATTACTAAACCCGCTTGGCTACGGAAGCACTTAGAAGGAAATGCGTTATAATATTGATAATTGTATCGCTCCAAGCGCAGGTTGACACTTGAAGTTTTAAATAGTCATTTTCGGTCTTTTTCAGTAATTTCGATTTATGATATTGATTGTTTTTGCATATTGGAACTGTGTATAAAGTGTGCAATCAATATTAATCTCAGAAATAAGTAGTTTGATTTGGTTTTTACATTTCCACATCGCTCGGACAGTACGGTTTGCAGCTAGTGTCTATATAAAGAACGGAATGAAAACGCAATTCCCTGTGTATAGATCTGCGGGAATTGTGACGAATCTAGGCTCACTTTTTTGGACTTAGTTTCTGAACGAGTTTCCAGCTTTTTGTGAACAGGTGTGTACTCTATATATATATAAATTGACATACATTTGAACTGCTTGGGAACACGAGTGCTGTGCATACCAGTGATTTCAATTTCAATGTAATATAACTTACGTGAAGAAGAATCAATACAGCAAGACTTATAGTAACGATCTTCAACCATAAAGACAGAATCATTCGATGGCTCTTTGGAGTGAACTTGAATTATCGTTACTTACAAACCTTCATATACAGGGTGTTTCAAAACAACACCGACAACGTTTGGGAGGTGATTCCTGACACCAAGATAAGACAAAAAGTATAGACCAACCAGGGTGCACAAATGCTTCCTTTCGGAGTTATAAGCTGCCGAAAACATGAAAACGTGAACTTTAAAAGTTCATAGTTCCAAAACTATGGGACCTATCGCAGTCGGGTCAAGACTTTACTTAGGAAACTATATGTGCACTACCCAAAAATATAGGTTTCAGAATCATAAGGTACTCACGAAGCAAATTTTGCAGATGGAGTTTGGCTACGGGCGTATAGCTTGAAGTACTTACCAACTCCGTCTATAAAAATTGTTGCGGAAGTACCGAGGATACTGAAGCATGGATATTTGGATAGGGCACGTATTAGTTCCTAAGCGAAGTCTTGTTTTCGGCAACCTACAATTCCGAAATTAAGCATTTGAACATCTGAGTTGATTTATAATTTTTGTCTTATCTTGGTGCCAGCCAAACATTGTCGGTGTTGTTTTGAAACTCCCTGCACACACACACACACACACACACACACACATATATATATATATATATATATATATATATATATATATATATATATATATATATATATATATATATATATAATTGCATTCTCTTCTGGCTATATATATGAATATGAGATTTGTTTTACACTGTGTTGTTTATTTTTAATTTTTTTACTTTTCAGGGTGGTGAATGAGCTGCTTCCCAACAATCATTTATATTATGTACTAATCAATTATTTTCTTTCTTTCAGGTTATTTTCTGCATGTAGAAAGGATAAATAAAGGAAAATAAAACAAACAAACAAAAAATAGAAATAAAACGGGATGGTTTTAAATATTAGGTGCCATGCTGAAAGAAATGTGTCTCATCTCAAATCTGCTGAGGTTTGACAACCGAAAAGACGGGGAGATAATAAAGAAACATCAAAGTATAGGAGAGAGAATAAAGGCAAGAGGCAGTTACGTCTGCCATAACTAAGTCCGAAAGTAATCGGCCAAGGCAGGGTGAAGTGGAGGCTAAAAAAATAAATAAAAAGTAAAAGAAAATATAAAAATATATATTTGCATAAGCGTCTTGAGTTGAGGGATACCCGTATTCGATACCCTCTGGATACTCTGTGGTACTGATCCCACGTTGAACTTGTAAGTCCGGATAACTTATGCAGTTTAGATTCCACTTTAAGCCTATATGTCTACGTCTTGTATATGTTCGGTGCTGAACGTAGCGCTAAACTCCAAATCCAACAACGAACTGTGGGTGCAAGTCTCACATAACCATGATGCTAAAAGGAAAGCTAATCCTAAAACGAGCAACGATAATAACTTGGTAGAATCCGCGTAAAGCCTTTAAGTGTGATATGAAATAACAATTAATAATCGCACGGAAAGAAGTTGAACTGGAGTAAGAAGATACTTATATTAACAGATTTAGTGAAATGAGAAATCATTTTTTTTCCCTCCCATTTGTACTAAACCAAATAAATAGAAGAAAATTTAAGCGATTCGTGGATTTATATTTACTTTTTTCTTCCTAGTGAGGCTATATATGATGATATATATATACTTTAAAACGTAATCTGAATCACTGTTGCGCGTTTAATGCTACTTTACCATACAGCTAGTGTCTGATTGATCCTGATCGGAATGCTCACGAATTTGGATATCTTACAAACTCATATAACGTAGTTTAGAACCAGGAACTGTTTACAGCACAAACTACAGTTCTTCCACTAAGACAGTATTTATCATTACAACCACGGCGAGCACTTTTCTGTAATCTTTCAATTTTGTGTCCAACTGTGTGCAGTGTAAGCTAAAGGAGATGGTGATGATGAGAAATGAAGAATGAAGAAAGTGGGAGGAAAGTGGAATGAAGAAAGTGGGAGGAAAGTGGAGAATCCACACACACTGTTTGTCCACTACAAAGTTCATTTGACGTGAGCGGGGATCAAACTATGACCCCACGTTCCAGAAGTGAACACTACTACTGAGCCACCGCGGCCCCAAAAGTGTAGGTTACACTTGTAAAAAGAACTTTTTTTTTTCGTGAATTTGTTAATGACATGGAAGAAACCAGAAAATATGAAATTTGTTTTTGTAATCAAACTGAAAGGTATCAAGATGGATCTATAAATGAAACATAAAAAGCTTTACTGTTAGGAACGGTTGTAAAGATGTCATCAAGCTATAAAAGCCGGTTTGTTTTATACATCAACGCCATCGTCTCGCTCAGAAGAAGGAAGAGGAACTAGTCATGCGATCAAAATAAACAATCACCCGCCATGATGACGTCAAACAGCAACATCTAAGTCTAGAACGCATAGAAACATCGTGTAACCGTAGTTAATTCGCTGCAATAAAGGTCGTATCTATTACAAATTATGACTCTTAAAAATATTATAACTCTTAAGTGCATAGAAGGATAAGGTACGAAAGGATGATATTTAAGACTAGATTTGGCGTCTCCTTTCCACGTGCAGGAAAGCATATTCCAATCAGTAAGGAAATAAGGAATAATTCTTCATAAATTAGAACGTTTTATTTCAATTATTTCTAAGCAACTGAACAATCCTTCTTTCAATGGGAGAACGCTAGAAAGATATAATTAAAAAATCTATTTTTCCTGAAGATGCGTATCTATTTTTTAAAATGCTAAGTTTGTACATGTTTGTGATCAAGAAAAGTTTATATGTTTGTCTTTAATCCTTTCGACAATGAGATCTCGAAAACCACAAGTGTTGGAAACATGCCGCTTTCGCTGGTCGATTCCAAATTTTGTGTAGATTGTGCAGTTCTAATTGAGTATTTAAATAACATGGCCGTTGTTTCTTTATCACATTTTTAGAGGTACACTAGAAGTGATGTAATTTTAGAAAAGTAAAACTCCATATTCAAAGAGTTATAAGGGGGGTGCGGTGGCTCAGTGGTAAAGTGTTCACCTCCGGTGCTTGGGGTCCTTGGTTCGATCCCAGCTCGCGCCGTGTGGACTTTGTGGTGGATAAACACCGTGCTCGTCGGTTTTCTCGGGGTTCTCCCGTTTCCTCCCACTTTCTTCATTCCACCATTTCACTCATCTCTCATCATCACCATCTCCTTTAGTCTAACCGGCATAACCGTGGGCGTAAAACTTAAAGATTTCATTCCATTTTTCAAAGAGTTATACATTCCAAAACCACGTATTTGTATACAGTGGTTGTATATCTCTCAGGCGTTTGTTTCATGGTTAAATTATAATGAAAAATGAAGGTTAACCATTGTTCCCTTCTAAGATGATTCTTTATTGTTTCGAGTGCTTTGCCCAATGAACAACATATATCACTAACATTATAATTAATTTTGTAATGTATTTGCTTATTACATACTGAATGCAAGGAGAAAGAAAACACTGATCATGCACGAATTAGAAATTCCAACCGAAAGTAGGCTTAATCTTGCAAACGGTGCGAAATATTGAAAAAATAATCGAAAAAAAATCTTCTCTTTATGGTACCCTGTGCCGATTTTTATCAACACGACTTTCATGTGTGTCTGTAGAGGGACATGTACAAATGTTGTGAGGAATGACAAGGAGATTCGTTCTCATATATGCATAATGCGCTGTGTAGAAAGTGCAGGCTCAGCTAGATTCAACCAAAAGAAGATGATAAAACACTCACCAAAGTTCATTTACGTTCAAAAATTCATTATTGACAATCTAGCCGTTCTGTCGTGAAAAGGGCCATACAACCTGATTTCATTTTTATAAATAAAGAATAAACATTAGAATCGTCATCTTTTTAGAAGTGAAATTTGCGACAACGCTGGAACTGACATTCTTTGAGAAAAGTTTGTCCCGTAAGAAAATGAGGTGGGTAAAGTTGGGAACATGTGAATAATGGTACATACAAAATGATTATCGAAAACATAAAATGGAATTGTTTTAAGTAATCATAAGATTATTACGTTAATCAAAGTATATATTGAAAACTAGAATCTTAATATCATTCTGGACTTTATGTATTACATTTTCAGAGAATTGTAAAAATGAAATGAAATTTTTCAGTTTTACGTCCCACGCTTATGCCGGCTAGGCTAAAGGAGACGGCGATGATGAGAAATGAATGAAATGGTGCAATGAAGAGTGTAGGAGGAAACGGGAGAACCCCGAAGAAACTCTCGCACACGGTGTTTCCTCCACAAAGTTCGTTTCGTGCGAGCTGGGATCGAACCAGGGATCCCATGCACCAGATATGAACGTTCTACCACTGAGCCACTACGACCCCTCAGATAATTATAATACAAATTACTCAAGATGTCTAGTAACATATGACAATACCTGTGATATGAGTAATAAGGGAGAGAAAGATAATAAAAAAATATTTGCTGTAGCAACCAATATTTGCTTGTGACAACAATAATACGAGGGTATTACAAGGGTCACGAGGTTGTGGCACAGTACTTGAATTCCAGTTGAGTTCGCAAGTGGTATTCAGAGCGAAGAAGCGAAGCAAGTTTCGACTTGCCTCGCTTATCGGCGTGATCGTATTGCCTTCACTTGTTTGTTGATGTGAGCAGTATTCGGCTGTCTAGAATGGACCTCAAAAGGAAAATTTTTCGGGCAATGATCCTTTACGATTTCAAAAGTGGTTTGAAGGAGACACAAAGCCTTGACCGTTTGCAGGGGCATTTGGTGACCTTGCTTCTTCCCCTACTACAATTTTTCGGTGGTTTGGTGAATTCAGAAGAGGCTTAAAGATGAAGAGAGAGCTGGACGTCCGGCAACAGCTGTGTCAAGTGAAAACATTGCCGCTGTGGAACAAATGATTCGAGAAAATCCTCGAACAACTTTCAAGGACATTGAATCTGTGGTGAACATTGGATCACCAGCAGTAACACAAATTCTTCATGATCATCTTCGGCTCAGGAAAGTTTCATCTCGTTGGATGCCTCACATTTTGACTGAACAGCAAAAGCGCATGCGTGTGGAATGGTGTGAAGAAATGGTTGCAAGATTTGATGGAGGGAATTCTCGACACGTCTCTGACATTGTTTCTCGTGATGAGACTTGGATCTATCAATTTGACCCTGAAAATAAACACCAATATACAGTTTGGATCTTTCCAGACGAAAATCCACCCACGAAAGTGAAGCGACCGCGAAGTGTGGGGAAGAAGATGGCCGTAACTTTCTTCTCCAAATCTGCTCATATTGCAACTGTTCAGCTTGAAGAACAAAGGACTGTTACTGCTTAGTGGTACACAACTGTTTGCCTAACAAAAGTGTTCCAGAAGCATCGGGAACGGCGTACAAGAACTGGATTGCGTGGGATCTTGCTTCATCATGACAACACATCCGCACACACGGCCAACATCACAATTTAGTTTTTAGAATCTACGGAGGTCAAACTTTTGACCTATCCGCCGTATTGCCCTGACCTAGTCCCGTGTGATTTTTGTTTCTGTTCCCCAGGATCAAAGATCGCAGGCCTGAAGAAGCTGTAGTGGCTTACGAGAATGAACTTTCAACACTTGAAGAAAAAGACTGGACACTGCTTTCAAAAGTGGTTTTCGAGGATGCGAAACTGTGTACAGTGTAATGGTGAATACTTTGAGAAAATGTAAGTGATAAATTGATTTTAAGTATGTAAATTATTTCACATCTCAAAACTTTCGTAGTGACCTCGTACTTGAAGTCCCCACAGACATAATATTAGCTTCTTTTGTGATAATTTATTATATAAATTTCTATATGGAAGCAGTATTTTCATATTTTATTAAATGGTTTCTAAGTAAGGAAAAAGAAAATATCATGTGGGCGTATATGTTTCTTTAGTTCAAGGTAAATCTTTCTGAAATAAACAAAGTACTCGAGATGCTTCCTGCATCGAATATCAACATATAACTATGCTTTGAGTACACAAGAAAATTCAAGATCTTACAGGAAGATTAAAAACTCATGTATGAAATTATAATAAGCTAGATAAAAGAACAGAAAAGCCTTAGTAGATGTATCTTAGAAACACCAAAGAGGAGAAGGACTATATTTTATTGGTTCGTTACAAACGGATAAGGTTTCGAACAAGAAGAGATTGATTTTTGTGATGGTAAAGCAGCAGCATTCTTGAAAACTACCACGTAAAGTAGAGAATGCAGTCTCCTATCGAAAGAAAAGCTCAAATCAATATAATATCACAACTTCCAATCGATTTTACGTTTCAGGAAAATGTTTCAGACTCGTATATAAACACAAAGAAGCAAGTTGACATAGATGAAGCTTTACTAAATACTACGATAACCAGTCTGTCTTGGAAAATCACAATCAGATTCGAGTACCACTAGCCAAAGGGTTTTGGGATTACTTGTATAATGGACTATTCGGAACGTTACATCCTATCAACGTTCTTTTTCTGTCAGGTTTCTGCTCTTTCTGGTTAGAATACTTTATAGATACAAAATAATAACTGTCCAATCGAGTGAAGCATTGTACTCTACAAAGTAGAAATAATGGACACATATAAGAGACTGTAAAGAACTGGAAATGCTGGAAATATAATCGAGGAGAAACATGCAATAAGTTGTAAGTCTACAGGAAGACTTAAGCGTATGAACTATGAGAAGTAGAAGAAAAAATTAGCAAGTATACAAAGTGTGCATATTTAATATAATTAAAAAGAAGAAGAGAAGCTAATACCTGTAGAAATTAAAAATGAAGTCATTAAACAAATATGATACTAAAGTGTTTTGTTTATAGTTTAAAAAAATACAGAAAGACTTCTATTCTTTAACTTTAATAGGTTCGTTGCAGTGTAAAACAATTGTCTCCTGTTCTATATTAAATGTACGAAATACTTATATTAGTTAAGTTATTACCATTTACGCATTTTGCGAAGGAAGGCAGAATTCGCTTCTCGGTTGAAGTTTAGGTGGTTTGGATCCCTCTTTAACATGTAGATCTATATTTTATATAATCTCAGAGCTAAATAGGTATGTTAACCCTCCGTTGGTAACAGGAGGTGATTCGTGATATCATCTCAGATTATTTCGGTTTACTACTAAAAATACTACTTTGATTTTCATCCCTTCATGAAAGCTTCGGAAACAACCGTCTTTGTAAGTGTGTATATTTTTTCTATGTTCTTTGTTCACCTCACTTTTCTTTAGTGAATTATGGGAGTTTTGGGGTGACTGGTTACCCCCGTTACCATTCGAGTTCTCACATTCCTTTTATATAATCTTTTATACTTTTACCTGTAATTGCAGTAATAAGCACACCTGATCTTAATTTTGCGAAATGTGTTTCCTCTGACTCGGAAGAAGACAAGTAGTACTAATGGCCTATGAGCAGAACAGAACAAAACAGTGTTGATCTGAGTCAGAGCGAGAATAAAGGTATCGGGTTCAGAGACTGAAGTAAGTGGACATTCTGGCAATATCGTAAAATGGGAGAGACTGACATACTTGGCCAATCATAAGAAACAAGAACAGCTATTCGAGTTACTACAAATATACCTATGTTAAAAGAACTTGCATTATAGTATTGGGATTATCATTAACCTATTGCTACCATCTCACAGTGTTCAATATATCGTACACCGGTGGAAGACTGTTAGGCCCGGCACACACGTTACGATATACCCGTCAGATAAACCTCACCGGCGTACTGAAAAGATATACCTGTGCAGGCTAGAGTAAACAGTAAACCTGAAGATTTTAACCTTAGTCGAGAGAATTCGAGCAAACAAGAAGACAACGACCGATGGAACTAGCCACAAATCACCTAAAAACTGTACAGTTGTACCGGAGTGACTGGCACACACCCTCAGGTATACACGATTGCGCAGATAGTAAAAATTGAATTTCGATTCTTCTTCGGTAGTCTGCACATGTCGCTACATCTGTGCTGTTTGGCCTGCAGCGACTGGAACACACGCTCCAGCATACCTGTACATATGATCTGTACAGGTAAATCTCACCGGTATACCGGAACGTGTGTGCCGAGCCTTAAAAGTCAAAAATACAAATTTGTGAAACAATGGCTTTAAACTTTATTATTCTATCAAAATCGTTCCATGGATACTGGTATTTCTGCCATTTAGGGACTAATTCGTCTACTTACGTGTCTACCTGGTGGTATTTTCGCAGAAACGTAACTAAACAAATTAATCCCTAAATGGCAGAAATATCAGTATTTCAGGGAGCGAGATAGAATAATAAAGCTTATAAGTCATTGTCCCACAAATGTGTATTTTTGACTTATAAGGTCTGGTACACATGTTCTGGTATACCGGTTAGCTTTACGTGTTCAGGTCACATGTACAAGTTAACTGGAGCATGTGTGTGTTCCAGTCGCTGCAGGCAAAACAGCACAGCGATGATAATTCAAAATTTCCTTTTTTTGAGTCATAACACTCTTCCATCATTTGTGCGATATGTCACCAAAGGAGGTTTAAAATCAAAACTAAACGAACCCAAAAATGTCGAATATTTTTCTCTCTGGTCAATTACTCCACTTCTGAAACTTGTGTTCGGATTCATTGCTGCAAATTATTTGAATTACATTTAACTCTTTGTAGTCTGGCTTTAGATAACGTGATGGTATGAGCTTCAATTATGTAGAGTTTTGTACCATCATTCCCATACCTGACGTATATAAAATTGCTTTGCAAACACTCAAAAGTTGTAGATTTACCTGGCTTAAAGGAAATAGACTAGTTTCTACAATCCTATTCATAAATGGCGAACGTTTCAATGCGTCACTTTAATTTCTAATAGTAAACAGTCCCGCTAATAGATGTCGTTGCCTGTAGTATCAGCATGTCTGATACCAGTAGATGTCGTTAGGATAAAAGCAATTTACAGATTTAAAAATATTCTGCCGATTCAATTGCAGCTTAAACTGTATTATTTCAATATAATTCATTGAAAATGGATATTGATAATGCTGAACCAGAACGTGCTGTTCTGTTTATTAGTACGCGTAATATTTTGCCAAGCGTAACACTCCGATTTCGATTAAAATTTGGCTGTAGATACTACACATGAAATAAACAAATAAGTGGTTTTCGTTCTCTGTGGAAAACAAACTTTTTTAGGTGGCAAAAGATTGAAAGGTGACGCCCGAAAGCCAAGAAGATGTAGACCGAAATATATGAAATTGTGCACAGATATTGTAGATGTGAAATGAGGGAATACGAGTTTCGTGTTTTCCTTTAAAAAGAAAAAGAAGGTGGGGCACATACCCTTCCAAACCTTTGTTTACGAAATATCAAAAGTGAATATATATATATATATATATATATATATATATATATATATATATATATATATACGTCAGATGTGCCTAAAACATAAGGAGAATTGCAACGAAACTTTGTGTACGGACAACAGGCAAAAACTAGCGAGCACCTGTTTTTCAGTTTGCGCGGAAAAACAGTGTTGGGGCCAAGACCTCTCCGAGAAAAGTAAATATTATCGTAGAAGAGAAGGAAGAAGTGAAACGAATGAAATTGGGCGTAAATATTGTATATGTAAAATAAGGCAATTCTTGTTTCCCAAATGTCTTCATCCGATTTCCTTCAAACTTGACACATCTACAGTAAATAGAAAATAAAACGACACGTGATTTTGTTTATGCAGAAAAACATTGCAAGGGTTAAAGACGGCCATGGAAATGCTACGAGATATTGTTGATGTGCTAAATCTGAAGCAAATCGGATGGGAAGACTTGAGAAACACGTATTGCCTTATTTTACATATACAACATCTATGCACAATTTCTTTCACTTCGGTTCAGTTCTTCTTGCCTTTCGGCCGTCAAATTTCCCAATTTTGGGTGATGGATTTTGCGCTTAAAACCGTTTTCCCGGAGAAAAATATAAAATACGTATTCGTTTTTTTTTTCTTATTTTCCTACGCATAGTTTCGTTGCAATTCTTCATGTCGCTTAGGCACTTCTGTCATACTGTTATTAGCACATTTGACATTTCGTAATCAAAGGTTTGGATGGGGTCGGGTCCCACCGTTTTTTTAAAAAAGAAAATATGAAACACGTATTAGCTCATTCAGGGCCGGTCTTAAGCCGATTGGACCGATTACTTCCAATCGGGTCCCGCGCCTAAGGGAGCCCTGCGTTAGTGCCGTCTACTCTACCGTCCAGTCTATTCTACTTTCCAGTGTTGTTTTAACAGCATATTAGGCCCCAGAGGAAACAAGTGCGTTGTGGTCCCTATGACTAAATTTTGCCCCTAATATATGTAATTAATACATGCCATTGTGCTCGCGGAGCACCCAATGCTTGCGGAACCTCAGCCAAGTGGCTATGGTACCATTAATATGGCTCTGCTATTCTCGATTATCAAGTACACACAGCAAAATTTTGCAATACAGGTACATCCATGGACTCCACAAAGAAGGGTATGGACTCTTTCTAACAAGTAAATGAATAGTTTGTATTAAGCCTCCCGACATAAGCAAATATTTTCTGAATTTAATGCTGTAGTAGTTTCTTTACTTTTTACGTTTACAATTTCTGTTGTAAAAATATATGTTATGTCCGAAGAGTATTATGCACACCCTCAATACTCCTAACACTCCCCCGAAGTTCCTTACACACATCCCTGGGTGTAAGAATATTGTTTTCTTTGAGTTTGTGTAAAAACGCATACACCCTATCATTATTCTAGGTGCACACTAGGATGGTCCTTAGGTAATGTCCAAAATGATTGTCGCATATCTATAACTGTCTTCTTGTAAGAATATAATTTGATAATGATTTTGCAGGGCACTTTTAATACTGATACTATGTGTAGAATCAGAAAATGTATATTTATGGTAAATTGAATAAGAAAAGAATTATAAATACGAAAATTAGAATGAGTAAAACAAAATGTTGCTAAATGGACAAGAAAGTTTCATTTTCGTTTTATTGTTCTCATTTACTGCTCTTTTAACATGAAATTTACCACATACATGTCTTTGCCGATTATACACATACTAACATTACAAAAAATACCGAGCGAATTCGTTATCAAATTATATTCCTACAACAACATATTTATAGACATGCGACAATAATTTTGGACATGAGTGTACATGGGAAAAAAATAATTTTCGAATTTCTTCCACCTCACCCACTATTTATTTTCCTTTGATAATAAAATCATCATACACAAAATTTCACAAAAATCCATCAACATTAACCCGTGCCGCAAAGCAGTTGAATTTTGTGAAAAGAAATCCATTTCAATTTCTATGGTACTCGATTTACTATTTGTCAATAAACCTATAATACTTGTCACAAATGTAAATAGGACAATATGAAGCTTCCCTTCGTAATTCAGAATTGACTGCTTTTCAAAAACAGTCGGTTGGTTATGAGACAACAAGCTACAAGCATCATGATCATCGTCCGTACATATAGTACTCACGGTAATGCATAGTGTTATGAACCACTGTGGAAAAGATATTTGGATCTCTTTCTCATGCCATTTGCTTCGTTAGTAATATTTACATAAGTTAGAAGTCATTCAGCTAATGTATACAAGTAAAAATGATAGTGGCTGATATTCCAAAAATCGACAAAAAGATATATTTAAAATGTAGATCGACTTAGCTATACCTTTTACTTTTTGCACAAGGTAGCTTTTCCACATCCTGGTAACAAGTTGCTACAGTGTTTCACCACTTGCAAAAGGAATTGCTTCTGTTGTTAATTTTTTAGTTAGAAGTGCATTGTGATTTCTTTCATTTTTAGTTAGAACTGCATTGTGATTTTCCATTAAATTTACGCTCTTTCCGCTGCGTCATTTATAACATGCAGCAATCAAGAACTTTTTTCCGGAAAAGAAATTCATCATTTGTTGACCAGCAAACCGGCTCAAGGTCAAACAACCTGTAGAAATCCGAAACCTTTCGAAGAACATCTTCGTGTTTCCCGTGACAAAATCAGCAATTTCTTTTACTTCAGTATCATCTTTTTCACTAGCATGCAGTTCAAATCGCTTCATCGTTTCATATGAACTTTTACTGTTTTTCTTCATTAATGACGATCTTGTCAAAACATGAAAGTGTCACATACTCCTTTGAGAGGTACCAAAGATGCCGAGAAAACTTCAATACAGCCACTATCGAGACATCAGAGTTTATGAGTTTGTACGTTTGAAGGCTCTTCAAACATTGTAAATCTTGATGTGGTGAACGAGGTGTACTGGGAAAAGTAAACGAAGCTTTTACGTGCAACATGAAGCAAGCTTTTTAGAACAACGAAAGTGCACACTGGACGCAGCTCTTTTTCCCGCTCATTTAATTTAAACTAATTACTGAAGAGAAATATTTTTGAACAACGTATGGCTTCTCCCATCCATCTTGTCTGATGTACAGCTCCAAGGAACGGAAAGAAATGCCTCCAGAAGGCGTACTTCCTAGAAAAATTACTGTAACTACAAAAGGTCTCTGTAATCTTCTCTGCAATGCTTCATTTCCAAATTTTGAACAGCAAAAACTAGCGTATCTTTTTTTGTGTTGCAATGTACTGAATTTACACTTCGATCAGAAAATCCTGTAACAAAATTGAAATCTCGGCTACTCTTTCTGGATACGCTTAAAAAATGGCACCTCTGGACCTGAAGAAACTGAAACTCATTCTTCAAATACACACTTTAATATCAATTCAAAAATTTGTTGCCTACACACGGAAGATATAAAAGATTTTTTTTAAAATTTATGTTCAAGAAGAATACAAGCTCCATTGATATGTTCAGTTTTAGAAGAAGTTGTGTCCCAATGCCTCTGTATGAAACTCTATCAATCAATTTTTAGCGATCAAAAGCCGCAACGATTCGTGATGTAATGAAATGCACTTACCCTCTTCTTCTCGAAGATCCTGTCACTACCTCGTCAAAATCTACTCCTTCGGTTGGAATTGTATTTTCTGTTAGGCATGCATCTTCGTCCTAACTTGACTTGATAATCGACGATTCACCCGATTCCTTCACTTTACAAGAAGTCCTTTTTGCCTTTGAGATATTAGGAATTCTTTTCGTCCTGAATTTATATTAAGTCTAAAGCATTTGCATACGCTATATTAAATAAATCGTCTAACATATCCAAGAAATATGTGTCTTTTCTCTTCTTCCCTTCACTATTTCCTATACTTGACTTTTGAAATCGATGCCACATTTCGTACAATAAAATGAGTTTATCTATGCTGTGGTGAGTATTCTTGATCGGTTTCGCGCTTTAGACCAAACTATTTCTGTTTCACGAATAGCTTACCGAACACTCTTAAAGGTAATTTCACATTCGTAAGTTATAAAAGAATGCAACAAGTACTTGTCTGTTGGACAGTAACTTAGAACCCAATATATGTTCATTCATATTACAACGATGTAAATACCACTGCGATAACTGAATTCACTAGACACCGAACACATAATGATCACTTTGTTAATTTAACCGCACGTGATGATACACGAACGAAACTTCAATCCCCCGAAAATAAATCATATTATCATATCCAAAAATTCCAAATACAAAGATTTTTTTTCAATGGTGGGTAGTAACAGTACTTTATTTATTGAGTCGGAAGGTGATGGATATCAATTTAAGTAAAGAAAAAATTGTTGATTGCTGAAGAACTTGGAATCAATGGGTGTAAAGAAACGGCCACTAGAGGGTTTCGCCCTCTCTCTTGGCCAGGGATGTGGGAGCATCAATTATTCTTTATTAAACTCATAGTTGGTTAAGGAGCTGTGAAACAATCATTTTTTATACACTAACAAAAAATAAAGATATTAAACAACAATAGCATTAATCTATATATATAAAAGAGAACGCACAAATCCTTTGTTACCTCATCACGCTAATACGGCTGAACCAATTTCTTTTATTTTTGGGGGGTTATTAGGATTTGGACCCTAGATGGTTTTTATCATATCACTTTAATTTTTAATTACCAGTGTCTTGAGATAATTGACCATTCAAGTGTCCATAACGTACAAATCCTTTGTTAGCTCATCATAGCTAAATCTAACCGTATTTATATGCAACCCACATGACCGTGTCACTCGGCGGGTTAACATAAATGACAGGCGATATAATGTTAACATTCTTCTATGGTTTTTATCATATCACTTGAAAGCGAAAAAGTAAAAATTATCTAAGTAACAAAGTTTATTGCGTTCCAGGGTGACCGCAGCGAAGCGGGGTGAACGCTGCTAGTAGTATATCAATAATAACAACCTAATAATGAAAGGTGCACATAGAAAAAGATGACAAAAAGGTGCGGAAAAAACAAACTAATGAATAACGTAGAAAATGCATAAATGGATAAATGATGATGAGTGAGGTGCTCGTAACGCCACAACACAACATATAGATGTTAGTACAAACAAATGCAGATTAATTGTCTGTCCTGGGGCGTCTCAGGACTGATGAGAAACATGGGGTAAACCCAGATTAGTGTTGTAGAGAGACAAGTGCTATGATGGAAAAGGATGTGGAAGATGTTGACGGATGAGTCGGTGGTAGAAAAAGATGGTATGGTGGTGATCTGCTGGAAGGGTGCGGATTATATGGAAAGCAAAACTCTGAGTGGTGTATAGCATTACGTAGATTGAGATTCTTGTTGTAAATCAGTAAATATGGTGTCAAGAAAGATATCTTTGCGATCATAGAGACTAGTAGTTATGAACTTATGACGCAATTGTGCTATGTGTTGAACAAGCGGAGAAAAGGTAATTTTTTCATACGAGTCTGTATTATGATACGGAAGTTTGATCCTAAATGCAAGACGAATGGAGAGACTTTCTAGAATTTCAAGTCTATTGTAAAATTTCGGAGGCGCTGAACACCAGGCTATGTGGAAAAATGTAAGTATACTCCGCATAAATGCTTTGTATGTGTTAAGCAATAATTTGGAATTTAAACCCCAGGTCTGGCCAACAAGACGACGAAGAAGTTGTAAGCGGTTCTTTGCTTTGATAGCAAGTTTCTGAAGGTGGGGTGTCCATCGCAACTTATCGTCGAAAATGATTCCTAAGTATGTTACAGTTTTAGCTGGCTGAAGAAAGTGATCTCCCACACGTATCTCTAGTAAATTTGGATTTTGTCTAACTCAGCTGCGGCATTTAGAAGGTAAAATAACAAGTGATTGTGTTTTGTCTTCATTAACTGAAAGTCTCCATTTACTACACCAATACAGAAAGCTAGTAATTGTCTCTAAGTTTGTATTAATCTGCTGTATCGTGTTTCCCAGTGTAGGAAAAACTGTATCATCAGCATATTGAAAGAGATAAGTGTTCGGTGATGGAGATGGTAAATCGGAAGCATAGAGTATATACAAAAGAGGAGATAGACTAGAGCCTTGCGGTACTCCTGTGTATGGGAAGACTGGATGTGATAATGAGTTGTTTATGCTAATATAGGCTATTCGGTTGAGCAGAAAAGAAAATATGACTCGAAGGTATGTAACAGGAAGACCCAGTTTAAGAAGTTTATAAAATAATCCATAATGCCAAATCCGATCAAAAGCTTTTTCCACATCCATTAAAACGAGAGAGGACGGAACAGACTTATTATAATGATTGGTAATAATTGTAGTTAGACGACGTAGTTGATCATTTATGCTATAATAAGGTCGAAATCCAGTTTGATGGAGAGGTAGAAGTTGTTGATCCATAATGTATGGGTGTAAACGAGATACGAGTATTTTTTCAAAAACTTTACCTAACGTGGAAGTTAACTGGATTGGACGATAGGACTGTACGGAATGCGGTGGTTTGTTGGGTTTCAGAAACATACAGATTTTAGATACCTTCCACTCAAGAGGATAGGAACCAGTTCTAAGCATAAATGTATATATCGATACTAGAAATATGAAAAAATTGACCGAACATTCCTTAAGTAATCTGTAAGTTATTTGGTCAAAGCCTGGAGCAGTACTACGTTTCCGCTTGATGATGGACTGTATCTCCGCGGAGGTGATTTCACGAGTCAAATGATTATCCGCTTCTAAAGTGTTGTTGATGGAATGTTGAAGTAATTGTGCAATTGCCTCTTCAGAAACTCTAGGGCTGAATTGATGTGTGCAAGGCGGAGGTGTAAATACTGACTGAAGATGCGTGGCTAATGCGTCTGCTTTATCTTGATCTGTATCCAGAGATTGATTATCCTGTATGAGAGGATAAGATAAACTAACTGTCTGTTCAGTTAAAAGATGAAATTCTTTCCAGTGTTTCGTGGGATGTGACTCTATATTCAATTGATTGCATGCTTTGCTCCAGGTAAGCCGTTTATGAGCAACAATATAGTTATGAACTGCCCTTTGCCATCGTCTTGCTTGAGTCAAATATTCTGGATTCCGTGTTTGTTCAGTGCGAGACTTTTTGGCGAGAGCCAAGTACTGCGGAGGTAGCATAGGTTGGTATGTTTTGCCTCGATATGTAAGTACGTTTTTGTTGGCGCTACTGGTGATAGTTGTGCTAATGCTATGGACGGTATTATTAAGGACAGTCTCTGATGTCAGTGGTACAAAGGAGGCAAGAGCAACATCTATATCAGTACGAAGCTGATCCCAGTTCACCTTGTCGTATAACATGATAGTTCTCATAGTTGATTCAGATAGTTGTCGTCTCTGATGGTTGATAACGACTTTCACCGGAAGATGGTCGCTGCCGATACAATCTAGTACATGTATATTACATTTATCGAACATACCATAGAGGCAGTGCTAATAACAACATCGGGTGTAGTCTGACTGCTTGGTCGCGTATGTTTGGGCAATTGATGTACATGCCCATTTAAATTAAGAGTCATATGGTCGAAAAACTCAGCTTTATCACGAGCAGAGCGACTGTGAATATTAACGTCGGCTAATATGACAAGATGTTTAAAGTGGTGAAACAAATAGGTGAAGAAGGCAACAGGAATGATGTGACCTGGTCGAACGTATATTGTAGCTACTGTTAATATAAGGTGAGGAACGTAAACTGTTGTCACTAGGTGTTCCGGTAACTGCATATGCTGCGGAACAGAGTTGCATCTATAAGTGAGTTTATTACGAACTCCAATTGCAGCGCCACCTTGGGCTCGTACGTTATTGTCTCCCTAATCGCAGCGAAGAAATTGATATCGAGGAAATTGGACATAAGTAGCAGGTTTGAGTGCAGTCTCATTTAGTACAAATAAATCGATATTTTCCTCAAACAGTAACTGCTCAAATAGTATTCGGTGTTGCGCTAAAGAACGAATGTTCAGAAAAAGAAGTGTAAGAGCCATATTCATACACAAAATTACGGAGTTAAACTGCTGTGTCTCGGGGAGCGATATGGAAATGAATGTATGGTCCAGCATATGTAGCATACAAGTTAACTTGAAATATAGCGGAGGCTGCTGCAATAACATGATATAGTATAAGTTGACGTTGGAATGGGAAAATATTTTGTAATATGAGTGTTATGTAGCGAAGGAAGTTTTCCACAATAAGAGGAGAGGTAATAAACTGTGACAAAGACATGTTAGAATCTATGGTACGTAGCGGTACCTACATCTCTGCGTGGTCAGGAATTGAGTTCGGTTTGCCTTTACATTTATAACTATACGTTGGGTGTTTGTCACTGGAACAGGTCGAGCATAGAGGTGGTTTTCCCGTATTCGGGCACTCTTTAGTATCATGGTTGCCAGCACAGTGGCCGCATTTTACGACATTTGAACACTTAGCCGTTATATGTTGGTTATACACCTGGCACCTTTCACATCTAATGGGAAGAGGGAGCCTTGTTCGGGATGGTTCCACCCTATGACGTTTCTTAAATATGTATGTGCCATCTTGTAACAAGGCATCGATGGAGGATTGAGAAGTAGTCAGGACTCTCACCATATATGTTGGACCGTTATTATTTCTGCTACGAATACATTTGGACACTTCAATTCCTTCTGCTTTTAGCTCCTCAAGCACCTCATCATCTGTTATTTCAGGTAAAACTCCGCGAATAACTACGGACATCATTGGTGTTCTCGAAGGTGGAGGAGTTTGCTTGATTTTGTCAGGAAGCTTAGACAGTTGTGCAGCTTTGCCAAAAATCTCGTAACTGGCATTATTACGGAGAGTAATGCCAAAACTTTCGTCCTGAGATTTAATAATAACACCGCCCCTGGTGAAAACTATCTGTTGGATACTGGACCTTGGAAGATACTTAATAATCTGATTAAAGATATGGCGGGACCATATCTTTGGGTCGCATCTTCTTCTTACTTTGGGTCGAAGTTAGTAAGAAGAAAAGAATGCAATTTAGGACGAGCAAGGGTGGCTGCATATGACGGTTGTAATCCAACAGTAGGTGTGCTAGGATCCCCAGCGACTGTCTGCATTGGTTCCGATTCTTCCGGCTTGCGAATGTAGGTAGGAGAGCGAGATCTGGAACGCTTATCAGCAGACTCTAAAATACCCTCCGAGAGCTGACAGGTACGTTGATTGGTTCGCGGATCGCGTTTGGCATCAACCACTGCTTTATTTGTGGGACCTTGAACTAATCCCGGTAGCTTATGCATGGTGCGATAAAAATATGCACCGCATAAACTGATGTAAAAAGCAGCCCTTTCAGATAGTGCTACAGGTAGCCCTAACAAAGCGACAAAAGAGTTGGTCAAAGTGTGATCACAAACAATGACCTTCAAAATTTAAGTTAAACCTTCAAGAAGATGAAAATCCTCGGTCAATCTCCTATGTAGGGCATCTGCACTGATCTCACAAATACGTTTGCAATATTTAGAAACTATTGCAAACTAACTATTTTTTTTTTGTCCGTCGTCCCGTTTAAAGGGTTTTGCTCTTTCTTCGGGTAAGTGTTTCATGTATAGAAAAGTTGATTGTACTTTAAGGTGGTTGGTCTAAGAGTTGTGCATATTTAATATTTATTCATTTATTGAGTACACATACTTACACAGAGGTGATTGAGGGGTGAAAAATAACATATAATGAGGATCAAACATAATATGATGGGAGGCCAAGTGTGCAACAATAATATTGTAGAAAATAATACATTTATTAGCATGTCGTGCTGAATTATGGCAAAGCAAAACTGAATGAATGTAGTGCAGGATGCAGTGGGCAGAGAAGTAGATTAAGATGGAATACAGTGCTCTGAACGCCATACACCGGGTTTTGTTAGTACTGACGAATGGTAACTAACTATTTTTTTGTCGTCTACCCGGTTAAAGGGTTGCGCCCTTTCTTCGGGGAAGTGTTGTATTAGGAACGTTGAGGGTACAGAAATTGTGGTTGGTCTAAGGGGTTTTCCTTTATTCATTCATTATTTTAAGCAATTAACATATATACAATAGAGATTAGTTGAAACAGGTGACACAAAAACCTAATAATAATAACAAAGGTAATATGTGCATGGAGGCTATTAGAAATATGAAAAAAGAAAATAACAAACTGTCAGTGCATGAAGGCTAAGTGCGTGAATATAACAACAAATAAGAAAAACAGTAACAGAAATTACAACTCAACGAAATAATATTTAGAAATGATGATGAAAAATGAGGATGAATTGTACTGGACGCCACAACACTAGGTTCTGTTAGTGAACGGATGCTGTTATCTTCTGTTCCTGTGGCTATTCAGGAAATGATGGAGACAGAGGAGGCCCATGTTAGCTGGTTATTACTGTGCATATGATGGATAGATGGAAGATGACAAATGGCGTGGATGATATATAGCAAAGACTTCTGGGTCTCGATTGACAGGATCCATTTGCAAGTGATACAGTGTAAGATAGTGTTGGAGCGGAGTGTCGACGTATCGTGGCGGTGCATCATTGTCTCGGTCATATCGTAGTATATCCTGAAGCATGGGGTGTCGTAAATCAAAGCGTTTCGTGATGTAACGAATGCGAAGCTGTTCTAGATGGGTGAGCAGTGGTGGAAAGTCTATGAGATCGTAGAGAAGTCTGGTTGGGCTTGGTAAGTGAATTCGATAGGCCAATCTAAAAGCATGCCGTTCCATTATAGACAATTGTTTATAAAATTTGTCGGGAGCTGCGGCCCAAGCTGTATGGCCATAGGTTAAAGTAGTCCTCATAAAAGCTTTGTAAGTGTGGAGGACAGTAGGTGGTCGTAAACCCCAGCTGGTGCCAACTAAACGTTTAAGTAGATTTAGTCTGTTCTTAGCTTGAGTAACAATTTTCGTAAGATGCGGAGTCCACGTAAGCTTTGAGTCAAATATCACCCCGAGGTAAGTAAGAGATGATGTGAAAGGAACTGGCGTGTCGTCCACGTGAATATTTAATAAATTCGGATTGCGAAACACTCTGGATCGTCTACGTGGTGGTAGAAAGACTACAGATTGTGTTTTCGCTGAGTTAATACTCAGTCTCCAGACCTGACACCAACGGACAAATGTGTCGATAGCTGGTTGCATGAGTCTATTAATACGCTGGATAGTGCGAGCTGTTGTGAGAAATGCTGTGTCATCGGCGAATTGATAGACTTGGACGTGAGGAGTCAGTCTGAGATCAGCAACGTACAGTAGATATAACAAAGGAGACAGAGAAGAACCATGAGGTATGCCAGAATGTAGGAATATGGGGTGTGATAAAGCGTTGTTAATAGAAATATATGTAAGACGTCCTGTTAAGAAAGTATTGATTAATTGTATGTAAGATATGGGCTGCATATAGTTGTGTAATTTGTATATCAAGCCAGGATGCCAGACTATCAAATGCCTTTTCCAAATCAAACGTAACTAAACAAGAAGGAAATCCCTTGTTGTGTTGGTTATAAATAGCAGTGGCGAGTCTTAAGAGCTGATGGAGTGTACTGAAGTGCGTCCGGAACCCGGCTTGATGGATCGGCAGAAGATTGTGCATGAGGAGGTGGTCGTGGAGCCGACGAACGAGTATACGTTCTAATAATTTGCAAAGACAACTTGTTAAATGGATACGACTGTACGACGGATGGTGGTTTCTTAGGCTTAGGAAATAAAAGAACTTTAGAATACTTCCAATCGAGCGGAAAGAAGCCAGTGCGCAGAATAAAAGTATAAATATGGCTTAGAATCAGAATGAAAGAAGGAGGTGCTTGTTTGATGAGAGCATATGTGATGGAGTCGAATCCAGGTGCCGTACTGCGTTTGGTTGCTAAAATAGCCCTGATGTCATCTGGGTCTATAGCCTGAGTAAGCGGATTATTAGGTTCCAGAGTATGGTGGTCAGAATGTTGTAGATGAGGAGCGGTCGGATCGGCGTGACGAATGATCGAAGTTTGAAGGCGGTGCGGTGTGTGCCCTCCAGAAAGAGGAGTGAAGACTTCTTGAAAAAATGTAGCAAAAATATTAGCCTTGTCGATGTCATTATTAAGAGCTTGTTGGTTGTGAATAAGAGGATAGGGTGTACGAGACGTTTTGCCAGTAAGTTGGTTGAATTTACGCCAATATTTGCTGGGATGAGTTTCTGCAGTAAGAGTATTACACGTTAAAATCCACTGTCTTTTCTTGTATGCTACAATGTAGTTGTGTGTTATTCGGAGATATTGGCGGTGTAAGCGCAGTGCCTTGAAGTTGCCACTGTTTCTATATTCACGATAAGCTCGACGTGAAGCAGAAATTAGTGCAAGATATCTTGGTGGCAAAATAGGTTTATGCGGTTGTACATGAGTAGACGGAATAGAATGTTCCGCTGCTCCTTGAATTGCTGCAGTAAGGTCAGTGATAACATGATCAAGACTATTCTGCGAGGTAGGTATAGTGAGTGTGCTAATGGCGTCGTCTATTGTGGATCGGTATTGATCCCAATTAGCCTTATGATATAGATAAATTTTTCTAGCTGGTAAGTGATTTGACGACTTCACTGTACATTGCAGTTCTAGTTTAACAGGAACATGATCGCTGAAGATGGAATCTAGTACAGTAATCTTAATAAGATTAGGAAGAGAAGACGAGGTTATTACTACGTCAGGCGTTGTGTTGCTAGCTGGCCTCGTAGGTTGTGGCAAGATGTGAAATTCTCCTGTAGTGGAAGTTTGTATAAAATCAAGAAATTGCTGTTTGTCGCGCTGTGTTCTACTATGGAAATTCAAGTCTACCATGATAATATAATGCTGGGATTGCGTATCAATGAAACGAAAGAAATCATAGTTGAGAATCTTTCCTGGCCGAACATAGATTGTGGCAAATGTGACTGTGCGACCCCGAAGGTAGAGAGTAGTTATATTGTATTCAGACAGATTGAAAGTTTGAGGCATGGTAACAGTGCGGTATGGTAGACGAGTGCTAATGCCGATAGCTGTACCGCCGTATAGACGGGGTCCGGACGGAGCATCATGACGTAGTAAGTTATATTTTGGTATGTAATACTGTAGATAAGGAGCCAGATGAGTTTCGTTGAGTGCAAAGGCTGAGATGTGTTCTTCCTGTAATAACTGAGTGAATAGTACTTGATGTGTCAATAGTGAGCATATGTTCATAACTAAGAAGCTATACGCCATTATGAATATACAAAAAATATTGCAAATGGAACCTGCCATATTAAACGTAAACTTCGATAGGTTGGATTTGAAAAATGAACTGTTGGTCCAGAATAGGTTGCATGGAGCTGAAGGTTAAACAGAAGTTTAGCTGCATGGATGATTTGGTTGAGAATGTGAGTGCGAAGAAACGGATGAATGTTCTGTAGACTAATCGTGAGGAATCGGAGCAGATCTTCAACAGTAACAGGATGAAGTAAAGAGTTTGCAGGTGGAGAGTAACGGTCAGCAGACCTTATGGGTGCAACAAGTTCTGGTTTAGAAGGTTCCGGTTGTGGCTTAGCTTTACATCTGTAACTATATGTTGGATGCTTTTCAGGACACGCACTACACTGTGGTGGCGCCTTTTGATTGGGGCAATCCTTCGTAGCATGTTGTAATGAACAATAGCCACACTTAGTATCATTAGTACACTCGGATGTGGGATGTGCATTATACAGTTGACATCTCTCGCATCTTAACGGAAGAGGAGGAGGTGTGCGAGAAGGTTGTACTTTGTAACCTCTTCGATAAATGTAAGCTCCAGTGGACAAAAGCTGGTCTATCAACTGTGGCTGATCGGTGAGAACCCGTACAAGATATGTTGCACCGTTAGCGTTCTTTATCCGGATACACCGCTTTACAGGAAATCCTTCCTGATGTAATTCCTCATAGATTTCCTCATCGGTGAGATCTGGTTCAACTCCTCGTATAACAACGGATAGCATTGGCAATCGCCTAGGAGGAGGAGGAGTTTTACGTGCACTTGGAGTTAGTGCGGAGATTTTAGCCTTTGGTCCAAAGATCTCAAATGTGGCTTTGTTTCGCACATGCGATACAAAATTTGAGTTGGTAGATTTTAGTATAATGCCTCTTCGAGTTTTAACGATTTCGCGTATCTCAGGACGAGGCACATATTTAATCAACTGCTGAAAAACTGCTCTAACGGTGTTATACTTTGGTCATAATCTGTCAGCAGGAAGTTATATATTGGTTCTGGTTGGTGATGTGAGTTTGAGTTATCGACGGAATTAGATGATGCCCAATCCATGTTATTGCTCATACTTGGATCAATAATAGATGTAACTCGCTGTTTCTTCGGATCTATGGATTGCTCACCATCCGAGAGAGATCGAGAGCGAATGCGCTGCCCTTTAGTAATGCAGTCAGCGTAAGTAGCAGAAACAGTGGTAGTAAGTCCTGACCGTAAAGTTCCGGTAACAATCCGGGGTTGAGTTTTCTGTCGACCGTTTTGCCCTATATTAGCTGGAGTTTGTTGACCGAGATGCGATGAGCCGGAAGCATTGCTAAGATCCGTCATGATACGTAGGGAACCTGGGGCCGAAGCCCAAATGAAGATGCAAACGAAAAGAAGGATGATAGATGAGATTCAAAAAGCAAGCGTCCTCCGAAAGTGAAAACTTTCGTCAATACTCTAAGTGCTCTAATTGTGTTATGCTCGCAAGTACGTGTTGCAATACTTGGCCCTCGCTGACACCGTAAGAAACACAAGAGAGGCTAGGCTTCTTGGTTTAGTATGTGGTAACTAACTACAGGAGGAGACAGGTTCGTAGTAACAGTTATTTTAGTTAAAATAATAGTTGTAATTAAAACCAAAGGAGAGATCGATTTAGTTAGAAATCGTTGTAAAGAAAATAATTGTTTGACATTTATTTATTATTTCCAGTTTAATTTTGTTTATAAATCTGCTCTAAGTTACACATAAAATGGGATTAAAAAGGAGAATTTAAACCTTTGAATGCATTGCCATCTATTGAGCAATAGGGGAAACTTCTGTTTTGTAAATCTTATTCTACAAAGATTAAAATGTCTTTGCTGCACCATTTATCGTCGTCATAACGAACTCAAATTTACATTTTTCTCATTAAAAGGAAAAAAATTAAGGGGTGCGGTCTCAAATATACACAACTCAAGAAATAAGAACTACACTAGTGTACACCCCTTTTAATTTTGAACACCCTACTAAGTAGAAGTTCCTGGAGTTCTTACTGATTATGTAATGTAATACTACTCTCCATACCAATTAGATATCGAATAAATCAGCCTCAATGCGATTTCTTTCCCTTATTATGGCTATATTAAAAATACGAAACCAGAGGAGGAACTTTGCCCTCTTCTGCGAAAAATCTCATGGATGTATTTTTTTAAAATCAAGCCAGGAAGCCTGAATGTATATTAGTGTGTACTGAATAGATAGCTGCTTATGAAGTTTGTCTTCCAACTCGAATAATTCAATGGAAAATATGTGATCTATCTTCCATCAGTTTCTTAAAGTTTGTAATAGTATCATCGTCATTTCATTTTGTCTGCTGTCGATGATTTCAAGCTGATTATACCTTTCATAAGTAGCTACCTAGATGTTCTCACTAGCGAACATTAGGTTTTCCTAACTTGAATTATGTATTGAATAAGATGCAGCTGCTAAGAAATCTTTGAACCATTGAATTCATATCAATATGCATTTCATTATGTCCTACAAATAAAAACTTATGGAAACATAAGCTTTATATTTCTCGTAAAATTCTACCCAATTTGATATATTACATGACCCTCTTCCTATTTTAAAAATCGTAAATAGACGGAGCTGCTGTAGAGTTTCTGCCCTTTTTCCCCTCTCTAAAATCATAGGCGCCGGTACAACCCAACTCCGAAACACGGTTATTTATATAGACAGCTTGCTTGTTCCTCTAATATTTCTTTAACCGCTGTTGATATATCTCATAATTTTTGCGGTAGACAGCCTCAAAGTTACAATTTTCTTGATTTCGGCATCTCGTAACTTTGAAACAACGCGTGCGTTTTCCGCTTAATGCTCGTATGAACTTCTTTTACTGTTTAGGTATGAGTATTTCACCAGTGGACTTTGACTACATAATAAACGAACTTCCTCTATATATATGGCGAATCATAAAGTAAGCTACACTACCTCGCCTCGAGAGCACGCTGTGTGTCGTGACTGTGGCCAATGCGGGGCAAGATACTGTAACTGCTGACAAGTCATAGGAGAGGGTTTGTGTGGTCTCCCGTCGTGTTCTGTGTGCAGGGGCTAGGTTCAATAACGCGTCAAGTGGATGTTCACTGCTAATTGGAGCTGCGTGTGACGATCAGATTTCTGTGGGCTAAACGGCTCAATTGCACGGACATTCATCGTGTAAACACTGCTGTATATGATGAGCGTCCAATATCTCGCCCAGGTATGGTAAAGTACTACAAGCGATTTGACACTGGATGGACGGATCTTATGGACGAATATCGCTAAGGCAGGAACTCAACATCAAGTAGCGTTTCTTGTAGCGTTGACCGTGTGGATAGGAGCATTAGAGAGAATTGGCGCACAACACTGCAGGAAATTGCCAGCCTGTTGAACATTTCGTTATGACATTGTGTTCTCCATTGTTCCCGAACACCTTGGTTTTCCTAACTGTGTCGAAGATGTGTCCAACATCTGGCCACCCATGTTAACAAAGGGCAATGTATCCAATCGTCACTACCATTTTTGCAACGAGGAACTTTTGTGGAGGACAACGAGTTTCTGACGCGAATCATCACAGGGGATGTAACGTGGACCCACCATTTCACCTCCAAATCAAAGAGAACTTCGGTGGAATAGGTTCAAACCACATCATCAGCACGAAAAAAGGATGAGGTCCAATTTTCTGCAGGAAAGGTCATGGTGACAGAGTTCTTTGACATTGCGGGTATGGTGCACGTGGAATTTATGCTGAAAGGCACGACAATCAACATGACTACGTACTGTCAAACGTTGCACCGGTTGCGTAAGGCAATTAGAGAAAAGTGTCTGGGATAATTGAACTCCTGTGTGATTTTGTTGCACGATAACGCAACACCTCACCCGACCTTTCAAATCGATTTAACACGATCCGAACTGCTAGAGTGATTCAAGTGGGAGATATAGCAACATCCTCCATACAGTCCAGACATAAGGCCGTGTGATTATCATGTGTTCGGTAAGATGGAAAAGGATCTCGGTGAACGACAATTCCAAAACCATGGGGAAGTGAAAGCAGCTGTTTCCAGGCGGCTACATAGCGCTGGAGGTGATTTCTATGCACCCAGAATCAAAAAGTTGATTGCCCGTTACGAGAAATGTTTAGAGTCTTTTGGTTGCTAGGTGGAAAAGTGAACTTACAGTGAATGTTGTCATAGCCGTGTTGTCATTGTGTAAGTGGTTTTATAAGTGGTCATAACTTGGTAGTATATCTTACTTTTTGATTCGCCCTTGTATATATATTAATTCTAGAGACCGTGGTACAAGGTAGTTGTAAACCTGGGGCCCCGCAAAATGTTCCCAATCTGGCCTGCACCACCTATGGCCGGCCCCTGCCCTCATTACACGTCTACAACATCTGTGCACAAATTCGTTCACTTCGGTCCACTTCTTCTTGCCTTTCGGTCAACTTTCAAATTTTGGATGGAGTTTTTTGCCCCTAAAACAGTTTTTCCACGGAAAATAATTAATCATGTACTCGTTTATTTCATGTATAGTATCTACCTGCCAAATTTTATCAAAATCGGAGTGTTTCACTTGGGAAGTGTTACATGTAAAGTCTGCATTGCTATTTTGTCGATCATTTTCCAGCGGGGAACAAAGACGCGCCTTACCTAAATAAATATAATTTATCCAAGCTCTGTTTTTTTTTTTATTTCTTTGTACTTCACTAACAATTTGGAAGTATAAGATTACTTACGTACTAATACGTTCGTAAAATACCATCCTATACGTAATCATATTCATAAAATACCGTTAGTATATTTAAAATTAATTGGTAGCAAAACGAAACCAAATTTCGAAATAAAGTAGAGAATTCTAATATATATATTTAATAAAGAGATGTTTCAGTTACTTTTTCATTATGCATTTAAATAATTATGTATGTATTTAAATAATTACCATAGCTAATTACCTAACTTTATTAGCTTCACGAAACTTTAGTATGCTAGTAAAATACATGTTTATATAGTATGATAAATATATTATAAGTGAATGTGTTTATATAGTATTAAGACACATGTTGTACATCGTATGTTTTATGTGAAGCAAACAGCTTCTGCTGTATCTTCTATGCTTTACTTTATGCTTACGGTTGTTATGTAAAGCGAAAAATGCAATGTGATTTTCTTGGAAATTTACTCTCTACAGTAAATAAGTAAACAATTCGCTTATACTTAACATGAGACGGAAGCTTTAAATCTCGAACTCAGTTCTGTTGCATGAATATAATGTTCTCAATTACTGTAAAATGTTTTATGTATAGAAATTAATGTTTCCTAGTATGTATGCTTGATATATATATATATATATATATATATATATATATATATATATATATATATATATTCCCATCTTTGGCTTGGTATTTTTTCAATAACAATATCGGACAACATATACTGTGTAGGACTTTATTTGTATTCTAATGGGGAGGAGGGAGTTCAAAGTGAATGAAGTATTTTTTTTTTTTTAAAAAAAAAAGAAGATTATGCCTGAAATTGAGTAGGCTCTATATCATGAATCCCCTGTCGCTAGGAAGATGAAACTCAATTTACTACTTCATTAAAAGGAAGTGGACACAACTCTTCCAATTTTCGGTATTTTTCTCAATATCTATATTTGTGTGTAAGAATCTTAGTTTCAACATATAAAAGTTTAGAACCTATGTTTTAGCGTTTTCGAACGCGTTTTTGAAGCAAGAAATTAGGGCAATAACACGACACTCGAATATCTAGTGTTATAGATATTTATTAAAATCACAATGTTGGGTCTTATAAGATTATAATATTACTACTTCCGTTAATTATTCCACACAATAACTCTTTAACGAAAGTGATTTTTTTTTTTAATTCTAATTTTTATAACATATGTAGAGCGATTATCTCGTAAGCATACAAAAAAAAAAAAAAAACGCTATATCCAATTTCGCTCATAGATATTCTGTGCCAAGAAAAAGTGTATATATGGACAATACACTTATGGAGAACCTCCTCAATTTTGTAATCATGCTGTGTGGCCGTTGTCAAACTTAAACTGGTGTAGATACATGTTAGCGGAACCAACAAAGAAACATATGATACTAACAAACAAAGTGAATAGAACTCAAATATGTGTAAACAAGTAGAAGATATGTTGCTAATAAAAAAGTTTTGTTGTAACGCACTGTTATTTGTTTCATCTTTTTCTTTTTCTTTTTGTTTTTTTCTTTCTTTTTTTTTGACAACCAACCTGTTCACTAGAAGTGGAGTCTAAATTATTGGCACTGCTTGCGTTTTTTTTTTTTTTTTTTTTTGAAGAATCGCTGTGGTGTAGACTGAAAGACAGCTCTCTGTCAGCTAGGTGGTCTGGGTTTGATTATTGATGAGTGAGAGAAACATCTTCCATTTTAACTGCATTTCAATTTAGCTTGAGTGTTCAACCAGTATTTTAAAAATGAGAACTTGGAAAAATTTAGAGGTGAACAAGGCAATCGTTTTGTGTGAGTTACATCAATTACATCAGTCTAAAGTAGAGATCTAGTGGAAACTTTACTTCTTTTCCAGCCATTGGGTCATCAATGACCTGTCCCGAATGGGGAACTGGCTTTACTTTTCCACTTACATGCTTTTAAATGCCTTCAAGACTCTCACTTTTATGGCAATTTTTTTGACGTAATGACCAATCTAAGCTGATTTGTACTTATGACAGTCAAGGGCAAAATAATTGCATGTCACAAACAAATGCATGAGAATCTACATAATGTATGTTTCTGAACTCAATTTGTGGTTTTATGCAGCAGTTTTGTATCCAAAAATATGATATAGTCTTGCCTTCGTGACATACGATGTGGTGTTTTGCTTTGCTGAACACAACCACGATCAGGGTTCCCAAATGTCCTGGATTTTAAGGGACAGTGCCTTATTTTATGATTTTGTCCCGCGTCCCGGGCAACTTCGACACAGGACGGTAAAAGTCCTGTATTTTGCCCAAATGACAAATTTGCCACACACAACGACTTTAAAGCCAGCAATTTTTAATGAGTCGTCTGTCTGCCCTGAACGAGTTGTTTCATTTTTCCTAAGCATTCCACCGTCAAAAGGCGACAAAACTGACTGTAATAATTATCGAGGCATTTCTCTTCTGTCAACATCCTATAAAATCCTTTCAAATATTCTGTTAGCAAGATTGACCCCATACGCAGATGAAATTATTGGAGATTATCAGTGCGGATTTAGACGAAATCGATCAACTATCGACCAAATATTTACCATTCGCCAAATACTCGAAAAGAAGTGGGAATACAATACCCCGGTACATCAACTATTTATTGATTTTAGAAAGGCTTACGACTCGGTTAGGAGAGAAACATTATACAACGTTCTTACAGAACTTGGAATACCGAGAAAGCTAATTAGATTAATTAAGATATGTTTAAGTGAATCCCAAAGTAAAGTCCGGGTAGGAAAATTTTTGTCCACGAGCTTCCACGTCGAAAATGGCCTGAAACAAGGAGATGCGTTGTCGCCATTATTATTTAACTTTGTGCTGGAATACGCCATAAGGAAAATCAAAGATAGCAACCAGGGCCTAGAGTTGAACGGCATTCACCAGGTTATGGCGTATGCTGATGATGTAAATTTAATAGGGGATGATAGGAGAACAGTAGAAATAAATGCAGAGATATTATTAAACGCTTTCAGGGACATGGGTTTAGAAGTAAATGCAGAGAAAACTAAATACATGGAAGTGCGTCGGGACCGTAATACGGCAAATTATGGAGGCGTTAAAATGTTAAATAATACTTTTGATAAAGTGGATACTTTCAAATATTTAGGATCAATATTAACAGACGAAAATCATATTCACAAAGAAATTAAATGTCGACTAAAAGCAGGGAATTCGTGTTACTATTCGGTTCAAAATCTCTTGTCGTCGCGAATTCTGTCGAGGAATTTGAAGCTTAAAATATATAAAACGATAATCATGCCTGTTGTTCTGTATGGTTGCGAAACATGGTCGCTTACTCTGAGGGAAGAACATAGACTGAAAGTATTTGAGAACAGGATCCTGAGAAGAATATTCGGACCCAAGAGGAACGAGAATGGGGAATGGCGGAAGCTTCATAACGAGGAACTACATAGTTTATACGGTTTACCCAACATTGTTAGGGTCGTCAAGTCTAGGAGGCTTAGGTGGGCAGGTCATGTAGCTCGAATGGAAGAAAGTAGAAACGCTTTCAAAGTCTTGACTGGTAGACCCATAGGAAAACGACCATTAGGAAGACCTAGGCGCAGATGGGAGGATAATATTAAGATGGATCTCGCAGAGATAGGAATACAAAGTAGAAACTGGATCCAATTAGCTAAGGATAGAAGTCAGTGGAGAGCTTTTGTGAACGCGGCACTGAACCTCCGGGTTCCATAGGCCATAGAGTTAGTTAGTTAGTTTAGTTATTCCACCGTCAAAGTTTGTGGAGAGAGTTATTTAACACATGAATTTGAAATGGACTGACACAAGAAACAGGTGTTCTGCCAAGTTGATGAAAGTTGAACTTATAATAGCAATCAACTCTCCGACTCTAAGCTGCAATGCGCTTTTCGGCAGCCTAAACAAAAATCCAAACTTGAAAAAGATTATAAGTGCTGTTAAGTCAAGCGTGAAGTATGACTTTTAGAAGACAGTTTAAGGAAGTCGAATGTTTTACAAGTGAGAGTTACCTAATTTTCCTCCTAATAATTTTTTGTATTAGTTCATATTTTTGTACTTCTTTCACTCTAAAATGATCATTCTTTTTATTTGATGCCTAGCTCATTTTTTACCACTGGGTCATGTTTATCAAAACTCTTCCTCTAATACTTACTAAAGCTCGTCAACACATCCCTTATTTTTACTATTTTTATTTGGCAACCCTGGCCACGGGCTTCCATTAAGATCTAACTTTGTCCTGTTCCTCGCCTACAGCATTAGCCTTAAACGTACACGGGTACGGTGGACCATTTCAGTGAGAAAGACTAAAGGAGGTTTATGGCTGATTTAATTTTTATTGTAGATTTTAGGGTGGTCGTCTTGGATTCAGAAACAAAAGATATTTATGTAAATTAATGATGAATATCATGCAACGGAAACGCAATTTTAGGAAACAGATTTCTGTAAACTGTTTACACATAGAAGCTAGCTTATCCGTAACTTTAGGCCACTCATTTCTAATTGCCCAATAAATGACGTAGGAGCAGGCTTTCAGGATCAGAGTCACGACAGATATAAAAGGTTGAGCAAAGAAGATCAGGGAAGACGTTAGATTGTTGACAGTATATAATTAGTCATACATCTGCAAGTAGTGTATCTGTAAAACGACTGACTATGCCTGGTTTGTCTATCACCACTGTTCTATCAATAGTAGATTTACCGCTTTTTTCTTGTCCTCCCTTTCCGCTTTAATGGTAATATGAGCAGCAAACTGTAACAGAACACCAGCTATGAATTAACGGACTTCAATCACCACATTCTTTATCCTCAAGGTTCTGGAACTATATATATATATATATATATATATATATATATATCAGGGAAAAGGGAGTAAAGACACGCGGATTTTTGATTGCTTAGAACAGAAATAAGATAGCACCGAGGGGCCTAATGAATAGTGCTGTACATACCTACGTATGTTTCCTATGAAATAACTCGGAACTGTTGTATAATTACTCTCCGTTATAAGATAGCAGACGGAAATTTGAAACCTTATACTGCGTGCAATTACCCTGCAGTTAAAGGTAATAGCACACAACAGTTGAGTTCTGAGTTTGATTGGTTTTTAAACCTTCTTTATGATGATATTCCCTAAATGTATTTGCTTTCTTCGCTCTTTTTTTTCTTGAAGATATACCTTACTCAGAGCCGTAGCTAAGGGGGGGGCCAGCGGGGCGCCCGCCCCGGGCGCTGAGAACAAGGGGGCGCCGAACGAGCAAGGAGAAAGAAAAAGTTATGTTGGACATGAATAAAAGACGAGTCGCCCCCAGAAAGTAGTGGCGCCCTATTAGATCAATATTGCTGTCGGTTATCAATGAAATACGTAGATTTCTTAAAAATTTTCTTGCTCGCTTCGCTCGCAATCCAAGAGTTTGAATAAGTCACAACAAGTTTTTACTTATTACTTAAAGAGTTATAGATGATTTCTTAATGACATGTGGTATACAAGGTGCCGAGTAATGACTTATAGTGTACACAGGAGCATTTTCAAACTCAGAAACGAGCAAAGTCGTGTTCGGCGTTTTGACAGTGATGAGTTTGCTTAGTTCAAAACGTTTTTCTACCCCTGGGGGCTCAGTGGTAGAGCGTTCACCTCTGGTACTTGGGGTCCCGGATTCGATCCCAGCCCCGCCAAGTGAACTTTGTGGTGGACAAACACCGCGTGCGTGTGTTTTCTCGGGGTTCTCCCGTTTCCTCCCACTTTCTTCATTCCACCATTTCATTCGTTACTCATCATCATCGTCTCCTTTAGCCTAACCGGCATAACCGTGGGACGTAAAAATCAAAGATTTCATTTCATTTTTTTTCCTATCCAATCCGATTAATCACGACGCACAGTGGAGCCAAGGCACTGAATTCTTGGCAAAAATAAGAATTCGCAATATGAAGCAGAAAATTGAAAGAAAACCAATTAGTTTGGTGTGTGCAGTGGCTACAATAATGTTATTTCGACATTATTTTTCAAAAACATAGAGTGTTACATCATAAAAGGAAATATTCCTTATATTTGCGCCTAAATAATATAACAGATTATATGATTGGCATAAACAAACGCGTGGGCAATATGATTTGATTTGGCAACTTACGATTGACTTACATTCTTACGCATGAGAGGAAAAAGTGTACTTATTCTTTTTACAACTGAAGAGCAATAAAATTGAAGAAAAGTTCTTGCTTCTCAAAATTATTTCCAAGTTGTGGAGGATTCGTTATGACAATGAAGATGCAAGGACGCATCAATACATAAAAACTATCTCATCACAAGTTCTCGATATATTATCAGATGTATTAAACATATTATGATTTACAAGCATCAGTAACCTGTTCAGCTTGTTTCATATATTGCATCGTGCATTACGTGGGTTGATTTCAGGGCTTGATTGGAACACTCTGAGCTGGAGCGAGAGGAGGCTCATTACAGTTGATTCCAATGTCACTTCTGTGCACGCATCACATCACAAAAAAAAAACGCAATACTAAATTGATCAACACCATTTTAAATATGGTTCTACCTTATTGTCCATAGATTGTTTGGCAAACATTGACGTTTCAAAATATCGCCACCATTGATCACACATGTTTGACTAGAGTTTAGTTCTGTTGGCGAATGCCAGAGAAGTATGATTGGATGTTGGTAACAAGATGAGTCCTAGGGGGCGAAGCACCAAGTAGGTTTGGCGGCAAAATTCCCAGAATCGATCTATATTCAACTTTGTCACTGCGTGCATGGGGATCACACGTCTAATAATCTAACACTTGCTCTCACATTCATCTCACCTCAATTCAAAAGCAGCATTGCATCCAAAATGCGGTTTTCCTCAAACATTTTCATGCGCTATATTTCCCAAAAGTGCAAATATGTGCAGGTTTTCACTTTGCATACAGTAAGAACAATGTTTCCGCTACGATATATTAAAAAATCACAGACATAACATTATTATGCCATATTTTCTACTAAAATGCCATTCTATCATTTGACTACAGTTTATATACTTTCAGTACCACAGCATTTTCCAAATATGATATTAAGTAGGGGATTACCATAGGGATATGATACTGATATTAACATCATTTCAAATATGATTATTGATTACACATTACCTCAACAATCTAAATATACAAAACGATACATACATGTCGGTTGTGTCACCATGTTTACCAGTCACGGAATATCTACACGCAATGTAGGAATAGTCACATTCAAAGTCAATTTCCTATCTTCTGTCACTAAGCAGCACCTTTCCTGCTTCGGTGGATAACCAAATTTACACGTCCCATGAGTTCATTGTAAATAGCTATCACTTCTTTTCCTGCACACCTTATGTGTACACTATGAAGGTTTCATTATAGCAAATTATATCAAGTCAATCTTTTACTTCATTCTTCGAGTTTTTGCTAAGAATTGCCTGGTTTGGCCCCACTGTGCGACGTTGAGAATGAAGGTATGAAAGTGAAAAGAGTGAAGAGACACATTCAAGCTGCTGTTTGCGCGGGAATATTAAAAATAAAAGTGAACGAGGGAAACAATAACATTTTCGAACTTCAAGCAGTTGTAAAATAAGGGCCTAAGGGATCAGAACTTAGCCCGACGAAGTTCGATTTTTTTACACACACTAATCACTACCAATGATTTATTTTAAAATTCCATTGACATATCAAATGCTCCCAATTTGGAGGAATTTATTGAGGTCATTTTTCATCAACTTTTTATATCGGCACCATATTATTTTGTGTATGCGTGCATAGTTGTGTGATGTTTTTATCTATCTACATACATACAAAACATAAGTACACACATTCTTCATATATGTACGCAGTGGCGTATTTAGGGGGGGCTTCCGGGCTTAAGCCCCCCCGAAATCTTACTTACTATAGTCAAGTATATAAAATATCTTGCAGAATTTGCACACTTTCAGGCAAAGTCACCCCCGAAAGTTAGCAAAGCCCCTCCCGAAACAATATCGTAAATACGCCACTGTATGTACGTGTTAGTGTATTTTAATATGTTAATTAATAATAAGTACCTTAAATTCGGAACTTTCATTCATTAAGAAATTAAGTAATTACTATAATTTCAGACATATGTAGTAGCCAAAGTATATTTTGGATTTTAAGTACAAACATTGAACATATTCTTCACCTCCATCGATCATATTTAGAAATTCACAAAGAAGGATCCTTCTGAATTTCCATTACATTTCACAAAATATTTTTACCGTTAAGAGATCGAAATTAACATACTATTGATGTGTCACATACAGAATAAAATTAAAAAGTTTACAATTATTACTGGAAATTAATACTGTCACCCATTAGGAACAATTTAAAAGCACATAGTTTTTAATGTATTAAAATTTCATTTCTTATCAATAGTATGAAATGTTCAGTAGCGTAGCGTTTACTTTCGCAACGGGTAGACAGCACAGGCACACCCACGGAGGGTGGGAGGAAGAGTCAACCAGGTTCCGATATCCCCAAAACTTCTTGAGTCAATATAATTTGTTCACTTTCTTAATAAAACTATACTTGTTTAGTAGAGAAATGATTGATGTAGCATGAAAATTTGATCTTACATATCATATCATCTGTACTATTTCTCTTATAAAAACAATGTAGTTCAATATTTTTTTCTGAAAATATAGATGAAAGTACTTTACAATCACTTGTCTTGTCGAGTGCAAAATAGTATCCGTTCAATACTACATAAACATAGTGGCTTGGATTCCCCCAAACCAGTTAGGAATTGTCTGCTGGGGCAGACCTTTTGGTCAATCTCGAACCTGTAGAACGCTTTCTTGACAAATGTGGAGTTAGGCTAAAGGTGGCATTTTATTTTTTGTAATATATATTTTTTGTAATAAGAATCTAAGTATATATATTGCATACGTTAAATTGGATTAATAATTTACTTCCTATGTATAATCTTACTTGCTTAGAATTTGTAAAGTGTGATCTCTGATTCAAAAAGTAAGCTCAGAAATTGGCTATTATTTAAACTTAATACTAATTTTCATACGACAGCTTAACATGCCATTTAATAACAACTGGTACACTGGTGCAATAAATCTATATCTAATCATTTAGTTTGCACATAATACATAATTAACACACATATCCAAATTCACATAAAGTTAGCTAACGATTTTAAAAGCAACAACAGAACAGCAGTCTATAAAATATCTTGCGCTCGCTTTTGCCTTTCGCAGTGTTGACACACTCTGGTATTACGATTAAACAAAAGCCGAAGCTAGATCATGGAAGATTTATATGAATTACAGGTATGGTATTCTTAAAACTTTCAGCAATTGTTCCGGTAGTTATTAATTTAGTTTTTTCTCTTCTATTTCTTGAAATTTTCTTTGAAATATGATTGAATATCTAAAAAGAAGAGGAAAAAGTTTGTTGGATTTACAATAGTACAATTGCACTGAGTGTGGTATCACAGCAGCTGAAACATGTCTCATTGCCAGGTTCTTTCAGCGAGCGAGAACCCCACACAGCCACATGCGCGCGCAACTTTCAAGTAGGAGCTCCACTGACTTCTTCAGCCGCGTTGAGACAGATTTCTTGATGTCTCTCTGTGGCCTGTTTGACGGAGACAGAACTTTAATTCCCCAATTTTGAAAAATACAATTATTAACAAATTAGATTCTACCACTATTGCTATTAACCATGCTATCACAGACCATATTATTTCTATATTTTTCTACAACATGAAATGTATATTAATCTTATAATTAAGAAAGTCTAAAACTATGTTCTTTTAATTTGAATGGGTAGACAGTGTCTCAGTGTCTCATAGCACTCTACGCCACTGGAAATGTTGTAAATAGTAGTAACTTTCCATAACTGTTCTCCTAGCGAATTTGTATACAACCAAAGGTAGTTTTGTCAAGTTTAACAAAAAGTCCAAAATAAGACTCTCGAAAACAGCTCTTATTTGGAAAAGGATACATAATGATCGTTTTTGGTTGTTGTAATGGTCTTTCCAAGAAGATTAATAAAAATTCAGCCTAACAAAAGCTGTTTTTCTTATATATATATATATATATATATATATATATATATATATATATATATATATATATATAACGATTCCTAAAGTGAGTGTAGGGGCGCTGAATTCTACTTCGCCCCGGGCGCAGAAATCTCTAGCTACGGCTCTGACCTTACTACGTGTTGCTTTTAGAATTTCTGAGTTTTTGTGCTTCATTAATGATGGTATTTGCCTAGGAATTGGAGAATTGTTGTTAACGTGACTATTGTGGAGGATTCATTGGAATTGCTCATGTCTTCTGATAGTCCAGCGACTGTCAGTTCAGAAATGTCACTAAATTTTTGTTTCGTCAAGCCTATTGCATCATGAGAAAGGTCTTTTTCATATTCTCCTCAGTCTGACTACAGCACTGATCACTTGGAGCAAAATCAGCATCTATAAAACTTCTGGGTTCATGGGGAAAATACTACACTTTTCGAAGCCTGATTAGGCATTTTTAACGCTGCACGCTTTCTCAAACGCAACTTTAAAAAGTTTTGGAACGTCACTAAGTTCAATTTGTCCGTACGGATGTCAGCGCATCCATGAATAACAAGCATCATTGTATACACATTTGAGGAGACTGAACACTGGAATCTCTAAAGGCAGCAATTAACACTACAATGTGGTGGTAAAGAAACCATGATCGCACCATTTGTTTTCGCATATTCATACGAAGAAAGTGACGTATGGCTTTAACGATTGTTCATAATGAGAAGAATGAGATCCGGAACAGATGGTTTAGTAATCTCTACAAAGTGTTTTAACCAAAGTATGGAGGCATCTTCATTCGACCATCCACTTTTTGAAAAAAAATGAAATGAAATCTTTAAGTTTTACGTCCCACGGTTATGCCGGTTAGGCTAAAGGAGACGGTGATGATGAGAGATGAGTGAAATGGTGGAATGAGGAAAGTGGGAGGAAACGGGAGAACCCCGAGAAAACCCACGAGCACGGTGTTTGTCCACCACAAAGTTCACTTGGCGGAGGCTGGGATCGAACCCGGGAATCCAAGCACCAGAGGTGAACGCTCTACCACTGAGCCACCGCGCCATCCACTTTTTGAAGATGTGTATATTGATTCATGCGGTACTCTTAATTTCTGTTCATAATTCATTTGTCCTGGATAAACAAACAGCAAGGGAATGTAAATTCCAGTTGAACTCACTTCCCAGGTTATTGTAATGTTTCTTCCTCTTTCTAAGCTTATTGCTTCTCCAACTTGTTTTCGTCCTCTAGCAGCAAGAATTTTCTGATGTTTTTGAACTATTGTGATTTCCGTTTCTTCCATGTTAAAAATCCTAGAAGGAGGGAAGTGGTGATGACCATAAGTTGTCTGTAATTGTCAAAAAAATTTTCATTGCGTCTCTGTTAAAGCCCTAATTCTCGGTAGAGACGTTTCTTCTGGTTTCCTGATGCTTACTTGTGGATTGTGTTTCAAAAATGCTTCAGCCCAGTCTCTAGCAGCCACCTTAGTTTTTGTACAAAAAATGTTCGATAAATTGTTTAGTGTTGCAAATTGAAAGGCAATTCGACGAAAGTTCCATTAAAATAATCCCATAGAAGAGGTTCGATAATGTCATGATATTGCGTTTAATTTTTCTTCTTACTGGGGTGTAAACATTTGTTTCCTTTTCATTCTAGGTCCACCAAAAACTCCTTTTCTTAATCTTGTTCTAATCAGTGTGACCATCCAGCAAAAATATTTCGTACTAACCAATGCAGAAAAGAGGTACTAGATCTGGGGGAAAATTACTAAAATTTTATGTAATGTTCCCGTATGTGTATTGTTCCCGTTTCACCCTATTTATGACATTTTACGATATTAATATCTTATTAGAAAGTTTCCGGCAGCTCCCGTCCCCTGTGGAGGGGAAGTGACGTACCACATTGTTGAAAGAACCTCCAATTTTAATTTTCTACAGTCGAAATTTGCTACAAACCACTTACACCCTCTCAATTTTGACTTTACACCCTCAAATTAAAATCCTGGCGGAAGCCCTGCTTAATTGTCGTATTAGAACTCAATATAAAACCATTTACGTAACACAACTATGACAAATCTAGGGGATGTCTGGGAAAATCAAGAAATATCATAAAATGTGCTTATTGAGAAAATCGAGTTTTAATTCCTTAATAGCATACTATTGAAACGGATCGTCAAATATATAATATTGTTTACTGTGATCATTTATTAGTTTTGACCCTTCGTTCTTTGAAACTTGTGTACTACCTATTATTTCTCGATAGAATGAACTATAAGTTGCCAGAATCCTTTCTCGTTGGAGTAGGCGAACGGACGGCACCTATGTTCTACTTCTTGTCTTGTAAATACCACTGTTGAAAGAAAAAAAGTAGAAAGAAGTTATCAAGATACTGAAATATTTTCGTACACTGCCAAATTTTTATAAGGTTCATTTTTCTCTCCCAAATGTATTTATGAGAAAAGAAGAGGAGGCCAAAGTACTAGATTTGTTGGTGAACGTACTAGAACACTAAAATATTATAAAATGTACTAGATCTAGTACGAAAGTACTAGCGGTGGTCACATTAGTTCTAATAGTAGCTTCAAGCATACCAAAAGATTTGGTAACTTCTCGAATTTTTCTTCACCGTTTCAGGGCGTCCAAAGCTATCTTGAGTTGGTCCTCTGTCAAGTTTGCTTTCTTTGTAGTCCTTGGATTAAGATTTCGCTTCATCTGCAAAGAAAGAAATTAAATCAATTTCTTTCTTAAACATTTTATAATATGGCAACCGTATTGTAACAATTGAACATTGTGAGAAAAACGAAGGAAACACTGAACATAGAATATTGTATTGCGCAATACCGGTAGTATCCTAGCATGCTTATTGGCTTAGGATTAATATTTGTGAATTTTTCGTGCAACAATTAGTAAGAGGGTTGTACAGAAAGATTAAATTTCAAGATATATATATGTTCAAAAGCTGCCAAGGAAATGTAATTGATATTTAATATAAATTTAAAACTCCTATTTATTAGCAGAAGTCATTAAATAACTTTAAAAAATATTTCTAGAGGTTAGAAAAAATGAATTTTACAAACACGGGCAAAATTGATACCAACCTTCATCTTCCATGTGACAGATGGTACCTCCGTCTTTCTAGGGTTAATATTTAGAGTATTATTTCTAAATTATCCACTCAATGGGGTAATCACACACATTCTTGTGTACATGCGTGCTATTACCCTAAATTAGGCCATCTTGACTTTTTTTTTTAATCTTGACTGGCATGCGTAAATATTATAACAAAATACTAACACTATATTTATTCTAAATTGACTATTCATACATATTGACTACAAAAGTACCGAACCCCAGAATTAAGTTTGAACTTACCTTTAAAGAAAAACGGTGAAAATGTTTGAAGAGAAACAAAGATTTTTAATATATGGTCATACTCCACAGTACATTATCTGGTGCGCTCTCCCACTCAAGTGAGGTTCGTTTGGCACGTTGTTGGTGGGGTGGAGCACCATGTAGGTCTTCTTCTTCTTCTGATTCTTTATAAACAGTGGTGCGTGGTGCAATTATACATAGCATGCCATTACACCGTTTTCCCATATATATAAAGAGAGAGAAAGAGAGAGAGAATTAGATAGATAGATAGATATTTAGAAACACAAGAAAAGTGACAGGCAATTATTCTCCTGTACATGAAGAAAAGCATTGCATTCACTTTAATACATATTTTATATTTCTTTCATCATTGAACATATTACTTTAACATGGAGGAGTGCATTACATGGGGAATAACAATGACATTTTCTGTAAAATTGGAAATAGTTTTGAGAATTTCTAAGGACTTGCACTTGAATAAAAAATCTAACTTTGAAATACAGTTATGATCATGTCATTTGTGCAAAGCAATCAAAACAGTAGAGTTCATTATGAGTAGTTTAATTAAAACCTTACTTTGCAAGAAAGCGAAACTCAAGTTTCGATTCGCTAACAAGCAAAATCGAACATCTAACGCTGTAAACATATTTTACAATAGATCAAACTTCATGGCAGTCGTACATTCATCCCCATGAGTCATTTTATCACAGATACTCTCTTACGGTATGTCGTAAACATGGAAACGTCAATTTCGTCATTTGTTTCGAATTCAGTGCTTGTGGTTATATTGTAGCTGCCGGCTTAACGTGCTACAATAGTTCAGGTAGGCATTGTCTACATATTTCGAAGAGAACGACATTATTCTTAAGCTACAAACTTAATGAACGAGCCATGTCAAATATTCAGAAAATTTCTCATACAATGCAATAAATTGCGTTCTATTGGTACAGCATCTGTCTCTACGTTGCTTCTCGCTTTCTCTCCAGTGAACCCTTCCATCAATAATTTGCATCACAAATTTCATGTGCTGGTTGTATTCCTCTCAAAGTTCATTAGCCTCAAGGGAAGGGCAAAACGTGGAAGCGCATTCATCCTCCCTTTATTGTCATTGTAGATCACGTAAAAACTCATAACATCCATTAATAGATTACTTATTTATCAGGATTTCCTTTTGCCACAATGTTAACGTTTAAAAAAAATAATAGAGAAAAACAATTTTAAGTATATTTTCATATAAGAAACAAAATCAATTATTTTTGTTTGGTGTTTTTGCTTAACGGAGAATATTAGTCCATTAATGTGTCCCGACTTGCCTACCATATGTGTTTCTGGTGAAACTGGTCACTGATTCTGTTCTTGGAGATCGTGCTTGACCATATAACACAGATAAATCCCTTGAATGTTGAAGGGATGCTAGTCTTGAAATATTGGTTAATTAGTTTTTGTCAGTGGACATTTCGCGAACATCATGTAGAAATGGATATGTCTGCCTATATATCCGAAGGCGTTATATCAGTTGAACACTTTTTGGCCCCTTACATGTTAATCACAAGACGAAGTTAGGATATTTTAATGTTGTCCTATGACAAATACTATACATACCATTAAAATTCAAAGGAATTCATAAGGATGTTTCCAATATTTCTAAAGGTTCTAATTCAAAAATGAAATCTTTGAGTTTTACGTCCTACGGATATGCCGGTTAGACTAAACGTGCCGGTGATGTTGAGAAATGAATAAAATAGTAGAATGAATAAAGTGGGAGGAAACGGAAGAGCCCCGAGGAAACCCACGCACACGGTGTTTGCCCACCACAAAATTCACTTGACGCAGCTTGGATCGAACCAGGGACCCTATGCACCAGAAATGAACGCTCTATCACTGAGCCACAGCGGCCCCAGATTTCATTCATGCCTGGATATTCCGGGAAGGTCATTGTATCTATGAGATGCTCAGCGCTATAGTTCTAAACTTTCCACAAGGTATACGGTGTTTTATAAAAAGGCATAGGCTTACATGACAAAGAAGGAGGTATTATTTTAATTCACAATACATGGATTAATAGTTTCATTATACCCTATAATATAATGGTAAAAACACTGTTTATAGTCAAAAAGTACTTTTATTACGTGTTCTTAATGATAACCCTTAGTAAAAACTGTTATAGGCTCGCAGAATGAGTCATCCTATTGCTAGAAGGAACGGAAAATACCGTGCACGATGTACTAAAATAAATTAAGAAAGTTTAGTGAGGAGTAAGGTGGAAATACGATTATCACAATTAAGTAAAACTTTCGTAGTGATATTCATTGATAGAACTTGGATAGAGACAGAGCTCACGTTTTCTTTCCAGTCCCCTCTTCTCTCTCTCTCTCTCTCTCTCTCTCTCCATCCCTCTTTCTTTCTTGTTACCTATCCTCGTGGCTATATGTTTACATGTACGTCTTTGGCGCGGGAGACCCGAGTTCGTTTCTCTGCATACGAAATCATGTGGTTTAGATTCTACGTTAAATTGCAGGGCCACGTCTCATATAGCTTTGATTCTGAAAGATACACTAAAATTCTAGTTCTTGGATTTGGTTTTTGAGTTTAACTTCCCGTTCAGTAGCGAAGCTGTGTAAGTCGTGGACCTGCTGTTTATCGTGGGATTCAAACCACATGAGCTCTCGCTAGGAATAGAAACCCGGCCTCCTACGCCAAAGCTCGTACGCTAACCGCTTAACCACGAGGGAGCTAAAATTTTCATACTATCTAGCTATGAACGAATTTTTTCGCATGATCATATATACTTGAACAGCTGCTAAGAATAGAATAAAAAAAGAAAATGAGAAAGTAGCATTATCACTGGAGTGATGAGAATTTTTTTTAAATAATAAGTAAGCAAATATGAACACAATTTAAATAATTTACGCCCCGAAGCAGAAAGTATACTCAAATGGCTGAATTTAAACAGAGGATGTACGGTGAACTTCGACTACAGCTCTGGGGATTCCCGGTGGATATGTTCAGCTATGTGAGTACCTTCTACCCAGTCCAGTATAGTAACTCTGATACACATTTTAAGCAGTAGTTCCTCTCATATAGCCCCGCTGGTGGAGAGTATCTTCATTTTTAAACAATCATCAAATGTGTCGTATTCAAGGGAAATTTCAGGGTGAAACCTCTACTTTGAGCAAGATGTGAAAAAAATATTCATCGTATTAAGAAATGTATACAGACATCTGAAACGATATTAATTTGGGACCTTGAACTCTGCGAACCCTTAACGAAATTCTGCGTATGTTACTGATTATCAACAAAGGAAAGGAAATGAAAGACTAGAAATTTTCCACTCCATGTTATGATTTATTTTTATTAGAGATTGATTTTAAAATGTATCTTATCTTTTGATTATTTGCGAAATATTTTGTTTGCGTTTCATAATCTGTTTCGTGATTATTTTCTACTATGTCCGTGGCAGCTTAAACAACCCTCATTTATGCTGGGGAAAACTAAATCGTATCATGTAGCAAATTAACAGGAAAAGTAATGTAAAATCTGAAGTTCATTCAACGAAACAAGTAACAGGAAAGTTTTAGAGTTGCTCTTTAAGTGGCACTGTTACGATGAAACCCGTTCTCCAATGACATAGAAAAATAAATGCCACTAGAGATCACTAAAAGCTACGCATGTATGATGACTAACTAACTAAACTAACTAACTGTATGGCCTATGGAACCCGGAGGTTCAATGCCGCGTTCACCAAAGCTCTCCACTGACTTCTATCCTTAGCCAATTGGATCCAGTTTCTACTTTGTATGCATGATGACTGATATATATATATTTTTAAGTTATTTCAGTTTTCCTAGACCATTAAAGTCTCTGCGTGACCTATCAGTGATTGAAGCATGCTAATTAGTTTCAAGGTATTAGAAGAATATTTCAATATTCTGTGCCTAGTTAGATGGTGATCACTGTTGACAACCTGAAAGTCCTTTCATAAAATTTTGGGAGGAAACTCTGCTTAAGAGAGATATTAAGTACAATAAATGTTAGAGTGATTTGTTACACGAAATTAAAGTATTTTATGCATAAAGCAGTGCCTTAAAAATGGACAAACAGCAGTGGATTCTATCTACTTGTTAACAGGGTATTTTTACGTATAGAGGTCATGAACAAATAATCATTTCTTCCACCGAAATAAAAACTATAAATTACAGTAGCTAATTAAGATTTTTTCTCAGAATTGGAATTAGCTTTCTTTCATATACTTTTATATTATGAATCCTAATAACTGGGAACACTGGAATCCTAATAACTGGGAAAAACAAATATAACTGGGAACACTGTATGAAAAGATTTCTTTATGTTAGTAAAAGTTTCTTATTAGTTACAGACTGTCTTCACGCATCAATGTTTGACTAACAGTGCAACTGTCAAGGATCGAATCTTATTTGAAGTGAAAACCTGTGTTTGTCTGTATTATCTTTCTTTACCTGCATATTTGAGTATTTTATTGCAGTCATAACAGTGCCAAGGTTGTGTTTAAATCACCAAACACAGTTTGTTTCATGCCGTAGTGAGTTGACATTCAAATCGCAAAAACTACTTTCACACCGCTGATTCAAAAATGTTAGGAGTACTATGTTGGTCGCAAAGTAAGCGATCAAGATCGTAGCTGAACTCCTTACTTTTGTTGTTTGTAGTGATCCAGACTTTCGCGACATAGGCAAAAGTATCTCTCAAATTCTGTTTGTAATTCCAATGGTATCGAGAGAACAAACAGTTCGTACCACAAATTGTCATTTCTGCATAGCAAACATTCAAAGTATAATAGCTACATCCAAACACAGTGTAACAACTAAATTTATCCTCTGTATTGTATCAAGGAGCTTACAGTTTCTTGGTTTATTCACTGAATGATTATTTTCTCAATTTGATGAATATAGTAATGTCTACATCTTCCACCTGAAAGGATTCCCACCATATTTTCACAACGAGATTAGATCATTCATATATTAAAACATACCACATTTCTAGATTAGTTGTGGAAGTAATGATAATGGCAACCTTCTCTTACGGTCGCGACGTTCCTCAGACCTTTCCCTTGTGATATTTTCCTCTGGGGCTACATTAAGATGAAGTTTAATATTGACATTACTGCATAAAATTGACAAACTACAAGCTCTAATAACCAATGTCATGCACATTGTTAGACGTAGCATGCCAGGCTGTGTGTGGCAGGAAAAAGACTATAGCCTCAAAATCTGCAGGAAGCTCAAAATATGCTGAGTTCCCTGACATAGAGTAACTCTGTTATTATCAGGGTTACAAGAGGTAATACGGGAAACCGTCTCCAAATATGACGTTTTCAATTTTAAATGAAGGATTTTTTTTTTAACCGGATGAGCCGTTTGGGCTGTACATATTTTAGATGCCCAATGTTGAATGAAAATTCAACGTTGCCATTTACCTGGACCCACAACGTAAGTGAATGAAGTTGTTGTTTGAAATTGGGATTGGCAATCGACACGTTACTCGTTAAAAAATAGTATCTTCAATCGCTTATTGTGTGGTTCCAGGTAAATGGCAACGTTGAATTTTCATAAGTGAATGAAGTTACTGTTTGAAATGGGAGCTAGCCATCGACACATTAGCGTAAAAGACAGTAACTTAATCCAATTATGGTGTGGGTCCAGATAAATGGCAACGTTGCATTTTCAATTAACATTGGGCGCATATAAAGTTACAGCCCAAACGGTTCGTCCGATTAAAAAAAAAAAAGAAAAATCCTTCAATCAATTGAATTTGAAAACTTCATATTTGAAGACGGTTTCGCCTCTTACATTTGTTGGAACTATGATAGTAACAGAGTTATCCTGTCAGGAGAATTTTGAGACACCCTTAGGGATGCGCACGAGTCGAGACATGTCTCGAATCTCGACTCGACTCGACTCGAATTCGAGTCGAGATTCGAGTCGAGACACACTTTGTAAAATTCGAGACGAGTCGAGTCAAACGTATTTCTCGACTCGAATTTTCGAGTCGAGACAGCTGGTAAAAATCTCGACTCGACTCGAATGTCTCGAAAATTTTTCTATAATTTTTAATATTATTTTGAAGAAAGTACTCGCTCAGAAACACTCGGCACGAGAATTTCGGAAACTGCAGGACTTGTCAGGTGTTCGAGGAGTGCTGTGGTGATTATCTTCAACAAGTGGCGAAACCAAGGGGAAAAGACGTCCAAATGTCGAGGGGTTGGGAGCCCCTCACCTCATTACAGATGTCGAACGTCGTAGACTGGGCAGACTGGTAAAACAGAACAGGCAGCGAACTCCGTCGGAACTAAGATCAGAGTTTAATGCTGGGCAAAGTACAAGTGTGTCTGAACTAGTCTTGTCAAATTTCCGGAATTTTTTGAACCTGTTTTTTAAAAAAACGTTTTTTCGATTTTCCGGAAAAATTGATAAAAATAAATATGTTTCTATTAGGTTAATTTTACTAGTAATGATATCTCTTTTTTTTTCAAACACGCGAATAATGTAAGTTCAAAAATTTCAATATTGCGAATATTAAAAAATAGCACTCGAAAATAAAACTATTCCAATTATTATCTATATATTAAAATACTAGATTTACGCGTATATGTTTCTCCTCACAGAAAAGTTTATATGTTTGTCTCCAGTCCTTTCGAAAATGAGATCTCGAACCCACAAGTGCTAGAAACGTGCCGTTTTCATTTGTCGATTCCAAATTTTGTGTAAATTGTGCAGTTCTAATTGAATATTTTTATTTAAAAAAAAAACATGGCCATTAGTTCTTTATTACATTTTTAGGGGTACACTAGTAGCACTGTGGGGGCGCGGTGGATCAGTGGTAGGGCGTTCACCACCGGTGCTTGGGGCCCTGGTTTGATCCCAGATCGCGCCGTGTGGACTTTGTGGTGGACAAATACTTTGCTCGTGGGTTTTCTCGGGTTTCTCCCGTTTTCTCCCACTTTCTTCATTCCACTATTTCATTCATTTCTCATCATCACCGTCTCCTTTAGCCTAACCGGCATAACCGTGGGACGTAAAATTCAAGATTTCATTTCACTAGAAGTACTGAATTTTTTGAAAAAGTAAAGCATCATACTCTACGAGTTATATATTCCAACATCACATAGTTGTATATAGGGGTTGTATATCTGTCAGGCGTTTGTTTCATGGCCAAATGATAATGAAAACGAAGGATAACCATTTCACCAGTCTAAGATTAATCTTCATTGTTTGGAGAGGTTTTTTTTCAAAAAACACCGTTTATCACTGACATAATTAATTGTGTGTGTACTCTATTTACTTATTAAATAATGCATGCAAATGCATGCATACACGATATGAGCATTCAGTAAATGGATACTTGAAAATTTGAATTCAATTATCTATACAAGCCGGCTACGAGTCTTTTGTTAGCCGGCTAGGAGTGCAGTCCAAACTGCTCTTTGGATTGAGCTTCTTACCGGATGTGTAGCCTACCGAAGGACCACACAGATGTTATCGAAACTATTGTGCTATTGTATTTTTTCTTTTTTTTGTATGCTTTGGCAGAAACTTCTGTAGATATCGAAGCCCACCAGTGAGGCCATATCTCGCATCTTGGTGCTAGATCTAGCATAATTCACTCCCATTTAGCATCTAGCATCTTGACTTTAGCATCTTAGCAAACTCTCATTCTTTCCTCTGGAGAACAGAAAAAGAACGAAAATTTAGATGGCTCACTGACCGTTGGGAATTATCCCTTAGTTGAAGCGATGGTTGGAGTAATAAAACCAGTTAGTATTTCCGCTGTTGTATTGTTGAATTCACAGAAATGTTCAAAAATAAGCAAAACGTGACTCTGCACAAGATGTTTACTTAGCCATAGTTTTATTATTGTCAACTGATCTCTGAGTGTCTGGGATGTTTCTGTCCCTTCTCAGTTTACAACTTCAGAGGGGAGGGGTATGATCGTCAGAGTACACCGCTAAAAGAATTGCTTCAGTGCTGCGTCGGAAGCGGCATGGTTTGTATATATTTCTTAAAATGTTATCCATTCATAACGTATAAATTCCCCCTTCCTCCCCTGATTCTCTTTCCAATACAGAGAACCGACTCTTTAAATGAAGAAAGAACCCTGAACCCTCCCGAAAATACAAAAATGAATGATGCGTACAAATAATAAATCTGTGGATGAATCAAATAATGCAGATACATGAGAAGATGATGACGAAGATAACCTTGCTTGATGCAGCGCAATCCGCCACATGTAAATAGATTTGAAGTGTTCATATTTGTGTATATGTATGTGTGTATGTGCTTGTTTCTGAGTATTTATATGCGCGTGTATCTTGTAATTGTTACATTAATATCCACTGGATTAAGTGAAAGTATAAAATGGATTTGATAACTGCCAATTTGACGTCACCTTGGTAAGTCATTATTTCTTAATATTTAGTAATATTAAATTAGATTATAGTTTAGCGTCGGTTTCAGGAGCAAAGCTCTACAAGACGTGAGCGTACAGTCGGATTTGAAATGCGATCAGAGTTTCACCATTTATTTCAGCGACCGCGAAAACTATGAATTCTACAGTAATATCGGCCATTTCCTACCACTTTTACATGTCCCTGTAAACGCCCCCCCTGAGACCCCTGGTTGGATTCCGAGACATGTAAAAGTAATCCAAAATGATCTATATTAGTGTCAGATTCATAGTTTTTGCGGTCGCAGAAATGAATGGTAATACTTCAACAGGCGTTGTCTTCCAAATACTGCCAACATGCGAAGAATGGGTATATTCAGCTGTCTAATATAAATAAAACAAAAGAGTTTGTTTGTGTGTTTGTCTGTGCGCGGCCTGGGGACCCAGATCAAGACGAAAAGTTGTTCTCAAATTTCGAACCAGGGGAATCTCAGAGGGGCGTTTACCGGAACCGGCTTGGAAACCAGACAAATTGACCGAGAGTTACCAAATTTTAGTCACGAATACCTTGGTCCAGACTCCAGACCAGAGTTAAACGATTTTGTCAAAATTCGAACCAGGGGAGTCTCAGGGGTCGTTTACCGGGACATGTAAAAGTAGTAGAAAATAACCGATATTAGTGTTGAATTCATAGTTTTCGCGGTCGCTGAAATCAATGGTGAAACTCCGATAGCATTAACTTCCAAATTCATGCTATGCTGCACCGGACCGGGGGCCACCGGGGGGAGGGGAGTTGAGATATCGAGACATATAAAAGTAATCCACAATGACCGATATTAGTGTCAAATCCATAGTTTTCGCGGTCGTTGAGATCAATAGTGACACTTCCATTAGCGATGATTTGCAACTTTAGCTACAATGTATGTGGGTCGGGAGTCAGCGGGGGTGGGGGCAGATACCGAAATAAGTAAAAGTAATCCAAAATGACCGATATTAGTGTCAAATCTATAGTTTTCGCGGTTGCTGAGAACAATGGTGACACTTTCATTAGTGATTACTTGCAAATTCAGCAAATGCAGTATGCGAGCCGGGAGTCAGCGGGAGGGGGGAGCGGAGGATACCGAGACATCTAAAAGTAATCCAAAATGATCGATTTAGTTTCAGATCCATAGTTTTCGCAGTCGCGGAAATGAGGGTAATACTTCCACAGGCCTTGACTTCTATACGAAGAATGGATATATTTAGCTATTTAGTATTTATATATATACTGATCAAAAAATTAGGGAATCAGATGAAAACACATGTAAAACTTCTTACGAATAATGTGAGAACACTGTATCTTGTCCAGTTCAGATTAAAATCATGAAGGCCCAACGTGCAAACGAACCGTTTGGAACATCTGTGCACGTGATCAGTGACGTGGCGCTACCAGATATCATTTTGTAGTGTGGCGTTGCCAACACATTTCAGCTCCAGGATACCTTTGTTTTCATTGTGTTTAGTGCGTCACAAATCTACGTAGTGAAATTGCGCAACAACGTGATTTGCCAGAATCGCTGGCATGGCGAGCTGTCGGCAGGTTGGAAGCTGGTCAGTCATGGCGGGAGGTGGCACATGCCATAGGAGTGGCACAAAGTGTGATTTCCCGATTGTGGAATCGATTTCAAACAACTGGAAGTGTTCGAAGAAGACAAGGACAGGGCCTTCCACTAGCAACCAAAGCCAGAGACGATCGTTATCTCTTGTTAACAGCCCGTCGAAACCGGCGTCAGAATACAACTCTGCTCCCGCAAGCCTTCCGAACAATAACAGGACGCACAACATCCACTCAAACGGTCCGCAATCGCCTTCAAGAAGGTGGTCTCTACGCACGTAGGCCTATGGTGTGTATCCCATTAACTGCACGACACCGTGTTGATCGAAGAGCGTAGGCGGAGGAACATCGTGGGCGGGGACGTAATGAATGGGGCAATGTTTTGTTCTCTGACGAGTCTCGATTCAGTGTAGAGCCTGATAATCGACGTGTTTTCATCTGGAGAGAGTGTGGAACACGACACAATCCCATTTTTGTGCGAGAAAGATCCCAGTATCATGGTGGTGGACTGATGGTGTGGGCAGGAATCAGCATTGGTGGGCGTACTGAACTCCACATCATCCGAAATGGCTCTTTGACGGCTCTCAGATATAGGAATGAGATCATGAAAACTCTTGTTCTTCCTTATGCTGGTGCCATTGGTGATTCGTTCCTTTTCATGGATGAAAATACTCGTCCTCACAGAGCTCGGTTAGGGGATGAGATGCTGGAAGCTGAGGGTATCGTTCGGATGAAGTGGCCAGCATGCTCTCCGGATCTCATTCCAGTTGAGCATGTCTGGGATATGCTTGGCAGACGAATTGCCGCTAGGCCAGTAAATCCAACAACCATTCCAGAGCTGGAAGTCGCTCTTCTGGATGAGTGGCACAATATCCCCCAAGAACTCATCGATAATCTGACTGAATCCATGCCACGCAGGTGCAAGGCTCTGTTGGCTATTCGAGGTGATCATATGACATATAAAGGAACAATCAGTGTTGTTGCCTTGCCTGTTTGTGAGCAGTTCGAGAGGTGCACACATAACCGTCTTGTGTCATGAACAATGTGAACAAGGTTTTCCGTGCCCCAACACCAGTATGTGCCCCATTTTTCTAGTGTATCTTAAAGCATTCTTTCTTGTATGATATATATGAGTCAAACACAAGCTTATTCATACACTATCTTAAGGTCTTGTGTGATATTTCAGCTGAACCCCTAATTTTTTTGAGCATTAGTACCCTAAGGAGGATGGTGACATGTAAAGATAATTGAAAATTATCGATATTAATGTCAAATTCATAGTTTTGGGGCTCCACAAGTTCATTGGTGACAGTTTTGGTGCCCTTTGTGTTCAAAATGAAACGTATTCTCCTCTTGCGAAGAACGGATATTCTGCTAGTCTGTAATAATAACTAACGGAAGTTTCACTTAATATATTTCTCGCTGCTCAAATTTACTCACTTGTGCGGTATATGTGTGTAAAGTAGAATTAAAACCTGTTGCTTTAAGTATTTTTCCGTTAACGAAATACATTGCATATACAGTAGGACGTCGATAATCCTAACGGCAAAAATCCGAACGCGGTCTCTAGAAGCTTTTTACATTTTCTCTTAACGCTAGCGTTAAACAATCAATAGCATGACCATCGACGTTATGTGAAGTCAGTGTTTTTACAAAAGTTGATTTATATGTAATTGTTTGTCAGGTATTTTTATTTTTATTTTTTCTTAGGCCTATAACTTTTAAGTGTGACTTACAAGAACAGTGTTATTTAGAGTACAAGCAAGTTCTTCAGAAACATTAAACGTAAGTAGCCTTACGTACGGTATTGTAATTACTGTATGTACTGAATAACCACTGTATCGATAGAACATACTGTACAGTACATGTAAGCCTAAATGGCATTTTCTTGGTCATTTTCGAAAATCCGAACAATTTGAAAATCCGAATACCTGTGGTCCCAATTAATTCGGATTTTCGACTTCCCACTGGTGTATATGCTGCAGACATGTTACAGCAAGATTACTAGCATCAGGCCAACAAATAGTTTTTAAACTATATTTTCCTGTTTTTGCCAATATTTCCGAACCAATGATTTTTTCTAATGGTTTCAAAATTTCCGGAATTTTACATAGAACAATGAAGATATCTCTATGAAATATATGTTTGATTTAACATATTAACTAAAATGATTCTGTGATTAACAAAAATGATGATTCTGATAATACCCAAATTTTCCGTTTTTTCCCCAGCTCGGGAAAACCGTAAGAAAAACTTTTTTAAAAAATCCGTTTTTTTCACAGGCCTTCACAACACTAGTCTGAACACACAGTGCATCGAACACTCCTAACGATGGCGAATGTTAACACCACGATATCGGCAACTATAGCTGAAATGAACACGTGACCATCGCCACTAGACCTTGGCACAATGGCAGAGCGTTGCATTGTCTGATGAATCCTGACATCATCTTCATCATGACGATGTGAGGGTGCGAATCCCTAGTGTTCAAAGGGAATAGCTCCTTGACATCTGTACTGCGGGACGGAGACAAACTGGCTGGGGCTTAATTATTATCTGGGAAACATTCAGGTGAGCATCCATGTATCTAGTAGAGCTCGAGTAAGGCACCATGACGGCCGAGGCGTCGCACGCTGCTTGCAGACTACGTACACCCCTTCATGACGGCCATGTTTCCCATCGATAGTGGCATTTTTCGACAAGATAATGCACCATGTCACAAGGCCAGGAGTGTGATGGAGTGGTTCGAGGAACACAGGAGCGAGTTCCAAGTGATGTGCTGGCCCCCAAACTCTCCGGATCTGAACCCAATCAATCACATTTGGGATGTAATTGAACGTGACGTGAGGGCGCATCACCCCCTCCCCGGAATTTACGGGAATTAGATTACCTGTGTGTGCATATGTGGTGCCAACTCTCTCCAGCGACCCACAGAGGAACATTGCGACCATGCCAAGACGCGTTGTCGTTGTTATTCCTGCCAAAAGGTGGACATACTAACAATTAGGTAGGTAGTCATAATGGTCTGGCTGATATGTGTGTATATTTTAACTCGTATATTTTGTCTCGACTCGAATTTCGAGACGTCTCGACTCGAATTCGAGTCGAGTCGAGACAGAGACTGTCGAGTCGAGACACGAGTCGAGACAGCAACATATTTTCGAGTCGAGACACGAGTCGAGACAACATTTTCTCGAGACGAGTCGAGACAGGCTTAAATCTCGACTCGACTCGACTCGAATGCATCCCTAGACACCCTGTATGAAGCACAAAGCTTGTTCGTAGCTCCGACAGTGATATACATTTTTTTATGAATATTCCGTATCCACTATAGTCCGCAAGGGGCATTTCGTTACCTTGCTTGATTATGCAGATTTTAATATTATATATATATATATATATATATATATATATATATATATATATATAATACAAGTATAGCGTAATGTATATAATTTTATTATGTTTATAATATGTAAATGTACGTAAATATCAATCAGAGAATTATCCCAATCATTTATATAGGTCTATATACTTTTTTTTAAAAAAAAGATTGAGTTTCAGTTAGTTAGATCGAATATTACTCTCGAGCCCAGGGACGGACTGGCCCACCCTGCCACCCTGCAAATGCTGGGTGGATCCCCCAAACAGGTGGGCGCCCTCCACCAATTTTAAAAAGATGTACTCAATTAAACCTACCAGCATCAAAAATATGGCAGGGTAGCTCCCGCAAACATGTGTTTTGCATAAAAAAGACTTAAACTTTCATGAACAGACCTTATTTTTCTTCACGTTTATCGACTTGAAAATATTCCGTCTATGAGACAATTAAGCCCTAAAACATTGCGTTGTTTGTGATACAGCAGCTGTTAAAAACGAGCACGTTAACTACTACCTCTTTAAATATAAAAAACACAGTAGATTTCAAGCTGTTATTGGATTTGATACCATTGCCTACTCCGGTCCTTTTACAAGCCGGCGAGTGGCGATGTTTTAAAGAAACAATAGTTTCGTAGATATTGTTATTGTGGAAAGTGGAGTTGGAGCTGGAACGTTTTGAACTGCATTGTCCTCAGACCAAGCTTCGAAGAAAGAAATCGGATCAGGCTTCATTGTTTTTTTTTTTTCAGTGCGGTAAAGCGAAAAGAAATTAGTCGCCACTATCAACGATTGTTTTATACAAACCTCAAACAATTACTATGAAGTTGCTGCCCTCGGCTCGTGTTTTATTTGTATATTACATCGAAGAGCAAATCCGATAGCAGCAATTCAATTATTGGAACACCAGTTACTTGTCGTTTGTCGTGGAAGACAGATGTGGTTGTGTCAGTATGGATGGCATCCGACTGACACTACAGCCGATTTTTCGGTTGTAAGATTACTGTTATATATATATATATATATATATATATATATATATATATATATATATATATATATATATATAAAGTGGTGCTAAAAGCGATAACACAAACGAAGATGTGATTTACAGAAAGCTGCATCTGACCCAAAACAACGCAGGCTGTTTGAATCTGTGAAGCCCCGAGAAACAAATGAGTATGATGTGACTCATTCGAGTAGTGTAGGACAGTTGCCAGGTTTTTTTTTTTTCTGTCTAAGGTGTTTATAAATTATAATGTACACACCACGTCTTTGGATGATTTCAGTCAATTGTAGCTTACCTTTTATGGCTATTTTTACTTGAAATTACCCAACTTGAACAGGCGAACACGAAATTAAGTTGACTTGAGATTAGTTTTTTCTTATTGCACATGTACATATTTTGGGTTTTCTAAAACATGACACTCATTTGTTTAAATAAAAGGTTCAAATTCATTACATAAAAAAAAACAATGCCGTTTAAATCCAAATCCAACTTCATTAAGGAAGAATTGATATATAAAAAAATAATAAAATATGACCGATAGTGTCGAATCCAAAGGTTTTGGAGTCGCTCAGATGAAGAGTAACACTTACGTTTTCATTGAAATCCAAATTCAGCCCCCATCAGTACTCCTAAAGGGGGAGAGTGACATAAAAGTAATTGAAAATGACTGATACCAGTGTCGAATTCATAGTTTTTGGGGTCTTAGTTCATTGATGACAATTTTGGTGCCCTTTATGTACAAAATGAAACGTATTCCCCTGTGCGAAGAACGGGTATTTTGTTAGTATTTAATAATAAGGAACAAAAGTTTCACATGTTAAATGCCTTAATATATTTCTCTCTGCTCAAATTTACACTTGTGCGGTATATATATATATATATATATATATATATATATATATATATATATATATATATATATATATATATGTGTGTGTGTGTGTGTGTGTGTGTGTGTGTAAATAAGATATCTTTTTCTGAGCTGTTCAAAAAATATACAAATAATAAAGAGGGACTTTAACCAGGAATCAGAAAACTAAGAAGTAAAATTAAAACCTGTTGCTTTAAGTAGTTTTCCTGCTAGCGAAAAACATTGTATATACGCTGCAGACACGTTACAGCAAATAAGATTAACCTGAGGCGAAGAAATAGTTTTTAAATTATATTTTCCGATCTTTGCCGATATTTTCGAAAGATTTTTTCATGGGTTCAAAATTTCTGAAAATTTTACTGAGAACAAGTAAGATACGTATTTCCATAAAATATATTTGGTTATAAGATACCGGTATTAACTTAAGTGATTCTGGTCCCGTTATTTTGACAATTCCATGCCATAAAGCGGTAACTATAAGATTGCTTAAGATAATTTAAATCCATCTATCTTAATTTATTTTATTTTAGTATCTTTTGTTGCCAAAACTCCATTCTATTACGCTGGTAATATTAAATGAGTGGTGCACATATATTTGTAGACACAAATTTTCCCCTATTCTAATACAAGAAACATAAAGCTCGGGAAAAAGCGGTAAGAAACTTTTTTTTTAACTTCATAACACTAGTCATGACTACGCGGAACGTGCAACGGTGGTTTAACAAGTTTAAGGATGGTGACGAAACACTCGAAGACGTACCAACTGCCGTAAGACCAACACATGTAAAATAAAGATCTTCAGACAGTATTTGAAGCGAACAGTGGAAAGACATGTGAGGAAATGGGACTAAAATTCAGTATGAGTTTAGAAGCCATTCGGTAGCACCTCCATCAACTTAGGAAGCACTACAACTTGGGTCGATGGGTTCCACATTATTTGAATAGGGGACGGAAGGCAACACGAGAAGACACCTGTGTTTCTTTGCTGTCTCGTCTGAGGAAGGAGCCATTTCTGGACAGGATATTGACATGTGATGAGAAGTGGATCCTGTATAAAGCTCCACAGCAACGTCATCATAAGTTAGCATGCAACGAACCTGTTCCAAAACAGCCGAAATCAGCACTGCATCAGAAGAAGGTCTTCCTGTGTGTTTGGTGGACTACTCGCGGCATTGTACATCTCGAACTGCTACTAGCTAGTCAGAGCTTTAGCACAACTCTGTACTGTCAGAGTTGAGCCGTGTTCCAGAAAATTTCAAAACTCTGGAGCCAACACTTCTGAATCGAGAAGGGGTCCTGCCGTTTCAGGACACCTGTACCAGGTAAGACTCACGTGACTAGAACGACCCGGGACACCATTCTACGCCTTGAATGGGAAATAATATTACACCCCCCATACTCCCCAGGCATTGCAACATCCAATTATCACCTGTTCCAATCCTTGGACAATCAGCTTAAAGGACACAAGTTCAAATCACTTGTAGAGGTGCAAAATACACGTTATACTTTCTTCGCTTCATGGGTCACCATGTTCTACAGCGATAGAATTCGTGGCTTCCAGGACGTTGGCAAAAAGTCGTCGATGCTGATGGGGACTATTTTTGATCTTCCAGGAACTTCTTAGGTGACATATCGATGTTCAAAAGTGGTGGGTTGAAAAGCGACAGAACTTTTTTTGGTTCCTTCAAACTTTTACGTTCTGAATTTGTGTAGATTCAAGCACTACATGTTCCAGTGATCCTAGTTGGTTGTAAAACCTTTGATTCATGCCTTAAGTAAATGTAATCTTTATAACGTATTGTACGGTTCATGTCCTGTAAATTGTTGCGTCATGCTTTTCTTTGATTGTATATGTTTTGAATATGGTATCTTCTCTATGCTTGAGTAAAAGCGTTGTACATGCTCTTCTTCCTGTAGTTGATTCATCCCACTATATTTCCCATTTTCTGATTACTTTATGCATAATATCTGTTCGTGTTTACAATTATCTTCCTAGTATTTTTTCTACTTTATGCTATTGATTTCTTCTTTGGCCTTTTATTATTGTTACGTAGGTAGATGCATTGGCATAATTTCTGTGGCCTTATTAATGTCTTTGAGCTCAACATATAAGAACAACATTTTGGGAGTTTTTCGGATGATGAGCACAAAAACTTGACCCGTCTTGACCGGTAGTTAATGACAGTTTCTACTGGAACTGTGGTACACCTTATAATTTTAAGTCATAACTGAAGTTTTCGTTTTCCAGTTGATATTATTAGTGCGTGATATTTTTCAATATTTTTGCTATACTTTCAATGCAGCTTTTGAATGTCAAATTTTCATCAAGATTTATTCATGTTATTTGGTTTCTTTCACTCTCATTACTTTTTTGTTCTCTACTTTTATGGTTAGATTTCTTAGTACAACCTATGATATATATATATATATATATATATATATATATATATATATATATGTGTGTGTGTGTGTGTGTGTGTGTGTGTGTGTGTGTGTGTTGTTGTTGTTGTTGTTATTGTTGTTTTTGTTGGCGATAAATTTAATTTATTATTACTACAACATCCTGTTATTTATTCATCGTTATATTTCCATTTCTCTTCTGGGCTTGGGAGACACTATTTCGATTCCCGGCGATGGCTCATATGGTTCCCATTCCACGTTTACCTAAAGGCCACTTTTGCTATAGCTTCGCTGCCTAGAGGAACAGTAAACTCAAAATCAACTCAACTGTTTCTCATCTGCTATCACCTTCAATCAATGAGTATATCATCGACATATGCTAACACGTTTCTAACTTATGAGATGGATCCTAGTTCTAAAAGACATAGTTCCACAGCTATATTCGAAAATGTTTGGACCATATACTAATCCTTGAGGACATCCTTTTGTTGTTATTACCTGTGCATTTTGCATTTTAATTGTGATTTTAATATCACTACTCCTGTTCTTGCAATAACCTATTAATGTATAATATGAATCTTCTCGATAATTTTATTGTCTCATATTATTGAATAATGCTGAGTGCATGCCCGGACTGGCGCAGGTGGTTAGGTGTCGATCGTCGCCCAAACAGGAGCCAAATCAGAAGGGAGGCAAATGAAAATTTTAATAAAGAAAGGTCACATAAATTTTGGAATAAAATTACGTAGATCGAAATCGAAGTTCATTATACCAATTTCTGGTAGCAAAATTAAGATTTACTATTAATAATTTCTTTCCTGATCTTTTATCACGTTTCAACAATAGTAGATAAGAAAAATATGACCACTCTGTAGGCATATATGTGCACACGACTTTCATAAAAAACAATCTGGGTACTTGTTATAGTTCGCGGGCCACAAGTTCTTATTGATATTAATGTCCTCACGAGAAGAATTTGTAGTGCTTGCTCCGAAAGGTACATCCCTTCCGGAAAAATATTTCGGGGTACGTGCTTGTGGGTGTTCCTTTGCAGTTTATCTTACCCCTTGTTCCCGAATACTGAAATCGCCAGTGCTAACTTTACATTAATTTGTCCGTAGTTTTTTTTATTAGAAAATTACAAATTTCAGCCATCCTAGGAGGAGATTTTTTTTTAAAAAAAGTATGCTAATGATTACTATCTGTGTTATTCTCATAAATATGGTTACATAACATAAACCCTGATTCTATATTATGATCTTTGTGGTATAATGTACGGTGTTGCTACTAAAAAATACTGTACTTTATCTAAGACAATAGTGTACTTTTCTTGTGGGAAAACAGTGGTTAGTTGGAGTAACAGTGGTTTGGGGGATTGAGAATTCGGGACCAACACAACTTGTCAGCCGCCGAGGCCAATTAATAGACAATCCGCCCCTGGCTGCGTTTCATAAATTTTCAAACGCACCTTCCTCATCTGCAAATATTCCAATAAAATATTTTTCTCAGGATGGTTCCTACGATATACAATGCTTTATTATTATAATTTATCTTCAGTTTATTTTCTTTTTTTGTACGTAAATAGGTTTCCATTAATTCATATTTTCTTTCTCTAAATTAATTTATTCTTCTTAGAGTTAGTTTTTCTAAAATTTATTCTGTTGTGTTTTTTCGTTTGTATGGTTTTAGGATAGTAGAATTCTTATATTTTTTTAAGCTGATGTTGGTTCCATCCATTCTTCCGGTACTCTATATGTTGTTTAAAGCATTTATTACAAAATCTAGTTAATACCAGTGTTAATTGTCATTTCAGTTCAATTGTTGCTTCCGTTCTTATTCTAACAGGGCCTGGATATCTCTTTGGGATCAAAAGATCCAATATATTTCATGGAAAAAATTTATTGTAGGGCTTATATCTGGAGAACTACATATAGTTTTGCTAAACAAAAACTGTCACTTAACACAGTATAACGTGCTTATTCCGTAAAAAGTACGAAAACTCGATTTAGAGGCCGTACAAAAAATTCATGGCCCCTGATCCAAAAAATCCAATATATTTCAATCAATCAAAAATTTTCTTGTACGTCTTATATTTCGAGAACTACATATAGTGTAGCCGAACCCAAACTATCACCTAACTCAGTGCGATGTGCTCATTCCGTAAAAAATATGAAAACCTGATTTAGGGGCAGTTGAAAAATGTTGTGGTCTCTGATTCTAAAAATTGGCCAAGATCGCAAACTTTTGATACATTTATTTGAATTATTCCTAAACTTTTTGATTTTAATCTTTTAAAGTTTGATTTAATATCTGCAATCTTCTGTTCCGTAATTTGTCTTGATTCTCTTTCTTTTTTGAAACGCCTTTCCATTTTTCCTTTTAATTCCTTTTCAGACCTGTAAGTTTAATTTCTGTTTGATTAACTGCCAATTTATTTTGTCAATACTTTAATTTATTCTTTCTTCTTCTATGATTTCGTAACATCTTCTCATGTTATTGCCCAGCTTTAACATTATTTTTTTTTCTGGCCACTATCTCTTCCAGAATAAATTACTTACCAGTTTATTGTATAGTTTGACGATGTATTGTCTTTTATGCTTTATTTCTCTTCCTACTGCTTTATTTTGAAAAGTTGGTGAATGGAACTTTAAGTAGTAACACTGATATACGTATATCACGTGGAATTGGTTAGTGAAATATTGAGTGATAGACTATATTGGTTAGGTAAGATAGATAGGTGATATCTGCTGAAGTGGAGAGATATAGGTGATTTAAAATGAGAAACATATTTGAATTTCAAAGAGACCAAATTGTGGTTGCGGGATTAATAGTGGCAATTGCATTTAAGGTGAGTACACGGCTGGCCCGAGGCAATTTCCCGCCCCTTGCAAATGCCCCTTTTTCTCAGAAAGAGCAAGTTTTAAAAGCCATGATTTTAAGTATTCTACCGCATTATGAACAACGAAAGGGATGAAAAGAACACTCGCACTCAGAAATGCCTGAAAACTACCAATACAATCTCGTTGCCTTTGTACTTTCTTTAAATAATAATCTATTATTTTAATGAAAGATAAAGCGAACACACCTACAGAGGAAAAATGGCAATCCCTTTTATAGAATTCAATATCGAGCTTCAATCTCAATACATCAGTATGCAATTCCAGTGTAACTATCATTTTTATCTTTATTTATTGATTTTCCTTATACAACTGTTAATATTTTTTAAAAAATCTTGTTTCCAACTTCAATGATAAAGAAGTTTTTTGTGACAAAAACAAGGCTATTTTTCATATCAAAACTGTGGTAACTAAGTAAATGGAACAAATGTTTGATACTGTTTGAGAATTGAGTTTTTGTATTTCACAACTATCAAGCAATTTATGCTGGGATTTGATTGAGCATTTGCTTTAGCACTGTCTATGTGACCATGTCGTCACTAATCAAAACAAGTAGGAGGCGAAAGTTCACAAATTTTCGTTTGAACCAGTCAAACTAAGCAAACTCTTTTCAGACCTGCAAATTGAGGACTTCTTGAAACCTCCAAAGAACGAAATAAGAAAAAATTCTAACTTCTTACGTATAGGTGACAGTTTCTGTATATATATATATATATATATATATATATATATATATATATATATATATATATATATATATATATCCAATCTTATCAAACAATATGGAATTTGCATCAAGCATTCAACCACTGTATTTTACCCATCATAATGTTCAGATGATCGAATATTTGGCAATAATTTGCCCTTCAAGTAGTAAATTATTTACTGATTAAATTTGAATCTCAGTAATTGAAAAATGGCGGTATAAAAGAATATGCCTTCTACTTGCTTTGATTAGTGACGAAGCTGAAAAGCGATGATTAAGGTGGCGAAGAATTTTGAAGGCTCGAACATGTAGCGCTACAACTGTCCGAGAATTTGAAGTCCCAAAGAATGTGAACTTAGACGCTGCGACCTACGTTGATATGATTGATTGGTGAACAGTAAATGTGACAGAACCACCTTTTAAAATTTATGTTGGTGCATATCAATTGCGGGACGTGTTAGCGTACATGTCTCCAGGAATATCTTGATATTTGATTGATTTATTTTTAGTTACAATCTTTTATGAACACTGTCATAAAGAGCTGTGCTGTGATAAAAGTAAAATATACAGGTACTATAAGGATAAGTTGGGGCTGCCTAAGCTAGTCGGTAAGACGGCTGACTTAAACACAAGAGAAACGGGTTCAAAATCGGGTCCAATGTGAAACTGTTGTGGCCCCGCACCCACAAGATTATTTGTATGGATGTCGGAGCCCCGGAGCACCCTGTGGACAAAACCCCTCCTTCCAAACATTTGAACTTGAAGGAGATGAAAAAGAATATTAAAAATGCAGCAATGGCATCTGAAGAAATTTTGTCTTTTCCGTTTCAAACACAGAACGTGGAGAGGATGATAAAATTTGTGAGTGAGGTGGCATCTACTGTGTGTGGACCACAGACAAGAGATGTTTTCGTTCTGGCTATCTTAAAATCACGGCAGCACATGCGTAATTTCTCATCAAAGTCTAAGCTAAGCTACTATAAGGCTAATCATTGTCACTAGACACTAGTAGATAGTGACAATTACCAGCTTGATAAAGACACACTGGTGGGCGGCCGGAACTCGCTTTGCAGCCACTTCCTTATGGTAGGTTCAGAGTTATTTCTTAATATGTAATTACTACATTTTAGAAATAAGCGTAGAGCTCAAAACCATTTCCTTTCTGAAAAAATTAATGACAAAAACATTAAAACGACAAGTTAAAAACAAAACACAAAAATGAATTATGATTTGCATAAGCTTTGCGTACACTTCAACCTTTAACTTTACATCATCACTCCCTTCCTCCCCGCCAGTGGATGATTGGTGATTTCTCGTGCGTGATGCAGGCATTGATACTTTCAGAAAGCCTTTCACTGCCTTCTTTTGTAATTGTTACTGTAAAACAAGGAGAAACATCGACATGAATTTTTGGTATATTATCGGATTTTCTCAAGTAGTAACAGGTTTTACGTATTTACAGACACAAGTTGTCACCTGACTGATATGATATATCAAAATGATTTTTGTACATGCTAAGGGACCAAGAAAGAAAAAAATCAATCAGAGTCAAGTCGTTAGATGAAGGACTTCACTAACCCATATAATATTTTACGTGATATTGATGTAAAGACATACAAAAATAACCCTATCACAAAATCAATTTCGTAAAAAAGTGTTGAAACATGAGACCCAAGTGGGTATGAAACAAGAAAAACAAACAAGTTAGATTTGAAAGAGAGAACATGATAATTATGATAGTTGCAAATTGTATTCGTATGTGGCATAGTGTTAGGGCTATATTTATCACTGTTACTATCATAAGAAAAGAAAAGAAAACATACTGATATAGCCTCGTTGCTGAACGGAACGTTAAAAAAATTCAAATAAAATCAGAAATACCCCTCATATATATATATATATATATATATATATATATATATATATATATATATATATATATATATATATATATATATATATATAGATATAGATATATATAGATATATATATATAGATAGATAGATAGATATAGATATAGATAGATAGATTGATAGATATAATTAGTCACTTTTCATGCATTTTATATATACAATATAGAAGTAAATAAAATATTGTTCCGACAGAGTAAAAGTACTATTATTATTGGTAACGAATGATCTATTTAAAAAAAATTCTAATATCTTTTAAAGTACGTATTTAGATTTATTCTTAAACATTGCATTTGTTTATGTAGGTCAATATTCTGCATTTAAACTTTGTTTCGCAATCAATAATAATAATAATAATAATAATAATAATAATAATAATAATAAAACGGTTTAGAAACTGGTTATATTTAAGACTGTATGTTATTAACAGCATATACTATACTGCCATTTTGATAGTCCTATAGTGAAAAGCTTGCTCAAAGGATACGTCAAATATCAGTTTCATCTTAAAGTACAGTTTAATTATAGCAAACATATTCAATTTTTAGATTTACAAAACAAAATTCACATTTTTTTATTTTCTTCAGTAGTAGGCATAAGGATTTACGCTCAAAAATATCATATTGTTTAGCTCGATGAATTCTTTTGATATATATCTCGTTTTTGGACAAATAATGATTCATTAAACACTAATAATATTGTAGCAATTTAAACATTTATTTTATATCTTAACATACAGAGAAGAAAGGACATTGACAGTACTAAATTTACGTTAAAAGCACATTTAACCTGAGATTATAAAAGTTCCAAAACGTCAAAGTCCTTCTTGTGCCTAATCAAAGATCGACAAAAACATGGAATAAATATTTAATATTGCTTTTTTTTTTAGAAGTATACAGCATTTAATGATAATTATAAGTACAAACAGATCATAATGTATAAACGTAATTATGGATTTTATATATCAAAATTAACAATGAGTTATTAGTAGAATAATTAATTTTGATTACTGACTTAAGGAGAGTGCCGTAATACATTGTTAGCAATAATGAACTATATAAACTTGTATATATTCAACTTTTTTATTATGGACACATTAACAATTAGTTATAAACAATATAATTTTCATAGTTATTTTAATTTCTGGACACTTAATTCAATATAGCTACTTCAAATTGGTGAACATTTATTACATCTATTGAGAAATTAAACACAGAATATTATGAACATGCAATAAGTATACATATAAGTGTATCAATCCCCATACGAAATTGAATAACAGCAATGTAATGGCGTATATATATTAACTGACAGATGAAAGTATATATATTGCTTATGTTGCAGGTGGTGATAATTCAGCTGGAAACATTTCGCTCAGATGCACTGAATATTATTACTGATTTACGGGACATATAAGGCCTGATGGAGAGGAGTTGGATGATTAGCATTGGTCAGACGAAGCTTGGTTTCAACTCGACAGGTACATAAGCAAATTAAGAGTATCCATGTTTGTAATTAACTGACAATTCGCATTGCATGAGTCTCTCCTTCACGCCCAAAACTCGACGTATAGTGTGCGATGTCTCGAAATACATCTTTCTTTACTCTTTCCGTATCACGTAGATCAACATTGCTTGTAGCCTGACTTCATGAGAAAACTAAAATTATTTCAACATGAAAGTGTAACATCACATACAACGCATGTCACCATGGAGTACTCGGAATCAATATTACTTCGGTATATCATTTTCAAGCCACTGTGGCCAATCCAGTCTACCGATCTCACAGCACCAAACCTTTTCGCGTGAAAAATGTAAGTCAGGTCCTTCATAACCCTGATATACTTGGAAGAAGAGGAGACTAACATCCAACGAACTGTAGCCAACAGCGAGAAGCGAATTTTTGAAAACAATTCAGCGTCTCAAGTCAACATTCATTGCTTATCCACAACACTCTACCAAATCCCAAAGTGTTTCAAATTTACTATTAATTACAGTTTCAATACCGATTTTCACTTTTGTGACCATAGTATGAAAATGGAAACAGATAGCATGAAGCAGTTTTCTGCAAACGATTTAGAATTCCAAGATAACATACCATGGCTATCCACAAAACTCTACCAAAATAAGAAGTTGTTCAAATTTACTATTAGTTCTGGTTTCAATACTAATTCCTGTGGAACAAAAACGGTAAATGCTATTTAAATAGGGCTTCTTGCAATCGATTCGGCTTGCCAGGAATAGAATCCATCTGCTCCGTTGACCCTTTATTCAAATTGAAAGTGGTTAATAATAACCATTTCCGGTTTCAACGTTTATCGCCACAGAATGAAAATGATAACACATAACAAGAAGAGACTTTTTCTAATGATTCAGCGTCTAAAGACAACATATCATGACTGCCCACAGCACTCTATCAAAACGCGATCATATTTACAATTATTTTCGGTTGTAATTGATTTCCTTATCGCAAAAACGGTGAAAAATATCAAGAACTGGCTTTTTGGAAAGGATTCCCGGTTCTAATATTAGCTCGTATCTCGTCCCTTAGGCTTCTATTCGAACCAAAAATTGTTGAAATAACAGATTGTTGGTTTCCATCTTTATTACCATAGAACAAAAACCGTAAGGCTAGGGCGCCGATCCTGGGGGCCAAGGGGGCCCGGGTCCCCCCAAAGCTCATGTGGGCTCCGCATTCTATTTATAAATATACAATATTTGACATAATTTGAATTAAAGTTATCTTAACATCCTCATATAAGCCTTCTGCAACGAAACACACATCTGAATGCCTCCCTTCCGCAAAGTTACAGAGAAATAGGCGCCCTTCCCGTAAGGGATAGCAAATAATTGCTTTTTGGTATGAATTCAGTGTCCGAGGGAAGTTTCTATCTTTGATCTTATTACTCTGTTGCAACCAGTACTTATAGATGCACTACTTTAAGTCAGAATACTGATTTTCTTATATTTTGGAGGTCTTACTTTTACGTTGTGAAATGACAGTAACTCGTCTTCTTGTCATTTTTATTTTTTTTCCTAACCTCTCTTTGTCGGAAACATATTCCAGTTCGCAATCAACTCAATTTTCTTCCGTTTACCGATCACCTCTTCATTTGACAGTAGATAAGTTCTGTCAGCAATGACACAATAGCCAAGTTTACGATCAAACAGTGATTGATTAATTGTACCAAATCTTTAGGAACATGAATCACTTTATTGATTGTTAGGTTCAATTATTTTTAACAGTTAATAGAAATAAATTAATCAAGGTTTAAAGTATGGGTCATATCAAGGTTCACAAACTTTAGGTAGCTCTTTTAGATGGGTCGTTAGCAATTCCTCAAAAATAATATAATAGTGAACATCAAGGAAAAGGTTCTGAATTTAAAATAAAAACCAGTTGAGAATGCTCCAATAGCATTGCCAGAACGAACTTAAAAAGAATGGAGATGTGGAGTGGGAAGGATAACTTTGATTGTTTCTACATGTAAAAGTAAATCTTCTTCTCCGTACCTTGTTCTATTTCTCGCAAACAGTCGCAAAATATCATCTTTCTATGACTTACAGTTCCCGAGATATGGCTCCTTAAATCTCCCGAAATTCGAACTTCTTTTTTCCAATATCTAGGGAATGGTGGCCAGTGGACCAGTATCCAGTTCATCAGTGACCACCGGTTACTATTTGGTACCAAAATGTTCAACATCCTCTTAGGTATTGATCAATACCAATATAATATCTCTGTGATTTACGATTCCTGTGATATGGCTCCTTAAATCTCCCGAAATCAGAACTACTTTTGGCCAATATCACGGGAACGGTAAATCATAGAGAGATGATATTGGTGTTAATCAAAACTTAACAGAATGGTAAACATCTTGGTACCGATATTAATTGGTCGCCACTGGCTAAACCAATGGCCAATTGGACAGTGTCCACCGGTTACCGTTTGGTACCAAAATAGGTACCATCCTGTTAGGTATTGATCAGCAGCAATATCATCTCTCTATGACGTACGGATAACAAGTTTTGGCTCCTTAAATCTCCCGAAATTCAAACTTTTTTGGCCAAAATGTCACGAACAGTAAGAGTGACGCGAAAAATTTAATAACTTTCTCAGATAGTTTTTGATGCTTTATCGAATGCAGAGTTCAAGATTTAAAAAAAAATCACAAATAACAGACAGACTGACAGACAAACAGACACAGAGACATAGAGAATTCAGTAACGAACTTTTTAAGTTCGTTGAATATCAAAATTCTCTTAGAATTTCAGGCCTATATTTTATCCTCCGTTTCCCTTCATATTTGTAATAACATTTTGTTATCATTCTGTTAACTACCACCTTGAACAAAGCTTTTCTACAATAATTAATTACTCCGAAAGTTGATGTAACGAAATAATTCATCATTATCATTTACTATGATCTGACGAAATAATACTTTAAACAGAGAGAGAAAATGTTCATACGTAACGATGTTTGAATTGTAAAAGTAGAAATTTAATTATAATACCTACAAACTTCTGTTTCCTTTTCTTTTCTTTTTTTAAGTTATAATAATCTTAGTTGGATTGCGTTAGCGAAGGACGGGATATGTAATGACATTTTTTCTCGGCTATAATCTTCTGGTTCGTTAGATATGGAATTTATACTGCGGTCACTCTATTAGAACGTGAGTGGTGTTTCTAGGGAAACATTTTGTAGTATTTGTGTTATGCGATTTATTAAGATGCGTAATCTCCTTGCATGTTGTTCACGTTTCCACAAGAATTTCCCTGTTGACTGCACAATGGGAAACAATTAAAAGATTATACTTGCGTTCGCCCCTAGCGGATTGCATTCAAGAAAAGCAGAAACAATACTGATGAAGTCGATATATTGACTCACATCGCCTGACAAGAGAACTTTGCCTGCTGCAATGCTTAGAATTAATGTTACTCGATTTATTAAACGTAGTTTAAATACTATAGGGACAACATCTCATCCAATAACGAGGAATGGACGTTTTCTTCTTGTTCACCTCAACCATAGGTCGGTGGATAACATAAAAAATTTAAAAGTTTTCTATCTCTTGAGAGTTATTTTATAGTTTGATAAAGTCTCTTCTTCGTAATTGCATCTAGACATTCTATACTTGGTCTTACTCTTCCTGGTTTTCCTCTATCAACACGGTGATCTAATCGGAATGCCGAATAAGATGGCCAAGCATGCTGTTCCTTCTGTTTCCTATTATATTCATGATCTGTCGTCCTTCATTAGCCTCTTTAGTACGTCTTCATCCCTTTTACTTTTGGTCTATGGTACGAGCAGCATTCTGTGCCAATAGCACATTTCAAGTAATTCCAGTTGGATATTTCAACTTCCCTCAATATCCATGTCTCTCATCCGTAAAACGCCACACTCTATACCAGTGTCTTAATAAATCGTTTTCGAATATCCATCACATTTCTTTTTAATTGTAGCAGTCCTCTTTTCCTATTGAATGCTTGTTTAACCTGCGTTATTCTGGAACTTACGCCTTTTTCACTTTTTCCGTCCGAGGATATTAGATTTCCTAAGTAGGGAAATGTCTTAACGTTTTCAATTTTCTCTCCCTTTAGGCATACGTTTGCCCCTTCCTGTTCTGCTCTTGTGCACTGTATAACTTTGATTTTCTTCTTATTTATCTTTATTTTGCATGTTGCTTTCAGTTGATCGTTCAAGTTTTTAAAGTGTTTCCTGAATGTTGTAACGTAACTTGAAAAACAAACAAACAAACATTTAAAATAACTGACAAGGAATGGATATGAACCTGTCATTCGAACATCAGAATCAAACCAAGTCAATTACATAAACATAACAGAAAATGTTCATGTACAAAAACTTAGGTGCCATGGAAAACGGAGTAAGTTCCTGCGGCTCATTATACCTGATAGTATAAAGAAAATCGCTGACTTGCAGTGAGATAGCTATTGCATCAACACTCTTCATTGAAAAATCATGCTTTATAGTTTATTGTCTTCAGCATGAAGCAAGCTTTCCAGAGGTGCTATGTGTTTGGGCTCACAATGTACTTGAACACGGAAAATTGGAAGAATGTCGGGTAAATTCCTTCCAGAAATCCCTGCCATCAACACCTCTGGAGTGGTCCTGGGTAAAAGCACACAATCTAAATATCTCGAAAAATACTATAGGGGATAAGAAATGTGTGTACCAAGTTTGGTATTGATAGATAGAATAGGAATTAGGTGAAAGCTTGTATTGGTATACAAAGGATTTCCTCATATCTATTCCGTCTATCGACAGGGTGAGGAAAAGTCCAATATCTCGCAAAATATTCAGATCAGCAAAATTTGGAAAAAAAAAAAACATCCAATGATTACAAACGCCATTCCCTATTAGTGATGAGCAAATGCAAGACCAAGACCAAGACCTTGCAAAATTTAAATGGAATCCCCATTTCTTATTGCACATGTGGATTCTCGAGAAAAAGGGACAGTGGTTTGACACAGAATTGAAAACAGTACCTTCACGGATGACACTTGAAGCGACACGCAAAAAAAAAAAAAAAAAAAAAAAAAGGATAGCAAAACGTTATGAAAATGCAAATTCTCTGTCCCGGCCTCCGTGGTCATACGGTTAGCGTACTGTACTGCGGTCACCAGTTTATCTTCAATATTCTTTATGATATGTGTACTTTCTACCTTTAGTATCTTGATCACGATCGCCAGGAAGAAAGTCTGGCCAGACCGGAACTGATATTAATGGTAGTAGCACTTATTTTAATAGCAACATTTTTTCCTTAATGATACATTATAAATACCGACTATATTACCATATGACTCTTTCGAGTTAATTGTATTTTACGAGAAACTTGTGCTCCACCATTTTACATATTCCTCCAAAGTTCGCACCTGTTATAGAAATAGTGATGTTATGGTTTAAGGTTTATCACTGGCGGTTTTTGACAGAAGTCACGTCGATGAAAAGAATCTGAATTTTATACCTATAAGGTAAAGGAGAAAAGCTTATTAAATTGTTTATTCAGCTCTATGAAACTTTCATCTCTTAGCATGTACCGATAAAATTTGAATTTTTAGCAATGTTTATTCCCTAAAGAGCCACCACTGAGCTTGGGAAATCCTGAAAAAATGGCTGAGTAAATCAAGTTTCAGAGGTACATAAAATCCTACGATTTAGGCCAAAATATAAGAAACAAGAATATATATATATATATATATATATATATATATATATATATATATATATATATATATATATATATATATAGAGAGAGAGAGAGAGAGGAGGGTTACCAAAGAGTACGCACGCCCTAAGAGCGCGCAGTGCCAATTACGCTGAAGTGGTAACACACAAAATTGTTATTGCTACGCTGTTTGATGCGTCTTTGTGTGAGAGTTGATACGAAGAAAAGGGAAGTTAAGGGATCGCTGCAAACAGAAAATACAGCTAAAAATAACTTTTTTGAATTCTTGATGTAATATTTTAATACTCTTAGTTAAGAAATTATTCTTATATAGCAGCTAACTACAGTACTCTTGTTGCATGATAAGGAACATGAATGCAGATAGAATTGTTTACCATGGCTTTCTTTCGGGGGTCTTGCATATGCAGTCACATGGATGAATTTTACTCGAGTTGACTGCTGTTTCCCAAAGAGTGTGCGTTAATGAGTTACAAAAGAACGCGCACGTACTCTTTGGGAGAATTTCTTTGATAGCGTGTGTGGGTAGCGGCATTCATATTACAGACTATGGTTATTCTTATCAGTTACTCTCGGAGTGTAATATGATGTTTGAATGGATTGTAGAATTTGTTTGTCTTCGATTCAAGCACCAACTGTAAATCATATATAAGAAGTATTTTAAATTCACAAAATTTCTTAAATTACAATGATGATGTGGTGTTCTGCCCGAAGGTAGGCCTTTGGTCCATGGTAGTTTGCCATTGCCTTTCATGGTATGATGATGTCCTCCTAAGTAGTGAGGAAATGATCAAAATAAAGATTCTGGAAGTGTTCTGGAGGGAGATGTTGAGTGAAATATGGCTTCGATTACGATTGTAATGAAACTACAAACTAAGAATTAAAAAAGACATACACTAAAGATGTTTTTCAGGATTTTTTTCCAGTTGGTGGAATAATGTAATGAAACCACGAACTAAGAATTTAAAAAATCATCATTAATTCTACTCATAAAAATCATAATTTGTGGGTGAAATTAAACGAAGATTTTCTCTAATGTTTTAAATTTCGTGTACGTTCATAATAAATTCTTTAAAGCCACATGGACGTGTAATGAAGAAATTGTTGGAAGCAAAATAGTTTAGAATTGCCTGTATACGAACAATTGGAAGCAAACCTTAGGGTAAATTGAAGTTTACGAAGGGGTTTAGGTTTCAAGTATGATAGGTGTTGAGTGCGCCCTCTTAGGGACCGCAAAACGCACTTTTTGGGACACGGGTCCTTAAGAGTACGCATTTGAGTTTTTTGACTTTTTAACGTATATGCCCATTTCTACATCTAGTAGTAAACTTTTCTATTTCTTACAATGTAGCCTAAACTTCAATTAAAATTTTGTACAATTTATATAATTTTTGCTTCATTACTTTCGGAGCTATTTGAAAATGAATATTAAATGCGTACTCTTTGGTAACCTTCCTCTCTCTCTCTCTCTCTCTCTCTCTCTCTCTCTCTATATATATATATATATATATATATATATATATGAAAGTGAATATGTTTGTAACTTCCTAACTCTTGAATCACCCGATCGATGTCGATCAAATTTTCAACATGAATGAGGTTCGGATCTGGGATGTTTTCTTATCATTTCTCTTTGAAGATGTAACTTAAGGGAGAAGAGTGGGAAATATTTAAATATTTAAAAATATATGAGAGTCGATTTCATAGATTTCGATGTCACTGCGATGAACAGTGACACTTCCAATGCCTTTTAATCCAAATTTATCCCCGCATCTTGAGAGAAAGGGAGGAGGGAGATATATAAAATGATCCAAAATGACCGATATTAGTGTCGAATTCATAGTTTGAAGTTCACTGAAATAAACAGTGGCATATCCGAGGTTTTTATGTCCATATTCAACCCACAACACTAATATTTAATTTTTATGTTACTTATTAATATCTGATTTTCCATTATATTTTTCTCTGTTGATTTGAGAGCACTTCAGTAATGGTAAAAATGACTAACGGAACATATTACCGTTTTTTTTTAAATTTTAACTCAGCGAAGCGGGTTGCTGACACTAGCAAATAAATAAATATAATTTGCGCTATGCAGTATTTTTGAAATAAGTAATTTGTACTACATTGCTCTATTTGTATGGTATAAAAATAAAAGAGAAAAAATTATAGAACATAGAAACACATCTAAAAAGTGATTCCACTGCCGGTAATTAAGAGAGAAAAAATAGTGTGCAGCAAATGGCAGTGATCATATTGTTTACTACATGTGTCAAGTATATATGTTCTTTGGCATGTACTCAGAAACAATTATTCATCGCAACGATCTACACATAGGGACCGTAATGTGTTTTGGTTTACAGAAACATGTTCCATGTAGACATGTTAACTGTCAAAATATTTCACGTAAAGTGTTGTCATTTCACAGAAATTATATCAAACTCATGTTCCATCTACCTCTTCGACACGTATGAAGGGGATTTCAATATTATGTGATGGCGAATCCATTATTTACTTTATGAACGCTTTTTGTACATCGTTTTTTATCCAATATTTTCCCTGATTACTCATTATTATTTTAATTGCATGTATACGAGTAGATTAGTCAGCTGTTGGTTTGCCAGTAAGTACGGCACTCTTTCATATATATGGGTAACATATGTAGCTTACACGTCTCGACTTTTCGTGATCAAACATCTTGTTCTGTTTAGTGATTTATCCAAGTAAATGGTGCTCCAACTAAAACGATGAATTTAATATGTTGAAAAAAAAAGAACAAAAAAAATGTTTATGAAATGGCAAATATTTTTGCACCATATTTAACATTTGTTTAAACATGCCTTCTAAATTTTCACATCAATTTGCAATAACAAATATTTCTTCATAGGATTTTCCTTATATTCAGTTACTTTTCTTTGTTCCTCTCAATACAAACATTTCGGAATTTCATTCTCATTCTTTTCGTACTTTTTCTCTCGTTTGTGTTTCTCTCTCGTATAGTACAATAGGCATCACGAACTATTCCACAAACATATACACACGGCCGTCGAGTGGGTTGTATGAGCCTGGGTCGAGAATTCTCAGGCGCCCCCCCCCTACATTGTGTTATGAAAACAACCAAAGTTTATTCTGTATTCCTATAAATGAAATGAAATGAAATCTTTGAGTTTTACGTCCCACGGTTATGCCGGCTACGCTAAAGGAGACGGTGATACGCCATCAAATTCTGCCTTTATTGAGCAGAATTACGGAGACAATGCTACGTCGAAAGCCCAGACTTTTAGCTGGCATAAAGACTTCAAAGACGGGCGGGAAACAGTTGAGGACAAAGATCGATCTCGATGCCCTTCGACGAGTCCCTCAAATGAAAACGTGTCAAAGGTGAAAGAATTTTTGGACTCTGACCGTCGATGAAGTCTGCGCTTAATAGCGGAAGAACTTAAAATGCAGGTCAACGTTACACAACATTGTAACCGAGAATTCGCACAAGAGAAAGGTTTGTTCAAGTTTGGTACTAAAAGTGTTGAGTGATGAACAAAAACAATGAGGAGTTCACATGAAATGGTGGAGGTTGTGGAAGGTAAAGCAGTCTTTTTCCTCTTTCCCAAAGTGAAAATCGGACTGAAAAGTTGCCGTTTGGATGACGTTGTCGCCATCCAAAAGACCATAACCAAATCTTTAAAATGCATTTCGGACGCTGACTTCCAGGGAGAGTATAAATAATGAAAATAGCACTGGCAGTGGTTCATCGACGCCCAAGGGGACTATTTTGAAGAATTTAGAGGAGTTGTTAAAATCGGATGAATAAAACGCTGTCTATAGACTAAATCTCATTGGTTCTTGGACAAATAATATACAAATAACGATACAAATATTAAAGCCCAATGTGTAATTAATAACAAAAACTTTGTAGTTTTCTGAATTTCGGGCGGATTATTCCGATTAACACAAATTTTTCATAGCGTTGGAATACTAAAGTAACTATTTCAGATGACGTTTGTAATTATTTGTGAGTATTTGGTTCAATTCAATCCTCCAATTATAATTTATGTTCAAAATCAAAATGAACGGTTTCTTAATGTTTGTTCTGCAAGATGATGTTAACGATACGTTGTTCCAAAACATGCCCTGGATCATTTAATGATAACATAAAAATACTAATAAATTACAATAGAAGTGAGCAAAATTAACTGCATAATGACATATACTTTATTCAAACAGTAAACGGCATTCTCTTGACTTTTCTGTGAGAAAATTTGGACAATATCTCCTTGAAATCTAACTTTCTGGTTTCATCATTTTTCAGTAGCTAGTATAACCAATGAATTAAGTCTTACCTGGGCCATTGTTGAGCGTAAATATGTCTATTACTTGAGCATTTCTTGGACGGAATATGACTGATGAAATGTTATTTAATTCTACTGAAGTTTCTCCAGTTTGTACCAAACTGTCATACGAATAAGAAGTAAGTAGTAGCAGTTCCCGATCAGTTTCTTAAGACAGAAACTTTTTTTCTTAGAGGGCTGGAGAGAGTTCCCGTTGGATAATCCAGGACGATGTTTTACATTACCGGTAATTTTACTTAGCCGTAACCTGATCATTAATAAAATATCTTAATTAAATTAAATTTTAGAAAGTTTATTTACTAAGATAACAGAATTAACTGAATTACTTAAATTTTATTTATTTGTCGTCCCGGTCGCCCCTGCATGCAACGACCCTGCATATATACTATAGTGTTCTTATCTGAACCTTCTTGTATCCATTTACTACTACATTTTTGGCAATAATGTGCCTCAGGGTAGCTGTACAACAACAGGAATATCAAAAGATATCTTTAGTTTAATGTTAGATGGGTTTCGCCTAAAGAAAGCGAGTGATTAATGAAACTATATGATTATGAAATAATTGCTGGAACTAAAATGTGGGAGAGAATGAGTCAAACCCACTGGTGCCACCATAAACTCACATAGTCTGTTATTGAATCTGAATCTTCTCCCACATGAGTTAGCGCTGTACCACTAAGCTACCATGTGTTCTGTGAAGTACCAGTTAATTAACACTCAATTGGAAAATTATCAAACTCCGTGTTGCGGAAGATTTTCTTATTACATATAAAATCCCTCCTCTTCACGGAGAAACCAATCCATACAATTCGACGGACTTTACATTAAACAGGCTATTGCATACCAATGCCAATAGTCGTATGCGCTCGTGATATATATATTATTACGAGCGCACAAAATCCATTGCAGTGCAGTGGTGTCACATTGTGCAAAATAATGTTTTGATTAATACATTGATTTTTCATTGTTAAAGCACACTTCAATAAACTTAGCCTTAAAGCATTGCATGATCCCATATTCATAGTCTCTTGCTGTAAATTATAAGCATAATACATAACTAATTTGAGTGATAAAGATTTATTTGGTGTAAGGGAAAAGAATGCATTAAAACCAGAACTAACACATTCGGCAAAGAGCGCTCAGTGTATTATGATAGCTAAACTCAAGTTTTGTCAACTTCCCAATGGAAAACAAAAGATAGTAAATTAATATATTACATATTATATATGTTTTCATACTATTGGTGAATATTTCTTTTTTTTTTTTTAATATTAACGTCTGTGTTTGATTCATACACATGGTAATTATATTGCGACAAAACACTGAGGGTAACTGTGGATAAATATAATACCAAAAACATGTAAACTTTTAAAAATCTTGCACGCACAATCACTTACGTTATGTCGCCTTGACACCATTTATATCTTATGCAGTCAGGCCCGTAGCTGGATACTTCATTTCGGGAAATGGGGTTCTCGCTTCTCTGTTTTAAAAGGTGAATGCGGAAATTGGTATGTAATCTTTGTAGGTAGTCTTATTTTATTTCTACCTTTATTTTTTGTTGAAGAAGTGTGTGAATGTCTCTCGACCACATTCCTGTTAGCTGCAATTATATTTAGATGGTTGCGGCGTTGTTAATATTTCACATTTTGGTACGAAAGTAAAAGCTAATCCTAAAATTTCTCTACATAATTATTTAGTACTTAGAAAATACCACTTAGAAAAATAATTTGTGTTGTAAACATCATAAATTATTTCACTAATTATTCCACTCCCAAAGAACAAGTCTTAAATTCAATTATGATTTTATTGACTTAGATGACGAACTAAACAAGAACGAACGATGCCTCCAAAATATCCCAATACCTTCCCTACAATTTTACAAAGTCTGTCTCGTCTCGTTCATATTACCAAAAAAAGAAAGAAAAGAAAAGAAAAAGAAAAAGAATCTACTCAAAGAGATTATTGGAGAGAGTTAGAGATGTACCCACTGGGTAGGCCACTGGGTCTGGACACCCTCTCCGTGAAACTTCGTAACTCAACATATTGTACACTTTCACAATAAAATTACACTTGTTTAACAGAGAAATGATTGTTGTAGCATGAAAATTTTGATTTTACACTTCATTTGTACTCTTCTGGTATAAAAGCGACCTTGTTCTATCATTTTTTTTCTGAATGTAGTATATACATGTAAATATTTTACAGTTACTTATCGACTTTTCGGGTAACGAATAATACCCATTTAATACTACACAAATAGGGGCTTGCACTATTGGATGTCAGAAATCTTGGATACCTCTCAACGGAAATTTCTGGGTGCGCGTCTACAGTGAGGGGGAGATTGCTATCAGAACAAAGAAATTCATCCAGACGTAAATTAATATCTTTAATTTATCCGAGAAAGATATTAGTTATATTACACCAATTCTTAAAGTAATTCAATATGTATTTATTACTAACAATCATATTTCAAAGACATTCTGTATTTGTGGAAATGAAGTCTTTATGTTTTACTTCCAACGATTATGCCGACTAGGTTAAACGAGACAGTAATGATGACAAATGAACAGAATGGTGAAATGAAGAAAGTGGGAGAAAACAAGAGAACCCCGAGATAACCCAAGCACATGGTGGTTTTCCACCACAAAGTTCACTTGGCACGAGGTGGGATCGAAGCAATAACCCTATGCACCAGAGGTGAACACTTTACCACTGAGTCACCCCGCCCCAACACTTATCTCTGTTATAATAAACGTTTGTAAAATTTCTTCACATTTACTTTCATGCAACAAAAGCATCATCTTACCAAAAATTAACATGTTATATAGCAGCACTAGAGGTTCTGTCAGCTCGTGATATATTTTATATACCATGAGCTCACACTTGCACTTTTTGTACGCTAGTAGATTGTACCCAAAAAAATATACGCATAATGCTTTCTACGTCGGTGCGTGTAGTTTATGTATTCTTTTAAATCATTGGAGACATAATTTATTTGAAATGCTTTTCTACATAGAGGTATACTTCCAAGGGATCGAACTCAAGAGCACTATTCCAATGATGAAAATGTGGATTGTTTATCAACTCAGCTCTTATGGACTAAGCAGCCGAAAACTTGAAACTAAATTATAAATTTCAGAAGGTATAAATAGAATAAGAATGATACATTTGAAACGAATTGAAGTTCTTTTTTAGCGGTTTAACTATTATTCATTCAACAAAATGTCAGATTTGGCAGTAACTGGAAAGATATTTTGTTTTAATGTTTGTCCAGTTACGTCTTTCTCACTGGGTTGTTGGAAGCAACAAGAGCAGCTTTTGTAAACTACAGATGAGATATTACGGCTCCAGAGAGCGTTCCGAAAAGAATCCTGCCCGCCAACCAAAACAATTCCAAGCACGTCGGGTTATAACTGCGTTTCAGTCCATACGAACTAACTGGAAACATTTGGAATGGAAATAAATATTGCAATGTCAAGGTTGATTTAGTTTGTTTTCTACTGCAGTGTGCACACGCCGTAACATTTATACCAACAAATACTACTGCATTATTCTTTTATAGTGTGTAATTTTAGTAACAACGTGAACTGTGGGGAAAGAAGAAAGAGTTTACTAAAATGCTGTTTCGAGACCATAACTATATATATATATATATATATATATATATATATATATATATAGAGAGAGAGAGAGAGAGAGAGAGAGAGAGAGAGGGAGAGAGAGAAAATTATAAAATTTAACTGTTTTTCTGTTACATTTCTAATTAATTTATAATAAAGATTATAGACAGCCTTGTAAGAAAGTTGTATTTAGTTTGTGTATAAAATCTAACATTAAACCTGGCGAAACTGGTTACAGATACAATGAATGATATGTTTTAATTACTTCATTTTACAGATTGTTTTCCTATGTTCATCGATCTAACCAGGATTAACAAACTAAACGCTAATATGAAGAAATGTGCGAGAAAAATGACAAATTTGTTCACACGTCAAAATCCTTCACTTCTGAAAGACAGGCCAAGAGAGAGTGGCAGATCTAGAAAGTAAAAATTGGGGCGCCAGCCAAAACCCGGACTATGATAGGCACTATAAACTTTCAAAAATATATAAATAATAGCTTAAACTATTTTTGTTACTCAAAAATCTGGGGGGCCGAGGACCTCCAACTTCAGGCTAAATCCGCCTCTGTCGAGAGACATTTGAGAACCACAGCAACAAAAGTAGAACGGATGGGCATTAAAGACAAGCACATGGCCAGTGGCCCTGAGTTTCATCCCAAGAATACAACATATTCTAGAAACTATCAGTTCTAAAGCTAGTTGTTGAAGTCCCAAAATTTGTGATATATAAAACGGAAGCAGTTAATCCTGTAATCTGCTAAACAGAGTGACCAGACAGACGCTTGACCCAAATGGGTTCATGGATTTGTATTTCACCTATTAGTTAATGAATACAACAACAACAACAACTACTACTACTACTACTACTACTACTAATAATAATAATAATAATAATAATTGTTGTATTTTGAATCCTGGAGCATCTGTTAAAAGAAAATAAGGCATTTTGAAACAGTGATGGAACGGAAGTCGATTTTCGTAACCCATGATCCGAAAGACTCAGAAGCAGTCAGACTTCTCCTGACCCTCCTCCCCCCAAGATAGAGTGACCTGAGCTGACTCATGAGCCGGAGACGACGGAACATCGTCATACATATTGAGAGTATATACGTATATGGCTGCTAATGTTATTTTAACACGATTTTCTTCTTTCCTTCTTCCTCTTTCTCTATTTTCTCACTAAGTATGTAATTCTCTGGGTGTGTGTGTGACAATGAATTGCACTGAAAGATAACTACGAAATCTATCAAAGTATAAACCATGGGAATCGCAGAAAACAAAGCTTGTATGGTGCAAGGCGTAGTAGGATCGACCGCGAACCGCGGAGGCGTGAAGTCGAAAATTTGGCGACCCGACGGCAGCTAAGGCGGAGATACCATTACGAAATTACACGAGTATCGCAATTTTACCGCCATGGTGGTAATAAGGCGGCATCGCCGTTTCTCCTCGTCTGAATCGTTAGTGTCGCCCTTGAACAGACATATTGTTTCAATGTAACGGCAAATACCACCATTAAACTGTCACATGGGCTCTTCGCTGCCGTCTTTAATTCTCTACTCTCAATTTTGTCAACAACATATTGCATTTGTATTTATACCCTGAACGTTCTACACTAATACATGGTTAAAATACAAAATAACTACCACTTTAGCGTGTTATTTGTATGTTAATTTAATACCAATGTTTTATTTTTGCATGGTGGCCAGAAGGGCTAGCCACCTTTAAGAGTGTTATGCTCTCTATTAGGAATAAGGTGCAATGATAGGATAGGCTACGGTTACTGTTGTTGGGCTGTGTTTTCTTACATATTTATTCAAATTGAAAAAAAAAGAAAGAAAGAAATGTGGTGACTTAATGAACTTTGATCCTTAATATTGGGGGAGGGGAAATACAAAGTTAAATATACTTAATAACATAATGATTAGAAATTTATGAAAACATGCGTTGAAAAAAAAGTGCGTGAAATATAAGAATAGAAACAATAATACAAAATATTTCAATGGGCGTGAAAGATGAGGCGAAGGGCGATACACAATAAACACTTTAGGCCATATTAGTGAGACATATGAACTTATTGGCGATATTAGTGAGACAGTAGGCTGCTCTAGGCACTGATGAGAACATGGGGAGCCCAAGTTGATAAACAAAGGTAATCACTGTGCGGGAAATGATGGATTTATGGGAGGAAGATGGTCGTGAACAGCATATTCTGATATACATATTGTAAAGTTGAATCTGTTGGTTGTAGCGAATAGTGATATAATGTAAACAGTAGAGAAAGACTTGGACAATAGTGGGTGTAAGGCGTGGAATGAAATGCAAAATAATGCATTGTATTTTGGAATAATGAGTGGCGAGTTTGAAAGGGTTTGGAGATATATATGTTAGCCACAGTTTTTCAAAGTGAACATTTAGATTTGAAAAACTAATATGGCAGTAAAGTTCTTGCATAGGGATAGGGAGCTCAATGCGATAAGCGGTACGGAAAGCGCGACGTTCAAAGCTGAAACGTTTATGATTGTATTGAGCTCAGGCAGCTATCCAGGCAGTGAAACCATATGTTAAAACAGGTCGGAGGAAAACGTTGTAAGTGTTGAGGAGTGTGTGTGGCTTGAGATTCCAGGTAGTACCAATAAGACATTTCAAGAGATTGATGCGATTATAAACTTTAGTAGCGACTGTTTTCAGGTGTTGCGACCAAAGGTAATTCCGAGATATATTACTGTATTTTTGACCTGAAGAGGCACTTGATCAACATGTAGTGATAAGTGACGTGGTTTTCTACGAACTCTGGAAGTGCGTCGTGGAGGTAAGGAGACCATTATCGTGGTTCTGTTGCGTTAATAGTAATTCTCCAGCGATTACACCAAGTACTAAATCGATCGATAGCAAGCTGGAGAATTGTATTGATCTGTTAGATAGATTTTCCGAGTCCAAGGAAAGCCGTGCTATCGGCAAATTATAAAAGATAAATGTAATCAGGTAGCCTTGGCATGTCAGAGACGTACAAGAGGTAGAGTAGATGAGATAATGCAGACCCTTCTGGCACTCCAGTAAGTAGAAAGAGCAGATACGATAAACAGTCACGAGTGGATATGTAAGCGAGACGGTTGGTAATGAAACTGTAAACTATCTTATGTAGCACATGAGGAGTCGAAACTGAACAAGCGTGCGTAATATCCCAAGATGTCAGACTTTATCAAACACTTTTTCTAAGTCAAAAAGGACTAGACAGGATGGTTTTGCAGAATTGTAGTGCTGAGTAATAAGTAATGCGGGTCTTAGAAGCTGACCGCTAATAGAATATGAGGGTCTGAAGCCGGCTTGTGTGAAGGGAATTAAGTTGCGATCGTTTAGGTAGATGTGGAGCCGCTTTACCAGGATCTTACTGAAAGTCGAAGAAAGCTGAATAGTTCGATATGATGAAACGTTCTGGGGTGGTTTATTTGGTTATGCAATATGAAGGAATAAATATTAGCGAGGCGGAGTAATGATAATGCATAACCTTTTTTGTGTGGCGGTATGTTCTATTATCTAGAGCAGGTCCAGTATTGCGTATATTGTGGACAACCTAAGAGATCTCGTGAACACTAATAAGTTTAAATGTGGCTGTGACTGGCAGCAAGAGATGAGTGGCGTTAGGTTGAAGATGCGGTAACACCAAAGATATGGCCTTCCAAGCATATCAGAAGTAACTAGTAATTGTCACTGAGAATTTTAATTGGATTTTATTGTTTGGAATGAGCAAAGCTTTGCACAGTATATTTGACATTTTTGTCAAGTAACGAATAACGTAACATGTTCTGCCATAATCGATCAACAAAATAGTTTTGTAAGGCTATGAACTGTCAGACAACAGTTACATGAGTAGCAGCGTGCCACCTGTTATTCTTATGTCCTAGCAAATAAAAAACAGAAGAGAACAACAAGTGGCAGAACAGTTCTCAGGGGACGTTACCGAGTTCTCACAATCACTTACGGTCATTCGTCAAAATTCTCCATAACACCGCCTGGCGGAAAGACGACAACTGCCGTCTTACTTTACGATGACGGTAGCAACTTCGCTTCCGCATTTGTGGCTTTCCGCTTGGAACCGAAAGCGGAACGAAGCGGGCAGTCGTTTTTCTTACTTCGGCGGTTATCCGCCAAAAGGCGACAGCGGACACATAGTTGGTAGCACTTAGACACGTGGAAAATTGTCAGTCAGAATATAATATGTAGTATTGAGTCCAGACAGTGTTTTATTAAATCTTCTTCTATGGTCTGTTCTCAAATCCGCTGTATAATATTTCAGTAAAGCAAAACGAAAAACCATCAAATTATGTTTGAAGAAGTCGTCATGTCATCGTGTGCTTAAGAAATGTAAAACTAGAAATCAAAAAATTGAATCGTCTACAATAACATTGTGCATTAACGCTTTAGATTCGCCATTCGGCTGCTCCTGGATCTTTGAGTCCGTCTAGGTTGTCAAATTTGTCCGCGGGCACCTGTTGTGTTTGCGTTGTCAGGTCTGACAAGGAGGGTGTCCGAAGTGTAAATCTCAGATTTCAAAAATGTTTGTGCAGATCGTTAGGGGGGCTCATAGAATAAATATCGGCACAACAAATTTCGGCGGAACCCCATATTTGGGTGGGACAGTGCCCCATTTGCGATTTTCGGCTTTCGTAGTAAAAATCGGCCTTTTGATTTGAAAATTGACTTATTATTGTCGACAATCGTTGTCATTCGTCTTCTTTTACGTAAAGATACTTCAATTATGGGTCGGTGATCCCTCTGTGTGTGGCGGGATCCCCCTCAGAAATGTGATACATGTTCCCCCTTCATTTTGACGAGCTGAATTCAAATATGTCATTAAAAGTACTTTGTGAAGGCATGTGCGGCACAGGTCTGTACCTAGTTTCTGGGACGCTGAATCACAAGTTGAAAGAGAACTGAAGGACTTGAAATAGCAGTTTGGCAGAATCCATGCTTACTGTATGGGTTGTGTGTTTTACAGAAATGAAACTCCTTGAAAAAGTGTTGCGCGCAAAGACTTTTGTAGCATCAGCTACATTTCAGGAGTGTTATATCTTCGCACTCATCGCATACGATAGTGTCGTTTAAGAGAAAATGAGAAACTCACTGGATTAACAAATTCTGGCGGCCTCGTATCTATATATCCGGATTTATACCAACTATATTTGGACACATCATGGTATCTTGGCGATAATAGTTGTTCATAAAGTAGCGATTGCAATTTTATAATGTTGTTAGGTTGGTGAAGTTGTATATCAATTTGATGTAAAATTATGAAATCTGTTATTTTCCGTACAAAATTCTTCCTTATTCTAAAGCCCCAAACATCCAAAGGTTGCACTGCATAAGTTGTTCCCGGTGGAATTTGTTTGATACATAGTGCTTTGTCGCCCGGAATGTATTGCTGCATCTCTTCCTCCATTGAAAGGTGTCCATGAATCTACGACAAGACACTTTTGTCCCCCATGTTAAAAATCAAAACGTCACGGATCCACTCTTTCAAGTGCAGCATACCAATCTTTCAAGATTTTGATGCGGAAAGCTTAACATTTGGGAGCTGGAATAAAGTTTTCTTTACTTGTGGTCCAAATTGTCCTGTCGGTTCTTGCAATACAATATATAATCACCCAACTAATTTTCCACTGACAGACATAAGGGGTATTATTGTATAGCTGTGATACAAGGCATTCTTGGATTGTGCAGAAGCTTCTATTTTTTGACCTTGTACGATTATACGATTATAGTGCAGTTCCATGGCAAAACCACTTTGATCAGAATTGTAAGTAGTGTCTATTTGAATTCCGGTAACGTATCCTTGACTTCTGGCTGGAAAGATATGGCCGAAGTTTGTATTTGTTCTGAATTGTCAACGTCTGCTCACGGCACGAATTTTGTTATTTCTCGCGACACAATATCATGTTTCCGTTTAAACCTTTTGGAATCCTTAAAGTTTTCAATATTAATTCCTTTCCCTTTTTTAATTGCCCATTTCCGAAGATCCATGTCATGTACAGGCATGAAATCTCTTTTGGCTTCAATGAACTTTGCATGCATAAAATTGGAAATAGATGAAAATTTTTTTCATTGCGTGTTCCTTGATTATCAATTTGAGTTTCCCACCGATAAAGTTGCGACACATGTTTTACTTTTTTAAATTTAATTTGTACACTTGAAAATTTTCTTTTACCTCCAGGACTTGATTTAGATTTCCAAAAATCGACGTGGAGTTCTGCCGTGTTTTGGACAACAAAAATGGGATCTTTCATACCACATTCTAAAATATCAATGAAAAATGATGCCAATTCTTTTTCCTTATCTGTAATAATTGTTGCTACATATTTTTGAGCAGGAAATGCAGTTTGTAAAAGTAAAATGATATTCACAGGATTCATTAGGAGGTTCCACGCGTTCCAAAACATATCCAACTTACTACGCTATGCAAACACATTGAACCTAACACCAGCAAAAACGCAATTCATAACGCGCTATGAGACACTGGCTTCCTAATGACAAATATGAAATCTCTATATAAAACAATAACCCGAAACAACGTCTGTACAAGGACGCGTGCACTTCGCAAATTGAGTAAACAGCTTTCTCGCGCATGGTTCAAACAGCGTCAAACTTCGTCAAATGAACCGTGAGTGTATTTATCGTTGTGCAAGCAACATTTTCGTTGTTTTAACGGCTGTTTACATCGCCTGGGGTACTTTTTAATTTTGTTTGCGCGACAATATAGAATTGTTTGTGCTCTATTTCCGAATACTAATTTTATAATTTTACAATACTCATAAGTACCAAATAAATGCATGCAGAATGTTTGTCCACGTCTACATTAATTTATTCATTGCTTATAATTATAATCAGAGAGGCTTCGTTGAAGCTGTAGTTGGGTCAACAAATGGAGAGGGGTCATCACTCCTGCACCCTGGGTAATTCAAAATCATTGGATTAGCTGATGTCTCTGCAGTTTTCTTTCGTATTTTCTTTCTTCGTTATGTTCCCTATACTATTTCTATTAGTCACGAAGTAACTAACAGGCTTTCTTGTACACGTGTCAAAAAGGTTCTGCAGGTACATACTTGCCAATCGTTAACTACACAATATCAAATATTAACACAATTTAAAGTGAATATGACATCACCTAAATTGTAGTATCGTTGTTGTTACTAATTCCGGATGAGCGTTTCATTCCTGTAAAACATACGATCCATACAGTAAGCACTAATACTGCCAAATTCCTATTTCAAGCCTCTCAGTTCTCTTTCAACTTGTGATTCAGCGTCTCAGAAACTAGGTAGAGACCCGAGCTGCACATGTTCTCTACAACGTACTTTTAATGACATATTTGAATTCAGCTCGTCAAAATGAAGGGGGAACATGTATCACACTTCTGAGGGAGACCCCCCCCCACACAGGGATCTCCGATCCACAATTGAAGTATCTTTACGTAAAAGAAGGCGAATGACAACGATTGTCGACAATAATAAGTCAATTTTTAAATCGAAAGGCCGTATTTTACTACGAAAGCCGAAAATCGAAATGGGGCACTGCCCCACCCTAATATAGGGTTCCGCTGAAATTTGTTGTGCCGATGTTTATTCCATGAGCCCCCCTAACGATATGCACAAACATTTTTGAAATCTGAGATTTACACCTCGGACACCCTCCTTGTGTTGCCCACTCCCAGATGACCCAGGCAGAATTAACATAAATGACTCTGTGATCTGAGTCATTACGGCTTTGTAAAATAATAATATTCCGTTAAAAATCTGAATAATAATGAATTATAAGTTAGAGCTCATTGTCAAGTGTGTAGATTAAGACTCTTGTCAAGATAATAAAATGTACACATTTCCTAAATTCGAAATTATTTTCAAAATCATCATTTAAAGATATCAATTTCTTAAAATACTATAGTGAAAACACCCCAATTTAAGATTTAGTGAAAGGTCTTGCCTTCAGTTAGCTGGGGACTTCGATCACAGATCCCGCATTTTTCGACTTATGCGCCCACACCACACTCTTCACCATTTCCTTCCCTTCGGATTATAGAGTGGTCCATTTATAATGATGGTACTAAATGTCTTATAAATAGTAAAAGGTAAAACAGCGAAATTTTGCACCAAAAAATAGTAAGGAGGTGGACAACGTCCTAGGTATTTCTAAACATCAACGGATGAACAGTGTTACCAACCTAATGTAAGCTTATATTTTTAGACACATGAAATAAACCCTTAAATACAAATAATGCTTTACTTGTTTTAATATTTTGACAAATTCCGTTCCTTAGAGGGAAAATGCGGTAATTACTCTTGTATCCAAATTTCCATATCTTTGTTGAGATAGTTCATATTGTAAGGATTCGCTCAAGTTCGAGATGTTAAATTTAGTATGCGTACTTTTAAGTAAAAATAATTATATCTGTATTCCAATTTCCCCCAAAATTCTCTTTTATACGGGATAAGGGGAGCAATTTCTATAAAATTAAGTTTTCACATTATTTACTCATAAAATGCTTAATGGCATATAATGATTCACTTAAAATGAAGGTATGAAATTTGTTATATAAACTCTCAATGAAAAACAGAATAGTTTAATTTCACAATGTGAAACTAGCCTTCTCCAGACCGATTTTTTTTTTTTTTTTTTTTGTGAGATGGGAAAAAAATTAGCATTTCCCGTTGCAATGATAGCAGACAAGACATCAAACCCCAAAAATTGCCAAATTTTGTAATTTGTAGTTCAAAAATCCTATGATGTCGTATGGCATCATTGTGCAAGCCATAAGGATAACGTTATTGCATGAAAAAATATTTTTTTTATTGTTACCACATAAAAATTTCATGAGAAATACATTATCTGAGAAGTGCATGTAAGAAAAGTACATTAGCATGAAACTTGTTGTTTCGAAATATCCACAGAGCTCGTTCGTGGCTAAGCGGTTAACGTACGCACCTCTAGCATGGGAGACACGAGTTCGATTCCGGTGGGAACTCATATGGTTCGGATTCCACGCTAATCAGTTGGCCCACGTCTCATATAGCAACTCAACTCGAAATATCCACAGTCCATTTACATTAGCATTTTGTGAACAAAAGGAGCCTGTGGAAATAACTTTCCTTATGAGCGACTTACTTTGGGGGCACATACAATTTTTTGGTGCAAACTACTTTCATATAGAAAGAAAAGAACAAATTATTATACTTACTAATGTTACATGGCACAGTAAATCTGAAGTTTATGCAAAATAGAAGACTGTAACATTATTTTATCATGTAAAGCACAAAGAAAGTTTGCACTTCATACATCTCACCCTTGAATACCCTGTGACACAAAGTTCACAGCACTGCTTCTATGTTGCATACTCTGATCAATAAGCAACACCATCACACCTTACATTATCAATTGGTCTTGTAACACGCGGCTTCTTCTGCTTAGCCGCTGAAAGAGATTTATTATTATCATTGGTAGGTCTTCCTCATTTGCGTGTCACACCCTTATTTGACATAATCTACCTTGCAGCCACTTCAAAGCGGAATTACAGTAAACTTTTGTATCTAGTTTTATCTTGTTGCATGCAGTTTTTTGCAATACAGTACCCAGACATTCATAACACTTCCAATATTTGCCAACGTTTTTGCTAGTGTTCAATGATTGAGTGTTCAGTTTGCTGGACACAATGAAAGTTGGATTGTTCAACAATGTTCTCCATCTCTTCATCGGTGCGAAATTGTCTGAAATATTGTAACGTAGTTAACTCAACATCAGGTAGGGCAGAAAACTGGATAAACCATGAAGAATCTACATGATCTATGCTTTTTAACACCAAATGATATCCCTCCTAACTAGTTCTGGAAATGTGACACTCACAACTGGACCCAGCCTTGCTTCTATGCGTTCAAAACTGCATCTTTTACTTCATCAAACTGCTTTTGTTTCTACTGTAACTCGAGTGAACCTATCTGCAGATGTGATGATTGAGTAATAAGTTGTAGCAACTCATTTTCTTCATCTTCTGATAAGTCAAGGTCTACATCAAATATGCCACCCTCAAACAGAACAAGAACATCACACTCTTGCAGTGATTTGATGTTACTGTCGGCCATCTGTAAGAAACAAGAAAGGGATTTAAATATATATATATATATATATATATATATATATATATATATATATATATATATATATATATAAAAGAATTTGTGAGTCTGAACCCTACGAATGACCATCTTCACAGATTTTAAAAGATTTTCCTCAATTCCACCAAGATAGTATTAGGATGTTACCTTATATAAAAGCCTGGCCGATATCTTGCCTTTTCCAACCCATCCTAACCCAATTTGGACCAAAATGACGAAAACGCTATAAATAAAATATAATTCGAAGAAATAGTAGCCTCATAAAAATAATAATAATAATAATAATAATCTCTCTTGTACATCTCAACCATAGATTGGTGGGCAACATGGAAATTTTAAAACTTTTCTCTTGCTTGGGAGAACTGCTTTATACTTTGTAAGGCTTTTTCTTCGTGACTGCATCTATAGATATTCTATCCTTGGTCTTTCTCTTCCTGGATTTCCTTCTGCCTTTCCTTCTATCAGTACGGTGATCTACTCGCAGTGCCGAATAAGATGGCTAAGGATGCTGTTTCTTCCTTTTCTTATTATCTTCATGAATTGTAGAACTTCATTAGCTCCTTTACTACGTCTTCATTCCTTTTACTTTCGGTACATGATATGCGCAGCATTCTGCGCCAACACCACATTTCAAATGCTTCCAGCTTGGATATTTCAGCTTTTCTCAATGTCCATGTCTTTGATCAGTAAAGCGCCATGCTCCATACCAGTGTCTTAATAAAACGTTTACGAACGTCCAGTGACACATTTCTTGATATTAATAATCCTTTTTTCCTATAGAATGCTTGTTTAGCGTGTGCTATTTTGGAACTTACGTCTTTTTCACTTCTTCCGTCCCAGGATATAAGACTTCCTAAATAGTTTGTCGTTTTCGATTTTTACTCCATCTAGCCATAGGTTTGCCTCTTCCTGTCCTGCTCTTGTACATTTTATCACTTTCGTTTTCTTCTTATTTATCTTCATTTTGCATGTTTACTCCAGTTCGTCGTTCAAGTTTGAAAGTGCTTCCTGCATGTCCTCATCGTTCTCCGCTATTAATACTATGTCGTCAGCAAACCTAATTGTGCTGGAAACCTGACCATTTACTTTTACGCCTTTCTCGTTTTTCTCAAAAAAAAAAAAAAAAAAAAAAAAAACTTTCATAGCTTCTATATAGACGTTGAAGAGGAGAGGTGGAAGTCCACATCCTTGCCTCACTCTTTTACTTATTCTTGCTTCCTTCTGATTTCTTCCTATAAGAGCTGTCTGGTTCCTATAAAGTTGGTATATTATTCTTCTGTCTCTGTAATCCACTTTCAGATTCTTCAATGCTCAGAACATGATGTTCCAATTTACGTTGTCAAAAGCTTTCTCTATATCTACAAATGTTGTCACAATTAGTTTCTTTATTCTGATGTGCTGTTCCATTATCCGCCGCAGACTCAGTATTGCTTCCCTTGTTCCTCTATTCTTCCAGAATCCAAACTGGTCCTTCGATAGCCGTTCTTCGATTTTCCCTTCTGTTCGTTGTGCGATAGTAATAACAACCGCTTAGCAAAATACACATACTCATCTCCGTTCATTGGTTCATACATAGACCGTACATGTATGTTTGCAATATTGGCTGAAGAAATGAAAAATCGTTCCAATGCGTAATAGGAGAAAGCGATATAATTCTCCTTCAGTTCAGCAAAGTCGCTCTTTCTGCTTATTAAAAATATAGAGATCACTAGAGAAAACCACATTCTGCATTTTTTTTGTTTAATTATGCTTTATAGTTTTCCAAATTATGCTTTAATGTTAATTCCAATCATTGTTTTACATTAATCGTCTATAATGTATAATATTTACTACACACTAAATATTCCAAATATTTTGATCTGTTTATTAATATTTTTTATAACAAGTTTCCCTCATATTTAATGAACATTCTACTTAATGCATTGTAAAGAGATATGCTTTACTCGAGTTCGTTTTATCACTTGTGTGTGCCTTAGAGGTGCACACATAGAGAAAGGGAAAGTAAAAGATGCCACCAAAAAAAAGTACAGAAAATGCTCAAGTTCAAGAGGTACACACAACAATATAGTGTGGAGTTCTTGCGTACTATTCATTGTTGGCGGAAAGTTTTCTTCTTTTCTCTTTTTTCTTTTCTCTATATCAAAGGATTACATCGAAAAGTTTGCGGAAATAATGTTTTCATTGTTACATTGTTATGTTCTCAATGACTTTGCATTTTAGGTATTGTTCTAAAAAAATATTAATTGTTCTAAAATTATTGTTGTAAAACAAGTGCAGTAGGTTAAACTTGCAGTTAACCAGAATTTTCCAAGAGTTGTGCTATATATTTTAAACTATACTTTATTTTCTAAAATTATACTTTTAAAATTAGTTTCTTCTGGACCCTTAGACAACCACAACCACGTCCAAGGTACCAACCATATGTGTAAATTGTTGTTATGCTTTTTATGCTTTTGGGTTGCCCTAGAAATCACATTCTCCTCTTGGTAAAAAAGCCAGACCTCACACTCACGTGTGCGTTTGAAACATGAGATAGTTTGCACACCTATAAGCCGGTAACCAAGCTAATAGTATACCATTTCCAGGTGTCGCAACTTCCTGACAGATTGTATTTTGACATTACTTTTGACATGACACTACTTTTTTCAGTTGAGAACATATGGCAACATGCATACAAGGTCGTATTATTCACCTTGAAAATTCATATGGAATGAGTTATTTATTTTATCATTGTAATCTATGATTACTCTAAATAGGTAAACATAAAAATACATTTGAGAATAATAACTTATAATACTTACCTCGTTTACAGCAAAATCATCACAGTCGTTCTTCTCTTCCTTCACAGCAGTACAACGTGACCTTGACAACTGACTCTCAGGATCTTCTATTTGGCTTTACTGCGCATAAATAGAGGTACGAACTTACGAGATTGACCCGAACGAAGAGTGTAATGATTAGACAGGAAAACTGCATGAATTATTTTGATTTATGAATATAAATACCTAGTGATCAAAAAGTTATCAACGGGCAGGGGAGGACTAGGTATATTTCCAAACTATAATAATTCAATACTCACACTTGTAGTATCGACATTTATATCTACTTGTCGCAATAGCTTAATAAGATGAAATATAGAACCTATCCTTTAGACGCTGAGCCCGCATGAGAAAGTAATTACTTGCTTTGCCTTACTGTTTTTTCTATGGCATTAAAGGTTGAACCGGAAACTATTAATTTGAACCATTTCCTGTAGGAATAGATGTTAAGGGAGAAGATAGTACCAATTCTTGGAAACCTAAATCAATTGCAATAAACTGCATATCGATATAGCTTACCGTTTCCTGTACGAAAACGAGAAGTAATAGTAAATTATACCCATTTCTGGTTTTGGTAAAGGGTTGTAACTTGTGACAATATGTTTTCTTGGTACTTTGAATAGATTGCAAAAAAACTGTTTATTGCTATATATATTATCATTTTTGTTATATGCTGATCAATATTGAAACCACAATAGGATTATTTTAATCACTCACAGATTTGAATAAATAGACAGTTAATGGGAGAAAACACATCTCAATATCTCTTATTCTTTTCCACTCTATGAAAATCAATATTGAAACCGGGTGTAGTAGCAAATGTCAATCACTTCCGGTTTTGATAGAGTGTTCAGAATACGTTACCTTGAGACGCTGAATCGTTAGCAAAAAGCACACTATCTCTTTCCGTCTCCGCTCTATGGCCATAAACTTTAAAACCGGAAATGGCTAATTTGAACCACTTCTGGTTAGGATAGAGAGTTAATGAAGAACGTGGAACTTTTCTTGGGACTCTGAATCGATTGCAGAAGAGAGCATATCGATATCTTTTACTGTTTTCTTTTTGGAAATCGTTATTAAATTTAAGTCACTTCTAGTTTTGGTAGGGTGCTCCTAAAGTAATGTGTACTATAAGATGAAATCACGCAACATCGACGAATTACGTGAGAACATCCGCCGTGAAATACAGGCAGTCAGGCTCAATACTCTGGCAGTAACATTCAGGAACATGCAACGCTCTGTTGAACCTTGTATACAGATGGGGGAGGTCAATTCCAGCAGCTCTTTAATGTATCTTCATTTCTCAACCATTAAAGTGTGTCATGTACAAATTTGATTTATATTAAGATTTTTATAAATCTTTTCCCAGAACCAATTACGATTGGATTACCCTGTACTTTGAGTCTCACGTCTGTTATAAAGTTTAAGGTTGAACCAGAATAACCATAAATCCTCTTTCAGACCACAGACTAGAATATTCTAGTCTGTGTTTCAGACTATGCGGCGTTTGCCGCGTGCTGCATCTGGCACGGCGCCGTGATTATTTGATTACCATTAGTATATTACTATTAGTATAGAGGTTTTTTTTTTTTTTTTAGATTATCTGGTTTCGACGCTTGCGGCATCCGTAAACATCACAGGACCCTTCAAGACGCTGCGTGGTGCCGTGCCGCACACCGAGTCTTGATTACTATTGTCGCTTATGGTTCTCTTAGCCTAGATGGCGCGCGCCTGACAAAATTCTGTATTGAAAGGTGCTAGAAGGAGTTGATTTTGGCTATCTTAAGAAATGAATTCTATGGGAGAGATAAATATAGAGATATTAATTAGTTTGGTGGAGAAGAGGCCCACACTGTGGGACAAATCTTTGGATTCATTCAAGTTCAAGAACGAAACAACAGCTGCTTGGAGTAAGGTTTGCAGCAGATTGAATTCCAATTTTAAGAATTTTAGTGACAATGAGAAAAATAAATAATTTTCCTTTGATGAAGTGCAATGAGTGTTTCGTGTTGCATTTATTCTTTGCATAATTTAAGTAAAAATCAAGAAAAAGTATATTATAACATTTAGTTTAATCTTGTATTGTCAATACTTTGGAGAATGTGATTTAGATCCTGTTTTTTAAAATTAAATTTGATATTGTATTACTTGGGATATATATTTTCAAAACCAAGTTACAATTGGATAAAAATATGTAAATATGAAGATCAAACATTTTCGAAACGTAGAATTTCCAACTACTTATCTCAGAAATATGGCAAGTCTTTCAGTTGATGAAAGGCATGTTATAAGTGGGTATTTTCCCTTAAAATTTGTCCTTTTATTTTCTCTAACAACTCACCAAAAGTTGCTATAGACGTACGAAAATAATTTAAATGTTTCGTTTCCTTAATATCACAAACGCACCAGCTACAGGTCTTGGAATATTCAAGAAATGAACCCGTTTTCTTCCTCTATGCCTTCGTCTTTTAGATTTTAAATAGAACCAGTATAAATATAATAACCTATCTCGATCACCCATATTGTCTCTATCGTAAAACGACAAATATTTTTTTTTCCGACAAAAAAACGCTGCCGTGATGTTCACGAGAAAAGCCGTATGCATCACGGTACAACTTTTGTACACATGGCGCGGCGCTGTTCACGGCACGACATGTAGTGTGAGAGGCGTAACGTGTTCAAATTTTATTCACAGGTTCGAACGGTTACGAAAATCACATACACTACCTAGTCGCCAGAGCGGGGAAAAGGACTTTCGTTGCATAACAGATTCGAGCGTATTGTCGACACAACACTGAAAGTACAGTGTTTCCAGTTATATCAAATCCAGTAATACACGCAGTAGAAGTACACATGATTATTTACGGAAGAGCATGGGAAAAGTATATGTTGATTTTGAAAACGCTCTGAAAATTAACATGTGAAAAAAAATAGAGAAAAGAAGAGAAAAAGTACATAATAAAATTATCCCTCAGCACCCACCCACTGTAAAAACAAAGAAGAAAATCCTGGGAAGAAAATATTTTTTAAAGAGATTACATAAAGAACAGTGGTTTCCTCATTTTGGGATTTTAGTTGGAAGTTAAGCTGATTAAGTTTGCATGAGCGAAAATTATTAATTATGTACATACAAAATCTTCAACATACACTAAGCAACAGAAAGAAATCAATAGCTAATTATTCTATTTCAGTAATTAATGAATTGCAATTTTGATAGTAATCGGTCATAATCTGTTTGTTATAGCTCACATTGATTTTAATTTGAATTTATAGTGGGTTGTTATAAATCCCTTTTGAAACATGATTTAATATCAGAAATGTTCTCAATATACTTAGATTCTATTAATTTACTTTTATTTTATTTTGTAAATGTTATCATTGTAATATATAATATTGGTTGAATGTTAGCTACACTTTTTATCCAAATTTTAATTCTGAAGTATTAGAATGCGTCTTGTATTTGGAACCTTACAAACATTATTCAGTTTCTTAATACTGTATGGGGCCGCGGTGGCTCAGTGGTAGAGCGTTCACCTCTGGTGCTAGGGGTCTCGGGTTCAAACCCTGCTCCCGCCAAGTGAACTTTGTGATGGACAAACACCGTGTGCGTGGGTTTTCTCGGGGTTCTCCCGTTTCCTCCCACTTTCTTCATTCCACCATTTCATTCATTACTCATTATCACCGTCTCCTTTAGCCTAACCGGCATAACCGTGGGACGTAAAACTCAAAATTTCATTTCTTAATACTGTATGATGTTAAAATGTGCTGATTTCTTATTTTGAAATAGCGATAATGTAACAATAGCTATTGAGAATGAGACCTCGTTGCAAATGTTGAAATATCACTCAATAACCGCATTGTCGAAACTAACTATGTATAGCACATAATTATAATATTAATTTGTCAATAATGATTTTGTTTTATTTCTACTGATAAAAAATCAAATCTGGGGCGTTAATAGCACAAGGAATTCAAATGCAATTGCCAAAGTTATGACAAAAACAGTTATAAGCTTTGTACACTTGATTTTAAAAAATGGAAAAATAAACACTGCTTCAAGAGTGGTATCTACAATATCTCTACCGGTACATAAATATTTTAAGCGTTGAAGGGAGTTTCGTATCTTATATACGAAATCTGCCAAAATGACCAAAAGAACACGGAGCGCCCCATATGTACCTATCATATTATATTACCTTCAAACTGCTGGCAGATGAATACTGGTATTTTATTTTCTTCCCACGGCTTATCTTCTTGAATTATCTATTTTTCTTTTCCGCTCTTTCAAATTTTAGAGTACGGCTTATGTATGACGGTGGCTTATTTTCGGGCGAATACGGCATTTCACTGAAATTATTCATATACAGTAAATATATACTCAATATAGTATCTTGGGTAAAGATGCTCCACTGAGTGATGATGCCCTGTTCGAATTGCTCAAGGCCTGCGACTCGAGGTCACAGCACTTGTCATGCGCATGAAAGGGTACACAGTCTTGAGTAAATATGTGTGGAAGTTGCATCGGAGAAAGAAGTTGCGTTTTTTTTTTTTTTTTTTGTGCCTGTTCACAAAGCTAAGTTACTCTTAATTCAGTGTCTATAATTTTTGAGAGTGTAACGTAGTAATGATCTTGACGGTGTAGAAGTACACGAACAAATCATAACTGAACTGCTTAAGAACTTCAGTCTTTTACAAACGCTAATGTGCTTTGTTGTGTTTCTGCGTCCATGTATATCACGTGAACGACTGATGCGTCTTTGCTTCAAAATTCGGAAAGGTGCCCCAGAGAAATCGAAGCAAAGATGCCTCACATTACAACATTAAAGGTTTAAGATTTCTGTTCGGAATAACCAGTTTATGACGTGTTGCAAGGATTTATACGTTCGTTATGTTCTTAAGCAATGTTTGGTTTGAATATGAAACACTAATTATAAACGTTTTTCCTTTCGCTCCTTACGTGATCAATATTGGACTGAATAAACTTCACATATACAATGACACTACTTGGCTACAAAGCTGAATCAAAAATATGTGCATAGGTTGAGTTTTAAGCGATTAGTACGAGCTGAATATGTATGAAGGTTGTTCAAAACACTAAACAAGTATCCTTGGGAGAGGGGTCCCGCGACACACTTGATTTGTCACAACTTCCTTCATCTAATTGAATTATTTTGAAAAGAAAAATCTCTGGGTGAATCAAATATCCCTTCATTGCAAAATGAAGAGCATTTCCACTAATTCATCAGATATAATCATACTGTAGGTATACCAGTGTTGTAGCTAGCAAGTTGTTATAAGGGGAGACATTACTTTCTCAGGACTAAATATTAGAAGAAAGCAGTTCCTGCCCTTTGGTCTAGTGGCTAGACATGTCCCTTTGTTGCATCAAGTCTCGGGTTCGATTATCGGTGTGAACGCCTTGGAAAATTTGAACGATAACGGTGGATCGGATTTAAACTGTAGGTTCACTGCACGCCACTGTATTAACCCTCGAGTAGTCGCGCCGCGGTCAAAAGCACCACAGGGAAATTATTTTCGATCGTGTGTCCATTCTGTTTGTCCGACACACTTCTCCGTCTAGCTAATCTTCCCCCTCACCTTCCCAAACATTCCTGCTCAATCACTCCGTTATCTGTTGTTTAGTTTAACTACTAGTAATTGTTTAGTGATTCTGAGGTGCTTTCCACCGCGCGCGACTAACCGTGTAATGTTTTTTCTCAGTGTTTCGCTCTGCACGTGACCTTTGCTTTGGAGATGGTATAAGCTTTATAAACAAAAATATTATTTTAATGGACAGAAAAGAGGTCGACAGAGTTAACAAACTGATACCAAGTATGAAAAAAGAGAAAATTAGAAATGAACAGCTTGAAACAACGGAGGGAACTGTTAGGAATGGACTATTTGAATAAATCAGCGGAGATGATCTCGTGGAAGCTTTGTCTGAGAAAGATCATAACAAATATATATATATATATATATATATATATATATATATATATGTGTGTGTGTGTGTGTGTGTGTGTGTATGAACACGAAAGATGAAGTGAGGAGTCTGCGAGCGAATCTGAAGATCTTAAACCCAGAAATAACCAGCGATTCCCCGAATGTAGTCAGAGCAAGAGAGGACGAAATAAGCGACGACGAAGTGTAGAACAGTGTAAATTTAAAGATAACCTAAAATAATTCAATGTAGTGCTGTATAGGTGAAGTTTCAAAATAACGGGACTGTAAAATAATTCAATGTAAATTTGATTTGATTTCAATTTAGCGCCCCTTTCAGCATCAAGGCTATGTAAGACTTGGATCTACTGCTTAACGAAGGATCCGAACCACATGAGATCCCACCGTGAGCCTATGCTAACCGCTTAGCTACGAGTGAACTCTAATTCAGTGTAAAATTCGCTATGAAGCTTTGTTTTGGTGTTATGTTTATGTAGTATATTTTTAACTAATTAGAAATAGTATATAATTAAAAATAGTATATTTTTAACTATTTTTAACTTATTCAGAAAATATACAAAATTACGTTTCTAATACAAGAAAAATGTTTAAAACGATATTTGAAACACATTATGTTCGTGCGGGTTTTTTTTGACCGCGCGCGACTACTCCCGTTACTTTTTCAGCGCGACTTCTCGAGGGTTAATTATGGTCGCAAGAATCCAAGTTTGAAAAAAAAAAAAAAAGTGAACAAATGATAATAATGTGTAAGGTCCAGAATCCTTTTTTTCTCCTTTATTTTTATCTATTGTTACAAACGGATTTAGAAAATACACAAGGAGAATATTTGTCATTTTGTTGAAAATTTTTCTTTATAATTAGATAGAAAGTTAGTAGAAATTAAAGTTAGTAATATTAGTGACACAAAAGCATAATTACCTGTTTTTATGATGTTTAGGAAAACATATTGAAAACTTGTGAAACTGGGGCATCTTTCCCCCACATGCATACCGAAGATACCGTACTTGATGGATTTTGTAAATGATTTATTTTAAGTTCTTAAATTTACTGAAATAAAATTGTCTTTCGAGATATTACAAACAAGATATCAATCTCCTATTTGATCATAAATTCAACAGCCTCATCTCAATTGCAGGAGTGGAAAATGGGTAATAGTGGAAAAGTGGGACATCTTTACCTAAATTAATCTAATAGCATGTTTCAATATCTGATTTTATTTCGGAGAATTATGTTCCAAATTTGTCATATTGCTATAACTGATGGTTTAATATACAAGTGAGATTATGTGTTTCTACGTGATCATACAGAACTCGAAAGGTTCTGCGGGCAACGTAGCTCAGTGATAGTGTTACCTCTGGTACAGCGTATCCCTGGTTCTCTCATCAGTCAAAGAAGTTTGTGGTAAACAACATCGTGTCCGCGAGTTTTCTCGGGATACTCCCGTTTCCTCCTTATTCTCGTTCCATTAATTTTTCCATTATCATTAACTTGCGATAATGATCGTCTTCCTTAGTCGCAATTAACAATCGTGGGACGTAAAACTAAAAGATTTCAGTTTCTAAAGGTCTTATATACTATTTATTAAGTCTTACCTATCATCTTTCTTGGGAGTTACATTAATAATAATAGCAATAATAATAATAATAATAATAATAATAATAATAATAATAATAATAATAATAATGACTGTATATATATATATATATATATATATATATATATATATATATATATATATATGGGAAAAATAAGGTTAATGGAAAATGGTTTCATAATATTGTACATGATAATGCTAGTTTGGTTTTAGTAAATACAGCTAACCACTAATACAATCGCTTCTAAATAACCTTTCCTTTAAGTCTTTTCGCAATTTCAAAACTCAATCAAATCCACTTCTCACGTGAGATGGTCATTTTCTTTACGCAAAAATGGTAAATACATTTTGTGAGGATGTGCTCTGCGCTTCAAACGAATTTGATAATGATAATGAAAGAACTTTTAATCAACGTACGTATCCCTAGGACAGGTGTGCTCTTAGATGTTAAGTTTGAAAATAATGTGTCTTAACCATAGTCAAGAACGCGTTCTAGACACTAAATCAGCGGTATGTGCTTTCTGAACTACACTTTCTAAATACAGGTAGAATGATAATGAAAAGCTACACCCCTGTTGATCCAAGTTTGGTTTCCTATGTCATTTGATGTATGAAAATTATTTACCTTTACTTCATATACAAGCACTCTATATAATTGTTCTTCGAAACTTTCACGCAATTCACTCGTCCTCTTATATTCAGCATTTGTATTAAAATATTGCAGATCCCTCGGTGACATTTTTAAAATATCCATACTTTTATTACTGGTTCTTGAAAGAAGATTGTACATATCATTGTACATATCCAAACTCGCGAGCCCTCGCTCATGAACTCGGCACTCGCGTTCAACCGGGGTCGGGCTCAATAATTCAGCGATAGCCCGAGCCCCCGTGAAATAAGTGAGCGCGAGCCCGAGCCCCCATGAAATAAGTGAGCGCGAGCCCGAGTATGTGCGAGCCCAGTTGAGAGAAGAGAGCGCAAGTCCGAGTGAGCGCGAGCCCTAGTGAGCGCGAATCTATTCAAGAGAAGTGAGTGCGAAACTGAGTGAACGCGAGCCCAGTTAAGAGAAATGATCGCGAGTACGAATGAACGCGAGCTAAGTTGAGAGAAGTGATCGGGAGCCCAAGTGAGTGCAAGGCTAGTTGAGAAAAGTGATCGTCAGTCCAACTGAGGGCAAGCCAAGTTGAGGGAAGTGATCGTAAGCCCGAGTGAGCGCGAGCCCAGTTGAGAAAATTGATCGCGAGTACGAACGAGGGCGAGCCCAGGTGAGAGAAGTAACTACGAGCCCAAGTGAGCGCAAGCGTAGTTGGGAGAAGTGATCGCGAGCCCAAGTGAGCGCGAGCCCGAGCTCAATTGAGTGTGAGCCCACGCTCACTTCGCACTCACGTGAACTCATTTGGTTCAGAGCCAAAAAGATAGGAAACGCATTCCATGTGCAGAATTCAAAAGGGAGATGCAAACAACTTTACAAAAAGAAAAAGCATATTCTTGAGGTCTGAGCTGTCATTTTATTGTTCAAAGGACTTCAAAGACCTTCGATAAAAAAGACTTTTTCATGGTTATTATGAGGGAATGGTATTTGTTTGAGGCAGGTATTTGTTTTTGTTGTTTTAGTAACAACTTCCATGACCCAAGTTTATTATTATTATTACTACTATTATTATTATTATTATTATTATTATTATTATTATTATTATTATTATTATTATTATTATTATTATTATTATTATTATTATTATTATTATTATTATTATTATTATTAATTAAGATCATAGAGTAAGGAAACTGCTTGTCCTTGCAAAGTAGGAAGTTTATATGCTAGCAACTAATGAAGCTGTGCCTTCATAGAAAAGTCGAGCGAATAAGTATTATCTAGTTATAGCTTCTTTAAATCAAAATAAACAAGAGTAGTCTTAAGAATGTTGAATACCTGCACCATCATGGTTCATGCGAAATTTAACTACTGTATTAGGTAATTTAAATATTTATGGATAAAAACTAAAACAAAATTACATTTATACACTGGCGCAAATCCCAGGGGAATGAGGGGGACATGTGCCCCTCAATCTTAGAATTGGGGGGACTGTCCCCCAGGAAAATCCTATTTGAAAAGTGCTTTTGGGGGGTAAGTGTGATGATTTGTGTCTGACTGCCACAAAAGAAAGTGAGATGAAATTGATTTCTCTTGGCTTTTCCATTTCAACTTAATGATGTAAAGATTTGAAACTTCATTACATTAAGTTTGTCATTAATTATTGTTAGTCTACTTCCAACTATTTGCTTAATTCATGTAACGATTACTACGTATAATACTATTGAAATTAAAATCATATTGTTGTATCATACATAATTGATTTTCTTTCTTATTAGTTTTGGGGAAGTCATTATTTATATTATTATAAAGCAAGTCTCCTAAAATTTTAATGTGGATCATTGGGAATGCCTAAGTACAACTATATCAATTATAAATATGCATATACTCAGATTTCAAAATGTGTTCATGGCACTGATATGTACCATTAGTTCATCTAGATCGCCTGATATATAATACAACAGAGAAATCAGATTCATCTACTGTAATATGAGTCTCATCTCCCCTCCCCTTCCCAGAATAAGCCTCAAATCTGCCCACCTTTCAATGTTTACGACAACTGTGTTCCCTTCATCTTCCACTGAGCATTGTTTTTCAACTTCATAAATATTTTGAACACAGATTTCCGCCGCTGCATTTATATATAAGAATATTTTTAAAGCAATTAATATTTATAGAAATATTAAATATAATGCGGAGTGGGTATTTAAATATATCACTGCAACCTTACACAACATAAGGAGGAATGTTATCAGGACCACAAGATGCTTGTGCTTTTGTGTGTGTAGCATTTTCAATTTCATCTAATTGAAAGTTGCTTAATATATTACGTTCCTGTGGCGGGTACATTGTTGTTAACTGTATGAAAATAAAGTGCAGGTAGCTGTTCTATTTCATTGACATGTTGGATATTATGGCCATTCTATGTAAGGATGCTTGATGACAAATGTTTTTTTTTGCGTTTAATAAAACAACACATCTGGCTTAGGTTTTTTTCTATAGAGCATTCTGAGTTTAAAATAAAGGTATTGTGGGCTAATTTTATGTCAGATTTTATTTCTTTAGGCAGTATTTCAAATTGATGGCGATGATAAAGTGTATTTATTGCTCCCTTTTTTCATCTTGTGGTGGTACGTCTTGAATTTTGTTTTCTTAATTATAAGTAAACCAACATATAGGTAACTTCCGCTGGATTGTCTTTTGGTTGGAACCAATGTGCGAATTAGATAATCTATATTGGGGGGGGGGATAAAATTAGGGCTATAAGGCATAATGTCTGAAGTTACAAATTTCAAAATGAGACAATAAATGCCTTATCCCCTATAACATATATATATATATATATATATATATATATATGAATATGTGTGTGACATCCGTAATAAATAAATAAGAGATTTATTAATTTAATAAATATACCGACAATAACTATGCACATATATATATATATTGTCTGACAGACACACCCCACTAAACCTTTCTGAACGTGTTTAAATGTTGTACTCTCTCTTGTCCCCGTAGCTCTATAAGGTTTATTTAGTAAATAATTCGGCCCGAGCGATAGCCATGATCACAAGCATATGTTAATTTTTCCACTCATATTGAAAGCTTCCACATTCAGTTATTACATACAGGTTGCGAAAAGAAACCTACTTCAGTCTTATGAAAACCACTAAAATTATTAGTGAAACCGGACACACGTTTTTTTTTTTTTTTTTTTTGAAAATCTATATTAGCCTATTAAATAAGAAATGGATTGTTGCTGGTCGTGATTTCTGGCATCAAGGTCAAATCGAAGGCCAAATATCTAAAATAACTCAATTCAAATTTCGAGCTTCTGCTTCTACTTCCTGCTAAAGCTGTGCTCATCACGACTTTTTTCTCCAAATATCGATTCCGTGATGGGGCTCAGGAAGTCAATACTTAAAATTACTTTACTGTTAGGTTGCAGATGAGTTGATTCACTATGGGCTACGTTATTCAAATAAAGTAAAACATTACATTGAAGTTTTTCAGACAACATTATTAGCGTGGAAAGCAAGCAAACTGTACAGCGAAAAGATGAAAAAATGAAGGGTTAACTTTAAAAAAACCGCTTCAGTTGAAATGCTTGTACGGACACGGACAATGACACGGAGAACCAGACGTATTAACAAATGCTGAAACAAATCTTAAATTATGCGCTGATTCACCTAAAAATCACCTTTCCTAACATGTCTGCTCACTAGGAGAGTATCCCAGCGTGTACGTTAACATATACAGTACTTACGAGAGGATACATATATCTCAGATTTTGAGTATAGTTTCAAAAGTTCATTTCCGTAAACTGTAAAAGCAGTGATTACTATGCTAATTATCACAAATTAAATGCAACCTTTGAATTGCATACACACAAACTACTAGGGAATGAAGACCATGTGCTAACAAAGAGTACACCGGAAAATGAAATAACATGTTATAACAAAAATTAAAATAAGATGATAATCGATACAAATGTAGAGGATGAATATGACATGTCCGAACTTCGCCAAGTATGGTGGAAGAAGCTATTAGTTTACTTCTTCTTGGCCAACCGCTAAGAAGATTTATAAATTCATATGTGGCTTTGTTATATGCAATTAGTGCATTCAAATTCACAAACGATGACGAACTGAAGGGTACGAAGGTAGAGTTCAAGTAACAACCGTAGTCATATTAATATAGTTCAACTAAACTAGGTTGAAAATACTGGGTAATTAGGTGGTAAGTAGAAATGACCAAAACTGAATAGTTTATATCGATCATTTCGAAATACAGCTAGAAGATTAAACTTACAAGAGATGACAAAAATCAGTGAAATTTGGAGTTATACTGAGCATAGTTTGGGGGGGGGGGAAGCGAGCATCCCCGGTGGGGATACTTCAGATGACTTTTTTAGGGGGAACAAAATGTGATTCAAGGGAAAATCCCCCCTCATCCCCCTGTAATTCGCACCCTGGTTGGAACACATACAGAAAATATGTTGTTAATTATTTGATAAAAGTTTGTTAATGCAATATTTACATCATTCGATTGCGAAAGACAATCCCAGTTTACTTTAGAGAGTTCTATGTATATCTTTTGAAAACGTGCTTTTCTAAAAATTAAAACTGGATTCGTTAACTTATTTCTTATGTTTCTGGAGGTGTTTAAATGAGAAAGAGATAAGTAAAGCTGGATGAAGCCTTCATTAAGAACAAAAGAACACTCTTTTATTTCGGAAACGTCATGAAGATTTGAGAGTACTAAGTCTAAGGTTCGACCATTACCTCTTTTGAAAGTCACACAGGAACATGAAGTTACTTAATTTTTTACATTTATTTGTTGAAAGCAGGTGAAAATTATAACATTTTATATGATTTATATTAAAGTCCCCTATGCAAGGAACGGTGCTTCCTATTGGAGCATTACTCTCAATAAATTCAAAAAACAATTCATCTGTCGTTACAGTTGAATCCAGATTAATGTATACTGCACAAATAAACATCTTTAGTGAGTGACTGGAAAACTTGTCAATTACATATTCGAAATTTAGATCACAAGAATTTGTGATACATTGTAATTTTGATACTGCTATTATTACAACTCTTCCTTTATAATTATTTGATAGTTCAAGATTTCTGTCTTGACGAACTCTAGGCATCTTTTACCAAAGACTTACCCATCAATATGACAGTCTATTAAAAAAAAAAAACTTTCGGTGATTGTGATTATATTATAATTATTTGATAGGGCTTTGATCTTAAGCCAAAAGTAGTTTGATAAAAGACTAAAAACAATTTTAAGTATGGTTTCGGATATATAGCTATTATTAGAGTCCGGAGTTTTATGTAATATCAACCCCCTAAATATGTAACAAAAATCGCTTAAAAATGTAAGAAATATGTAATATTATATAAGAATATGTAACATTACATATGTTACATATTTTTGAAAATGTAATATTAACACGCGTAAGAGTATGCAATATTTAAACGAATTATGAAAATAAAAAGGAAAATCTAATACACTTTATCCTGCTTAATGTAAGTCCTCCAATGAAGTGAAATGCTTGAACACCTGAGACAGGCATACGTCACTGACGTGACTGATTGCAGGATACTAAAAATCAGACGCAAATGAAGAAAGATGTGAATCGGCTAGAGAGAAACAGGAAAGCTCCGAGAAAAGCAATGCATACGGCATTTGTACGTCAGAAATATCATGTGGTGTGGTGTGGTCCGGTTTCAAATCTAGAACCTTTTACACTAAATGTGCATCCGTCACCACGGCCCAATCTTGAAATGCATTATACGCAATATACAAATTTAAATACTAAAAGCAACTTAAGACGAAATGTATTGTTTTATATATATTTATTTCATGCAGGGAAAAGCAGTCCTATATTTTTTTTAGATAATACCAACTTAACTAAGATTGAAGAATATTTCCACTAATGAACGTTTTTAATTTGAAATAAAGTACTCATAAAAGGTGTGCCTGCAGTTCAACTGTGTGTTTTTGCCCAATGGGTTACAATGTACATTTCCAAATGATCAGATGTAAAATTTTATTGGCGATCGGATAAAATATTCTTGTATGCAGAGAATGATCTCTTCACATCACATGAGGTAACATGAGCGTATTTCAACAGGAGGATGTAGTTGGGGGTCCTTGTTTCACCACTCAGAATCTCACATACTGCCAATAGGCTGTCACAACCCGGTTTCTTTCCAGCACTGCATTTAATTTCTTTCGAACTTTTTCTCCTACATCTCCACAGACATCTTGCAGCAGTCCCTTTGCATCCTCTATGGCTTCCATGGATTCCGAAAGAGGCCGCCCAACAGTCCCTAGCTTTTCTAATGCTTGTAGGTAGTCAACCAAAATTGCTGTGTATGTATACGATATCACACGCTACTTTTGAGTCACTCAACAAGTTTCTGAGCAATGCCAACTGACACAGCAAACTCTGATGGAAATGAATGAACAACAGGCTTATTTTGTTTTGAAAATGTTCATTGTAGAAATGTACTGCCACTATCCAAGTGCCCCATCGCGTTAGCACAGGATCCGGATGAATTGGCACGTCTGGCAGTTGATCTGTGTAAACTTGAATACGTTGTGGCGCCTTAACAAACATTTTCTTCGTGGAAGAAACTAGTTGATTTACTTCGCAAAAGTTGTCTCTCACCTCTTCAGCAACACGCTGAAGAGCATGGGACATACAGATGAAATGAATTAAGTGAGGGTAAAAAAACTGTAAGTGCTCTAGCAGCTTTTAATATGTACGCTGCACTGTCTGTATAGAGAACAATAACTTTTTCTTCCTGAAATCCTCCCGGCCACAAACTTTAAGAGGCCGCATCACTGCGAAATTAAAATACCGCTAATTTTACAGTAATTATGTAATATCTTCAAATAGATAAAAGATAATCGAAAAGTGGAATAAGAACTCCCTAGACAATATTATTTTACAAGAGATACCGGTATCATGACTCATTTGTCTGCTTTCGATTTCCAGCCATTTAGAAAATCGGCATTTATTTTCGCGTTTGTAAATAACTGCAAACGGAAAGCTACTAGGTGACCCGTGATAACGCTACCTCATGCAAAATAACATCGTCTAGAGAGGTCTTGATTCATTTTTTGATTATCTTTTATCTATTTGAAGATATCACATAATTACTGTAAAATTAGCGGTATTTTTAATTTCGCAGTGATAGGGACTCTTAAGACCATCATTTACAAAGCGAACAATCGTGGAATGATTCGTGCGTTCCAGCAATTTAGTCGCAATAAGATAAGATTTAGATGGAGCATCTTCACTTAACTTTCCAATCACTAAATTTGCTACATAACGTCCCAAAACGTCTGTTGTTTCGTCCACAGAAATCCAAATATATGAACTACATATTTCTGCCCTACTGGTATCTATAGCTTCCCTATAATAAACTACGAGATAACACTTTCGAAGAATGGATTCGTCAGGAATTCGACTCTCGCAGTACTTCTCCAGAAAAGCACGGTATTTTGGCACTTGAACTTTGCTCCAAGGAATGTTTGTTGCTATCATTGCTTTGTACAAGTCTTTGGAAAACTCACTCACTGAAGTATCTTGATGCATTTGTGTCAAGAGTACCTGTTTTGGCAGTTCGCAAATTTTTATTTTTTGCATGGGGTGAACTTCGTACATGTTTTTCTAACTGAGATTTCATTGAACGTCCATTTTTTTACCACACACTTGGCATAACACCACGTTACCGTCTTAAGGGATCTTATGTTTGCTATCGGTGAACTTTTGTCCGCCCCTGTAATATAAGACGGCCAGTGAGCTTACGTCCGGTGAGCGTTTTGCCGCTGAGCTTATGTCCGATGAGCTTTCTGCCGATAAGCTTATGTCCAACACCCCATTTCATAGATGTCCAAACTCCCGAACCCGATGCTTGCGAGCTCGGAACTCGAGCTCAAACGGACTCGAACTTAATAATTGAGCACAAGCCCAAATAAGCACCATCCCCAGTGAAATAATTCAGCATGAGCCCAACTGAGAGAAGTGAGCCCGAGTGCAAGTGAGCGCGAGTCTCAATGTAATACGTGAGCTCGAGCCCAAGTGAGATAAATGAGCCCGAGTGCGAGCCCATTCGAGAGAAGGGAGCGTGAGTCCGAGTGAGCGCAAGAACAGTCGAGAGAAGTGATTGCTAGCAGAAGTGAGCGCGAGCACAGTTGAGACAGATGAGCGCTAGCCCGCGTGAGTGCGAGTCTAGTCAAGAGAGATGAACGCGAGTCCAAGCGAGTGCGATATATATATCGGTATTCTAAAATTGCCACCTAAGAACAACATACACAGGAAGTAAGGTACTAACGTTTTATACATCTTCAATTAAATATTGACAAGAACTCTTTACGCTGACTCCATGTCTAGAAGTGTCCATTGAACAGTATTGCCATCAACAGAAAAGAAAATTCGAGTTTGGAAAGGGTACTATAACTCGGAGAAGGTCGCTAGTGCAGTATGGTGTAAAACCTATAATGCAAGGCAGTAGAGCATGAGAAATAGTACTGTGGTTATGTGAGATCGATAAGTCAAGTCTGACTGATATGAGATATTCGTTATCTTGTCCAAGCTCAAAAGTATGGTTTATAAAAGATAGGAACGCTTCGTGCACCCACGGCGTTTGCTTTTAACACATGTTTCACGTTATTTCTCGAAACGTTTGCTATACCGATCTGCCTTTGCCATCTCTTTTGTCTTTAATTTCATTGTCGCTTCCTATGATTATATCTAACTTGTCATTCGATTTAAAAAATACAACTTTCTCTTGGTTTGGCAACACTGTTCATCCGGTAATGTTCCCCAATACACGGGCAGGTGTCCTCCTTTCTCTAGTTGAGTCGTGCAATGTTTCTTCTCTAACTGTTTTGATTTATCCGTTATCATGGTTGGACATTCCATACTATATTTTACTAGGTAATGTATGTAAAAACGTCATTTCATGACTTTTTCGTCAAGTCGGCAAGGTTAACGTTCTCGTAGGGAGCTGCTACTTCATTAATGCGTATTTACGGGCATTTCACGGGTATGGGCATCGTATCACCTATATATATATATATATATATATATATATATATATATATATATATATATATATATATATATATATATATATACTTGTTATTTCTATTAATGAAACTGGTTCAATATAAAACCAGTTTCTGAAGGTTTATTTTGTCATGTTCTTTTCCTGTCTTCTCAGCTGAAATGTAATACACAGTATGCTGCTAAATTACTTGTACAAAAGCAGAGGAGTGATTCCAAAGAGTTCCAATAAATATAGGGGGAAACCCATCGTTTACGTGTTATAGGCTGCCAAAAACAGGAAAAAATGAATTTTAAAGTCTCATAGCTATAACACTATGAGACCTACCGCAGTCAGGTCAAGACTTCACTTAGGAACTTGTATGTGCCCTATCCAAAGATGCGTGTTTCAGAATCTTGATATGCTTCCTCAACAATTTTTATGGAAGGAGTTTGACTACGGGCTTATGACATAACGTACTCTCCAACAACCTCCATAAAAATTGTTGCGTGAGTACCTTAGGATTCTAAAACATGTAGTTTTGGATAGAACTCATACTAGTTCCTAAGTGAAGTCTTGACCCGACTACACTAGATCCCATAGTTTTGGAGCTAGGGACCTTTAAAATTCATTTTCTCATGTTTTTGGAAGCCTATAACACGTAAACGACACGGTTTTAGCCCTATGAACATTGAAACTTTTTTGTTTGTTTTACTCTCATGAATCACTCCTCTGCTTTTGTATACACGACTCCAAAAGTGCATAACCACCTGCATTCTCCTTTTCCTGCAATAGCTGGCAACCCAAAAAAAGCTCGGTGGTTGGGTTGGTTGCAAATTCGAAAGGCGTTGGACTAAACCTGAATTTTGTCACAAATATATCAGTGTGGCAAACTGCGAATAAGAAAATAAAACAAATTGTTAAGAATGACAATTTTATTATTGCGACGCAGTTGGATGACATAAAAATTATAAAATGACTTACTTAAGCAGTTCAAATAAGAGGAATGGTAAGAAACAGATATAAGAAGAAAGCATTTCTATTTGCCACCCCGCCCCTCCCAAAAAAAAAGAAACTCATAGAAAGAAAGAGTTATATAATATAAAGGTTTCATATAAAAGCCTAACAGTACAAAAACAAATAGCTAAAGGAAACGAAAAAGAGACAAACACAGAATAGGGAACACCAGTGGCGTACCGGACTTGCGGCCCTCCCATGCAAGATAAACAAATGGGACCCTAGTTGTAAACCCCATTGTTATAATAATAATAATAATAATAATAATAATAATAAGTGTCCCTTAGGGGTCCCTTATATCTCGCCGCCCCCCCCCCCGAATATCGATATCAAAAATCTAGAATGATATATTCATGTCCATATATTAGCGATATCGATGATACTATAGATATCGACGATAGCGATGATAATATAGATATCGACGATAGCGATGTATCGACATATCAAATGCCCAGGTCCGAGAAGTGATGCTTGAAATATACTGGAATCAACAATCAAATTCTAAACAAGTTCTCTATTTCCGTATTCAATGTTGAGGGTGAAGGGTGTGAACCCGAATAGAAATTTTAAGAAAATAAAGTGTTAAGATAAAAGCAGGTTTTCCGTCTCCCCTTGAATACAAAAATTAACAGAAAACTATTCTTGTAATTTACCTTTTACTTCTGTTTCTGATTGTTATCACAAATCAGCGACAGTGCACATAATTTACTTAGTATACCAATATATTCTATAACTTTTCACAAGCAAGCAAGAAAAAGATGAATATCCTGTGATATTAAATTATAATGTTCTACAAAATAGTCATAATTCATTGGCCATATTTCTATTAGTACTTTGGTTCGGACTAAGAGTTACAAGACTAACAGAACTAGAAATTCGAGATTTCATTCGCTTTTCCTCTCAGACTAAAAGACTTCTGCATTTTTCCGAGATTTTCATTTTCTTAATAAAGTCTAATATCCTGGGCTAATTCTGGCTACCGCGGTTTCGAAGCAATCGGTAAACGAAAAAGTAAAGTTGTCGATTCTCTACTCTCGAGAGTTTGTGAGAAAATATTTCACAGTTCATGTTGCTATTTCTTCATTACAAAAACACATCTAGTTGATTCTATTCATGGTAAAATACTGAACTTATAAACATTTACAATTATTGAAAAATGAATAATTATTTTTAAACATAAAATGTCGTTACAGTTCAGTAGAATGCAGTAGTAGATGGAAGTGAATGAAAATATTGTTTATTTGTTGAGATGTGCAAACTGAATGTGAATAATAAGTGTTTCATATTCTCTTGTCCAGAGGCGGAACGACGATGGACTTCTGGAAACTCGGTGGTTGATAATACTCCTAGTAAGAGCTACTTTTAAGAGCTTCAAAATCTGGAATGGGTTTTATTTATATGTAAAATAAGAAAGATTCCCTTTCTGGAAGGCAATCGCAATGATCGCCCCATGGAACCACCCCTGCTCTTCTGTAGCAGAGTTTGAAGACATTTAGTTCGTGTATGCTTCTGATGATGCCGATTAGGAATGGCCACATCTGGATAATTTTTATTCTGGTGTCGGATAGAAACTTATCCGGATTTGCAATATCCGGTTGACGCATAACAAAACGGATGACGGATAACGGATAATATCCGGCTGACAGATAATATCCGGATAACGGATGAAGAATAAGATTGGGATAACGAATGATATCCGGATGAAGGATACGGATAATATCTGGATAATGGTTTATCCGGATAATTTATAAAATTAAGATAACGGATAATATCTGGATAATATCTAGATTCGGATAACTTATTACATCCGGATGACGAATAAAGGATAATATCAGCATAAAGTATATGGTTTTAAAAGGACAAAATAGGAGAGGGACGTATCAGTCGTTTCACCTCATGCAATAATTAAAAGACGACCATCGAGCAGTGGTCTTTATCATAGAAAGATTAAGCTTCTTAAAATGTTTCCTAGTAACTTACAATTCTCTTGTTCTCGTTGTGGGGCGCGGTGTCTCAATGGTAGGCCGCTTACTATGGTGCGTGCTGTCCTTATTATTTCGATCCCAGGCAAGAAACTTTGCAGTGAACAAGATCGTATCCGTAGGTTCTCTCAGCGTATTCCCGCTACTTGCCACTTTTCGTTCCATCAATGCTTCTATTACCATTGACTTGCTGCAAACATTGGGCACGGTGGCTCAGTGGTAGAGCGCTTCCTTTCGTGCGTGGTGTCCTTATTTTTTTGAACCGCAGCCAAGTAAGTTGTGTGGTGCACAAGATCATATCCGTGGGTGTTCTCAGGGTACACCCGCTTCTTCCCGCTTTTCATTCCACCAATTCCTCTATTGTAACTGACTTACTTTATTCATTGGGAACGGTGGCTCAGTGGTAGATCCCTTCCTCTTGTGCGTGGAGTCCTTATTGTTTCGATTCCTGGACAAGAAAATTTGTAGTGGACAAGATCGTACTAATCGGTTTTCTCAGCGTACTCCCGCTTCTTCCTATTTTCATTTCACAAATTTCTCTATTATCATTGACTTGCTTTAATCATCTGGCGCTGTGGCTCAGTTGTAGAGAGCTTGTTCTGTTCCGTGGGTCCTTCTTGTTTCCATCCCAGGCCAAGTAAGTTTGTGTTGGACACAATCGTATCCGTGTGTTTTCTCAGGGCATTAACGCATCTTCTCACTTTTCACTTCACCATTTCCTCTTTTATCATTGACTTCTATTAATCATTGGGCGCGCTGGCTCAGTGATAGAGCGCTTCCTCTCGTGGTCCTAGTAAGTTTGTAGTGGACCAGATCGTTTCCGTATGTTTTGTCAGGGTAGTCCCGCTTTCTCCCTTATTTCATTCCAGCTATTCTTCTTTTACTATTATTATTGACTCCCTTCAATAATTGGGCGCAGTGGCTCAGTGGCGTAGCGATTTATTTGGTTAATGGGGTCCTTACCGTTTCGATCCCCCGGCGAGTAAGCTTCTGGTGGAGAAGATTGTATCCGTGGGTTTCTCAGAGTACTACACCTTCCTCCCACGTTTCATTCCACCAATTCTTTTATTATCATTGACTTGCTTCAATCATTAGTCACAGTGTCTCACTGGTAGAGCGCTTCCTCTGGTTGGCCAATTAAGTTTCTAGTTGACAAGATCGCATCCATGTTTTTTACCAGAGCACCTCCATTTCCGCCCACATTTCATTCCACCAATTCTTCCATAATAATTGACTAGCTTCAATCATTGGGCGCAGTGGCTCAGTTGTAGAGCGCTTCATCTTGTGAGCTTATTTAGTTTTTTGTGGACAAGATCGTATCCGTGTGTTTTATCAGCGTGCTCCCGCTTCTTCAGACTTTTCATTCCACCAATTTCTCTATTATTATTGACTTACTTCAATCATTGAGCGCAGTGACTCAGTGGTGGAGCACTTCGTCTTGTGTACCAAGTAAGTTTGTTATGGACAAGATCGTATTCGTGGGTTTTCTCAGCGTACTCCCGATTCTTCCCACGTTTCACTCCACCAATTCTTCTATTAGTATTGACCTACCTTAATCATTGGGCGCGGAGACTAAGTGGTAGAGCGCTTCCACTTGTGGGCCAAGTAAGTTTCTGGTATACAAGATTGTATCCGTGGATTTTGTCAGGGTACTCTCGCTTCCTCCCACATTTCATACCAGCAATTCTTCTATTATCATCGAATTTGTTTAATCATTGGGCGCGGTGGCTCAGTGGTAGAGCGCTTCCTCTGGTCGCCCAAGTAAGATTGTAGTGGACAAGATCATATCCGTGGGTTTTGTCATGGAACTCCGGCTTCCTCCCACACTTCATTCCAGCAAATCCTCTATTATCATTGACTTGCTTCAATCATCGGGCGCAGTGGCTCAGTGATAGAGTGATTTATTTGGTGCATGGGGTCCTTACTGTTTCGATCCCGGAGCTAGTAAGTTTCTGGTGGAGAAGATTGTATCCGTGGGTTTCTCAGAGTACTCGTCTTCCTCCCACATTTCATTCCACCAATTTTTACATAATCACTGACTAGCTTCAATCATTGGGCGCAGTGGCTCAGTTGTAGAGCGCTTCATCTTGTGATCTTATTAAGTTTTTGGTGGACAAGATCGTATCTGTGTGTTTTGTCAGCGTGCTCCCGCTTCTTCAGACTTTTCATTGCACCAATTCCTATATTATTATTATTGACTTGCTTCAATCATTGAGCGCAGTGGCTCAGTGGTGGAGCACTTCGTCTTGTGTACCAAGTAAGTTTGTTATGGACAAGATCGTATTCGTGGGTTTTCTCAGTGTACTCCCGATTCTTCCCACGTTTCACACCACCAATTCCTCTATTAGAATTGACCTACCTTAATCATTGGGCGCGGTGACTAAGTGGTAGAGTGCTTCCACTTGTGAGCCAAGTAAGTTTGTGGTATACAAGATTGTATCCGTGGATTTTTTCAGGGTACTCTCGCTTCCTCCCACATTTCATACCAGCAATTCTTCTATTATCATCGAATTTGTTTAATCGTTGGTCGGGGTGGCTCTGTGGTAAAGCGCTTCCTCTGGTCGTCCAAGTAAGATTGTAGTGGACAAGATCATATCCGTGGGTTTTGTCATGGAACTCCGGCTTCCTCCCACACTTCGTTCCACCAAATCCTCTATTATCATTGACTTGCTTCAATCATCGGGCTCAATGGTAGAGCGATTTATTTGGTGCATGGGGTCCTTACTGTTTCGATCCCCGAGCTAGTAAGTTTCTGGTGGAGAAGATCGTATCCGTGGGTTTGTCAGACTACTCCGGCTTCCTCTCACATTTCATTCCATCAATTCTTTTATTATCATTGACTTGGTTCAAACATTGAGCGAAGTGGCTAAGTGGTAAAGCGCTACCTCTGGTGGGCCAAGTAAGTTTGTGTTGGGCAAGATCATATCCGTGGGTTTTGTCAAGGAACTTTGGCTTCCTCTCGTACTTCATTGCACCAAATCCTCTATTATCATTGACTTGCTTCAATCATCGGGCGCAGTGGCTCAGTGGTGTAGCGATTTGTTTGGGGCATGGGGTCCTTACCTTTTCGATCCCCCGGCTAGTAAACTTGTGGTGGAGAAGATTGTATCCGTGGGTTTCTCAGAGTACTCCGCCTTCCTCCCACATTTCATTCCAATTTTTACATAATCATTGACTAGCTTCAATCATTGGGCGCAGTGGCTCAGTTGTAGAGCGCTTCATCTTGTGATCTTATTAAGTTTTTGGTGGACAAGATCGTATCCGTGTGTTTTGTCAGCGTGCTCCCGCTTCTTCAGACTTTTCATTGCACCAATTTCTCTATTATTATTGACTTGCTTGAATCATTGAGCGCAGTGGCTCAGTGGTGGAGCACTTCGTATTGTGTGCCAAGTATGTTTGTTATGGACAAGATCGTATCCGTGGGTTTTCTCAGGGTACTCCCGATTCTTCCCACGTTTCACTTCACCAATTCCTCTATTAGTATTGACCTACCTTAATCATTGGGCGCGGTGACTAAGTGGTAAAGCGCTTCCACTTGTGGGCCAAGTAAGTTTTTGTGGTTTACAAGATTGTATACGTGGGTTTTGTCAGGGTATTCTCGCTTCCTCCCACATTTCATTACACCAATTCTTCTATTATCATTGCCTTGCTTTAATCATTGGAAGCGGTGGCTCAGTGCTAGAGTGCTTTGTCTTGGGTTCCAAGTAAGTTTGTAATGGACAAGATCGTATCCTTGGGTTTTCTCACTGTACTCCCGATTCTTCCCGCTTTTCATTTCACCAATTCCTATATTATCATGGACTTGCTTCAATCATTGGGCGCAGTGGCTCACTGGTACAGCGTTTTCTCTGGTGGGCCAATTAAGTTTGTAGTGGATAAGATCGTATTCGTGGGTTTTGTCAGAGTACTTCCGCTTCTTCCCACTTTTCATTCCACCAATTCCTCTATTATCATTGACTCTGTTTAATCATTGGGCGCGGTGACTAAGTGGTAGAGCACTTCCTCTGGTGGACCAAGTAAGTTTTTGGTTTACAAGATTGTACCCGTGGGTTTTCTTGGGGTACTCTCCCTTCCTCCAACATTTCATTCTACCAATTATTCTATTATCATTGACTTACTTTAAACATTCGACACGGAGGCTCAGTGCTAGAGCGCTTCGTTATGTGTGCCGAGTAAGATTGTAATGGACAAGATCGTATTCTTGGGTTTTCTCAGGGTACTCTCACTTTTCGTTCCACCAATTCCTCTATTAGTATTGACCTACCCTAATCATTGGGCGCGGTGGCTCAGTGGTAGAACGCTTCGTCTGGTGGACCAAGTAAGTTTGTGGTGGACAAGATCGTATCCGTGTTTATTTTCAGGGTACTCCTCTTTCTTCCCACTTTTCATTCCAGCAACTCCTCTATTATCATAGAATTGTTTTAATCATTGGGCGCGGTGACTCAGTGGTATTGCACTTCCTCTGGTGTGCCAAGTAAGATTGTGGTGGACAAGATCGTATCCGTGGGTTTTGTCAGGTTACTTTCGCTTCCTCCCACATTTCATTCCACCAATTCTTCTATTATAATTGATTTGCTTCAATCATTGAACGCAATTCTTCAGTGGTAGAGCGGTTCCTCTGGTGGGCCAAGTAAGATTGTGGTGGACAAGATTGTATCCGTGGGTTCTCTTACGGTACACTCACTTCTTCCCAGTTTTCATTCCACCAATACTCTATTAAAATTGACTTGCTTCAATCATTGGGTGCAATGTCTCAGTGGTAGTACGCTTCATTTGGTGCGTGGGGTCCTTACTGTTTCGATCCCCGGGCTAGTGAGTTTGTTGTGGTGAAAACCGTATCCATTGGTTTTGTCTGAGTACTCCGGCTTCCTCCCACATTTCATTCCACGAATTCTTCTACTATCATTGACTTGGTTCAATCATTGGGTGCAGTGGTTCAGTGGTAGAGAGCTTCCTGTGATGGACTAATATGTTTGTGGCGGACAGGATCGCGTCCTTGGGTATTCTCAGTTTACTCCCTGTTCCTCCCACACTGCATTCTACAAATTCCTCTATTATTATTGATTTGCTTCAATCATTACGCGCAGTGGCTCAGTGGTGGAGTGCTCTTTCGGGTTGATCAAGTAAGTTTGTGGTGAGGAAGATCGTATCCGTGGGTTTTCTTCTGGTACTCCGTATAATAATAATAATAATAATAAAGCATTTGAGTAATAAAGATATTTTTTCACCCTTCTTTGAAGTTTCTATGGGCTTCTCTAAATTTGAATATGTTGTTTTCTAGTTTATAATGCAAAAAGGCTTCAAACAGCAATCTGGCAAAAAGTATTTTTTTAAACGACACAAACTTCTTATCAGTTGCTCTACGAACAAATAAAACACTGACCTTGTTTCTGTCTGCCTTTAAACACAATGTTATGATCTACAAGGCACAGACTAAAGTAAAGATCAATGTTATATTTCGCCTAAAAGCACCTTCGTTGCTAAATTGAAGGCTTGCACTTTGTCAATATATTGCATAGCTATCAACAAGTCACACTCACAGGTTCTTTCCGAACGTTGTGTATAACAGGTTTATCAAACTACTTAGCTGTAGGTAACGGATGAGACTCTGAAAGACCGACATGTGTTGGAGGTCAGAGCCGTAGCTATAAATTTCGTTGCCCGGGGCGAAGTAGAATTCGGCGGCCCCCGAGTCTCACATTACCAAGCTTTGACTTTTCCTTTCTGTGGTTTTATTTTTAACATACGTATAAGTGAAACACCTTTTTTGTTGTTATGCTACGCTGATTTTGTTTACTGAGCCGCTTGGGCAGACCATTGTAACAGCCAAAGCGATAGTTATGTATTCTTTAACAAATAAGAGCCACTCTCAAGAGGCTTATTTTAGACCTGCTTCTAAACTTGACAAAACTACCTTGTATACAAATCCATTTGGAGAACAATTACGAAAAAGCATAGAGTCGATTCTCCTACGTCAGGGGGACCATGTTACACATGTAGTTGTTGAACATGAGTGTTAGCGTTGGAAATGTCCGGCTCCTCTGAGTGAAGTAGTAATGTCAGAAATCAGGCCCAGGCCACGAGGCTCAAGGAATGGGGTTCTGACGTTATGGGTTCGGGTCCCTTCTATTCACCTATTAAACATGAAGTTGTTGGACAGCGTTGGTGGCATTTGAAAGGTTTTTATCCGTTGAGCACAATTGTGATGTCAGAAATCGATCCCTAGACTTGAACCTCAAGAAACTGGGTCCCGAAATGTTAGACGCGGGCCCTTTCTTTTCCTCTTTTAAACATAGGGTTGTAGGACGCGGATGGTAACATTGGAAAGATCCTAGTCGTTTGAGGACAGCGTAATGTCCGAAACCATTTCCTGCCTCAAAGCGCCAGAAATGAGTTTCCGAATTGCCTCAATCTCAATACCTGGTTGCGCAAGACAGAAAAACATACATAGCTTTATGGATGGTTTTATCTCGCGTAATAAAATACTGAGATTGAACCACAGCAAAGCTTTACATCACGACCCAAATGCTTGGAACCGAATCCGATTTCTGGCATCACCGTAATGCTCAAGGGACCAAGGCCTCTCCAATGATTAAAGCAAGTCAATGATAATAGAAGAATTGGTTGAATGAAATGTGGGAGGAAGCAGAAGAACCCACGGATACGACCTTGTCCACCACAAACTTACTAGACCGGGAATCAAAACAATAAGGTCCCCATGCTCCAGAGAAAGGGCTCTACCAGTGAGCTACCTCGCTCAATGATTAAGGCATGTCAATGATAATAGAAGAATTGGTAGAATGAAATGTGGGAGGAAGCGGGGGTTCCCTTGACAAAACCCATGGATACGATCCTGTTCACCACAAATTATCAGGCAGAGGATCGAAACAGTAAGGACCCCACGCACCAGATGAAGCGTTCTACCACTGAGTCACCGTGCCAAATGATTAAAGCAAGTGAATAATAATAGAGGAATTGATGGAATGGAAATTGGGAAGAAGCGGGAGTACCCTTACAAAACCCACGGATACGATCTTGTCAACCACAAATGTACTTGCCTCACCAGAGGAAGCGCTCTACCACTGAGCCACCGCGCCCAATGATTAAACCAATTCAATTAGAACAAAAGAATTAGTTCATTGAAATGTGGGAAGAAGCGGAAGTAGACTGACAAAACCCACGGATACGATCTTGTACACCAAAAACTTACTTGGACCACCAGAGGAAACGATCTACCACTGATTCACTCTGCTCAATGATTGTAGTAAGCCAATGATAATAGACGAATTGATGGAATGAAAAGTGTGAAGAAGCGGAAGTACCCTGAGTAAATCCACGGATACGATGTTGTACACCATAAACGTACTTGGTCTACCAGAGGAAGCGTTGTACCACTGAGCCACCGTGCTCATTGTCTAAGGTAGGGCAATGATAATAGAGGAATTAAAGGAATGAAAAGTGGGAAGAATCGGGATTACCCTGAGAAAACCCACGGATACGATCTTGTCCATCACAAACTTTATTGGCTCACCAGAGGAAGTGCTCTGCCAGTGAGCCACCGCTCGCAATGATTAAACCAATCCAATGATAATAGAGGAATTGGTGGAATAAAAAGAAAGCGGGAGTACCCTGAGTAAATCTACGGATACGATCTTGTGTACCACAAAATTACCTGGCCCACGAAAGGAAACGCTCTACCAGTGAGCCACTGCTCCCAATGATTGAAGAGAGTCAATATAATAGAAGAATTGGAATGAAATGCGGAAGGAAGCGGGAGTAATCTGTCAAAACCCACGAATACGATCTTGTCCACCAAAAGTTACTTGGCCCACCAGAGGAAGCGCTCTACCACTGAGCCACCGCGCCCAATGATTAAACCAAGGCACTTATAATAGAGGAATTGGTGGAATGAAATATGAGAGGAAGCGGGAGTACCCTGTGAAAACCCACGGATACAACCTTGTTCACCGCAAAAGCACTTGGCCGGGGATGGAAACAAAAAAGACCCCACGCACCAGAGGAAACGCTCTGCCACTGAGCCACAGCACACAATGATTAAAGCAAGTCAACGATAATAGAGGATTTGGAGAAGTGAAAAGTGGGAAAAGCGGGAGTACCCTAAGGAAAGCCACGGATACGATCTTGTCCACCACAAACTTACTCGACCCACCAGAGGAAACACTCTAACACTGACCCATTGGGCCAAATGATTGAAGTGATTCAATGATAATAGAAGAATTCGAGAAATGAAATGTGCGAGGATGCGGGACTATCTTGTCAAACTCACGGATACGATCTTGTCCACTACAAATTTACTTGGCCCACCAGAGGAAGCGGTCTACCACTGAGCTACCTCGCCCAATGATTAAAAAAACTCAATGATAATAGAGGAGATGCTGCAATGAAAAGTAGGGAGAAACTGGAGTATTCAGGGAAAAATCCAACTGATACCATCTTGTCCACAATAAAGTTACTTTTCCCATCAGAGGAACCGCTCTATCACTGAGACACTGCGCCCAATGATTGAAGCAAGTCAATAATAATAGAAGAATTCGTGGATGAAATGTGGGAAGAAGCGGTAGTACCCTGACAAAATCCACAGCTACGATCTTGTACACCAAAATCTTACTTGGCCCACCAGAGGAAACGCTCTACCACTGAGTCACAGTGCCCAATGACTGAAGTAAGTCAATGATAATAGACGAATTGATGGAATGAAAAGTGTGAAGAAGCGGGACTACATTGAGTAAATCCACGGATACGATGTTGTACTCCATAAACGTACTTGGTCCACCAGAGGAAGCGTTGTACCACTGAGCCACCGCGCCATTGAGTAAGGTAGGGCAATGATAATAGAGGAATTAAAGGAATGAAAAGTGGGAAGAATCGGGAGTACCCTGAGAAAACCCACGGATACGATCTTGTCCATCACAAACTTACTTGGCCCACCAGAGGAAGCGCTCTACCAGTGAGCCACTGCTCCCAATGATTAAACCAATTCAATGATAATAGAGGAATTGGTGGAATAGAAAGAAAGCGGGAGTACCTGGAGTAAATCCACGGATACGATCTTGTACACCACAAACTTACTTGGCCCACGAGAGGAAACGCTCTACCAGTGAGCCACTGCTCCCAATGATTGAAGAGAGTCAATGATAATGGAAGAATTGTTGGAATGAAATGCGGGAGGAAGCGGAAGTACTCTGTCAAAACCCACGAATACGATCTTGTCCACCAAAAACTACTTAGCCCACCAGAGGAAGCGCTCTACCACTGAGCCACCGCGCCCAATGATTAAACCAAGGCAGTGATAGTAGACGAATTGGTGGAATGAATTGTGAGAGGAAGCAGGAGTACCCTGTGAAAACCCACGGATACAACCTTGTTCACCGCAAACGAACTTGGCCGGGGTGGAAACAATAAGGACCCCACGCACCAGAGCAAGCGCTCTACCACTGAGCCATCGCGCCCAATGATTTAACCAAGTCAATGATAATAGGGGAACTGGTGGAATGAAAAGTGGGAAAAGCGGGAATACCAATCGGGAGTACCCTGAGAAAAGCCACGAATACGATCTTTTCTATTACAAACTTACTTGGCACACCAGAAAAAGCGCTCTACCACTGAGCGACCGCGCCCAATGATTAAAGCAAGTCAATGATAAAGAGGAATTGGTAGAATGAGAAGTGGGTTGATGCGGGAGTACCCTGAGAAAAACCACAGATACGATCTTGTCTACTACAAATTTACTTGGGTCGGGATCGAAACAATAAGTACCCCACTGCACCCCACAACAAGAACAAGAAAATTGGAAGTTACTAGGAAATATTTTAAGTAGCAATATTTTTTTGTGGTAAAGACCACTGCCCGATGATCGTCTTTTAACAATTCCATGAGCAGAAAAGACTGATAAGTGCCTCTCTTATTATGTCTTTTTAAAACCATATACGTTATCCTGATATTATCCTTTATTGGTCATGCGGACGTAATTAGTTATCCGAATGTTCTATTGTCCAGATATTATCTGTTATCTTAATTTTATAAATTATCCAGATAAATCCACTATCCGGATATTATCCGAAATCCAGACATTATAAGTTTTCGGTCATCCGGATGTCATCCGTTATCAGGATCTTATTAGTCATCCGTCATCCGGATATCATCCGTCAGCCGGATATTATCCGTCATCCGTTACCCGGATATTATCCGTTATGCGTCATCTGTTTTGTTATCCGTCAACCGGATATTGCAAATCCGGATAAGTTTCTATCCTATATCACAATAAGAAGTTATCCAGATGTGGCCAACCCTAATCAGCATCATAAGAAGCATACACAAACTAAATGTCTTCAAACTCTGCTACAGAAGAGCAGGGGTGGTTCCATGGGGCGATCATGTCGATTGCCCCTCAGAAAGGGAATTTTTCTTATTTTATATATAAATAAAACCCATTCCAGATTTTGAAGCTCTTAAAAGTAGCTCTAAGTAGGAGTATTATCAACCACCAACCCAATTTGCAACCAACCCAACCGCTGAGCTTTTGGGTTGTCTTCTATTGCAGGAAAAGGAGAATTGCAGGTGGTAATGCACTTTTGGAATCTTGTATACAACGAATTTAGCGCCATACTGTATAAGTTGGCGATGTAGTATGAGGAGCTGAGGTTACACGCTCATAAAGGTTGTCTAGAGCGGAATATTGAATTCTTTTAATAAACTAAATACTAAAATGAATAAAAACTATCATCATAAGCCAGTGAAAACGGGTAATGCCTTCTCTGAAAGGAGATAATGATAACCGTTAACCCTTAATAACAACGGATTTTTTTCGATCATTAACGGAATGTTCACAAGAAGATGTAGCATTCATTTTCAACTGAGTGGTCTGTGACGTCAGAGCTGCTTCCCTTCTCTGCAAACGAAACGGAGAGGAGAAAAAGAGACTAGGAATGATTGTCCTAAGGAAAAAACAATGGCGACATTGAAAAAAGAACACCGAATACGTAGTGAATGGTTTTTAAGGAGTTGAGTTGATTTTCAGTTTAACGTGACTTTCAGCAGCGAGGCTGTATGAGACGGGACCCACTGATTAACGTGGAATCCGAACCACATGAGCTCTCGCCGGGAATCGAACACGGGTCTCCACGCCTAGTTTTTAAGGAATACGTACTATTAGTGCATCAATGATTGCATAAAATGAAACCAAATCTTCAACTAATGTGAGACATAATTTTCTTTTCATGGTTTCAAAACTACGTACTTGAGATTTATCAAATCTTCATCTTTTCACCATAGATGTCACTCAAAACAGCACACAGAAGAAATGTATCTGGCTTCCTTCAGCCACAAAAGTATGCTCTAAGCTTTTAGATGTCAATGAAGGTACTATTAGAATTATTATGAGAAATATTATTATTATTATTATTATTATTATTATTATTATTATTATTATTATTATTATTATTATTATTATTATTATTATTATTATTATTATTATTATTATTATTATTTTGTAGGTGTTCGAACAGTATATTCAGAATTTAAAGAGAAAAGTTTGTTCTGAAGCATTGATGAATAAGTTCAATTTCATGTATTGATGGATACAATTATTTGAAAATTTATATATATTCCATTCATTCAGCTTTTGTCATGAGCAAGTATTTTGAGATTATTTATTGAAGGTTTGCTACAGTCTAAAACAGAATAAAAAAAGAAAGAAAAGAAAAAAGAAAAAATATAATACGTTCAAATTTCTAAGCTATGCCCCTGAGAACTTATTGAGTAACCCTTGTTTATAAATGGTGCGATATTAGAATTTAAAAAGTTAGTGTAATTATTCCAGTTTTAAGTTAATTAAATTTCTAAATTTCTGAATGAAAGTCATTTGGAATTTAATAAAATCAAGACTATAAATAAAAGAGTTAATAGATAGATAGGCTAAAGGGTAAATAGATAAAATTAAAAAAAAAAGAAAATCCTAATCTCGCAAATTTCAATATAGTAGACTATTTAGTGTTTTAATGTTATTTCATTTTTGATGTTTATTTTCTATAAATGAATGTTTCAAAACAGTTTTTGGGGGAAATAATTTATTTATTTTGTAGAAATCTTATTTAGTGTCTATTTCCTTAAATATTCTGTAAATCACTTTACTTGATTTTATTTTAAATATCCACGAATGAATTTTCATATTGTTGCATTCTATGCAATCGTGAATGGAGATGTCTTTCCATTCAGAAAACCATCATTTCTTGCCCACACAAAGTGTATTTACATTTCTCAACCGAAAAGCTGAAAGCAAATAAACTCAGTTAGTTTGCTATAACGCAATTCAAAGCGGCAGAATTTACGTAAGCGCATGTCTTTTCAGGAAGGTGACATTCAAAATAGAACATTCCCATGAGCTTCCAAAGGAATTCCTAACATATTCTCCCGTGAGCATGAGGTAACCTCAATTTACGGCAGTGTTGAACGAGGAAGGTCCAATATGGGTGAGATTCAAGGGATTAGGGAGATTTGTAGACAAGTAGCATTATTAAAGGAAGTTTCCGTGAGGAAAACGCTGTCATGGTCCGTTTGCTTCTCTTTGTGTGTGAAAGTGCAAATCGTCTTGTTTAGGAAACAAATAAATAAATGAAACAACATTGTGAAATTCTTTAACAACAATAAATTTTGCTAAAAATAAATTTTCATTACTTCTGCTCTCTTCTATTTACTTTACTGTAGGTCATACTTGGAGATCCTTCGTGGCTAAGCGGTTAGCGTATTCGCCTTTGTCGTGGAAGACCCAGGTTCGGATTCCACGTTAATCAGCAGGTCGTGCCTCGCTACTGAAAGAAACGTTAAACTTAAAAGCAATTGAACTCGTGTAGGTCATACTTGAATTAATAATTGTGCTAATCAATAGTGAAGACAGAAGTTAAAGTGTATTTACATATATACTTCCAGTAACTGAAAAATGAATCTATGTGATTGAAATAACGCACCAATTTCTTTTTATGGATATTTTTCTACAACCGTGCAATATTGCAATATTGTATATTATACGGGATGTCCCATAAGTTAGTTTCGAGTATAATAGCATCCCAACTGGCTGCAAAGATGAGACCACAAGTAATATAGTAGTTAAAATAATTTGTATAATTTTCAGAAAAAATAGTAGTTGCATACGCTTGTTTCATTTATCAAGTAGCCTCTAGTCAGACCACTTTGTAGATGACCTTTTGATTCGGCTATTTACCAGACTCTTCTTTTGGCAATGCCTCCTACTTTCACCCTTCTTTGCTTGATCGAGGTAGCTCTATTTTTCGTCACTGCTATATGCACAATATCACCGTTGTTCCATGATATGGACATATTGCGGGGTTTGTTCCTTGGCTACCGTTCCAGCGTACGGTTCTCCATTGCTTACGTCCATTGCTTTCGCATAGAAATCACGGTTGCTGTCACACTTCCTGAATGAACATCAATTTCAAGGTACCGGAGAGTGATTTCCTGTAAGCTCAGTTCAAACGCTGTTGTCTGATTATATTATATTCTTAAATTCAAAGTCAAGCTTGGACAATCTAATTTCTACTAACAACATTAAATAAAAGACTGGACAGATTTAAAACAAAATTGACGTGAGCTTATGTTTAAAAGTTATATCTCAGAAAACTTTTAAACAAATATTTATTGCCGAAAACTATGTGTATATTCAGCTACAATAGAGAAAAATAGAAGAGATATTAACGAACCTCTGCAATTTAGTTTAGGTTTCAAAGAAGGTATCCTAATAAATCTTTAACGTTGAAACGCCTTTAAAAATAACTCTCTAATACAACGACTAATCTAAGTTATTGTAAGACCAACAACACTGTAGGTTATCATTAATAATAAACGCGGAGGTTTTTGTTGTACATGGGTTTTATTATTCATGTAATTTACAGTAGAAAACATTGTAAGTCGATTGGGTAAACATGTTAATCAAGACACATGAAAAAAATCAAAAGAACATACTCGAAATACACAACGAATAAAATAAACAAAACTCGTTCATAATATGAAAATAATAACATTATTTCGGATATGAGTCTCTTTCTTTATTCCGCTTCATCCCAACTGACGTCATCCATACATTGCTGTACATCTTCATGAGTTCTCGGCCACTGCTCTAACCAATGATAAAACTCGGTATATCCGACTTTGGAGATAGATGTCCTGGGAATCTTTGGTTTCAAATGAAAGGAAATATGCCAGTATACTGCCTTGCTAACTTCCGGTATACTGCAATCATCACCTGTTCTTACAGCTGGAATATACTTACCAGAATATGATGTAAGTGGAAGTCCTTTAACTTTAGCTTGTTTCATGGCATTTCTCTGGTACTTCTCAGTATGCCGAATTCCTTTTCGCTTCTTGATCTGTGGAGATTTCTCGTCGCTACTTCCAGACATGGCAAAGTCGAAACTACCAATCACAACACAACATCATCACGTTCAACAGAGCGCCAATATCCAGGCCTAACGAACGATATAACTATTACTCTGTCGTATTAGGCAAATTATCACAAACTCATTTTAGCGGGAAAAGTGTAACAAATGAATGTCTATAGCGCGTTGAATATAATAGTTTCCTTCTGTAGCAGTATGTGTTACAAACTGCATTCAGTGCAAGAAGGGCACATGTGTTTCACATGTGACCTTGTTGCACTGAACGCCGTTTATAACATTCAAAATATCTGCCTTCAGAAAGCGATACCTGAGATCTCTTTGTGGCAAATAATGGGGATACCTATGCAGACAATGAATCTAGTGATACCACAATTTCTACCAAAATGTTACATGTGACTTTTCTGCAATGACCGATTCAATTAATAAAACACTCTCAGTGTTCGCGTAGTAAAATTGAGGAAATAAGGAAGCGAAGCTGCAACATACTCAGTCAAAACGACCACTATCGAAATTTGAACTCTGGATCTCACGATTATAATGTTTCGTTTTTTTTTTTTTGCCAATTAATGATCTTTCTCGGTTACATATATGAGACTGAGGCATATGGCTTAAGATGGGAATTCAAATCACTGTAATACGTTCTCCTATCGTGAATCGAACCCAGAACCCATGCAAGCGCTGACTACTAGATCAATAAGGAGGAGTATGATTATAAAGAGAGGATGTGGTCATTCATTTACACTTATTTTATTGTTCGAGTACACTGAGAAAAAAATGTAGGTGGCGTATTTAAAAAGATAGGTTACATGCGGAATTCCTGTAGTTTTTGGACTTAACATACAACAGTCGTATAACTGAAAACGCATGTTTTATAATACTTCATGTATAAGTGTTCCATCTATACGTACTTTCCGTATGAAACAATGTAGGAGGTCAGGATTTCACATACAAATGGACGAAGGTAACATAAGTATATGTATGTGATATACGAAAAACTGTTAGCTGTCAGACATCCTGCAACGGCATGATATAACATCTAAGGGCAGTGCCTATGTAGCATACGGATAACGTATGCTCCGTACAGATTTCTATAGTAAGCAAGAGGATACCGTATATTTGTACAATGTACCGCTGTCCGGAGAACGGATTTTTCTCTGTGTAATTAGCAATGAAACGATTATAACAATAAGTAACTTTAGTATTAGTGACATACAATTCATAATGGTCTAAAAATTTTAGGTAAACAACTCCCTAACTACAATTAATAAGTATGTCGATATTTTAGTTAAAAACAGAAATACACTTTATTTGCATTTGAATTATGCACAGCGTCGCGGTGACTCAGTGGTAGAGCGTTTACTTGTAATACATGGGGTCCTTGGGTCGATTCCAACTTACGATAAATGACCTTTTTGTGGACAAACATCCTGTGCGTGGATTTTCTTGGTGTTCTCCAGTCTTCTCCCACTTTTTTCACTCCATCACTTCATTCACATCTCATCATCAGCGTCTCCTTTAGACTAGCCGGCATAATCGTGGGAAGTAAAACGTAAAAGATCTTTTTTTTAATTATGCACAAAGAATAATGATTATTGGATTGCATTATCGGAAGTGACCTCAGAATATTCTGCGGAGATGAAAGATCTGAATATCATGCGTTGCTGTAAACTAATAATTCTACCCATCTACCAAATTCATCGCATTCTTGAATTGGTCCATTTACAACGGCGATTCTTTTTACAAATTTAATGCCAACTTCGGTACTAAGTTAGTTGGGGGAGTTTATCATTATGAACATGCTTATAATGGACATTGTTCTATTACTGTTGGGCCTCTTATGGGAACTGAGAAGATTATGTTCATTACATTCCTGCTAGATGTTTTAATTGTGAATTGAGAATTGTCTATTACCACTATATCTCAATTGCAGTACTTCTTTTCATTACACTTTGTTATACTACATATTCTATCATGTGCCATAACATGTTATTTCACCCCAAATATGTTTCTAATCAAAGTGTCTTCATGTATTTAATTATCCACAATATATAATCCCTCAGTTCTCCTAACTTACTTGCTTATTCTACAAGGAAAGGCTATATAGTAATTAATAAAGTATATGGACGACAATGTTGAAATAGAATGCTTCCTGTTTTTTTTTGTTTTTTTTTGTCTAAGGATATAAATAAATATTTGATTATGAGTAGGTATCATTGCATTCTATTAATTACACTTTTCTTACGATATGATGCAATTTTCAACTGATCACCACTGACATTCAATAGGTGTAACAAAAATAATGCTCGATGTAACAACACTACGTTGATGCTACAGAAGCTGTTTACAGCGATCAAATTTCTTTCTCCATTAACATGCACAAGAGTGACGGTTGTTTACGAGAAGGGCTCTATAGGAATCAATACGGTAATGCGTCGGGATGGTAATACTTGTACAAAAAAAAATCCCACTGGAGAGAAATTCCCCTCGGTTTCATGTATTGCATCGAATAAACCACATTGCAATCGTGATGATGCACTGATTCGAGAGAACAGGCGCATCTCACAGCCAGACATTTGCTATGAATTATAGCATATCACGAGAGTGAGTACAGGTGATAATCATAAATAGGGCAACCAACTTTATGCTTTATACGGCTGTGTCTTATGCTTTATTTTTACATAAATTATGCTTTATTTTGCTTTTTTCTAAATTGTACCTTAATATGCTGTTCCTTGAGTTATACTTTATTTTTACACATTTCTATTACATATTGTTTAATTGGTTAATTTACTCGTTTTAATGACACAAGTATTGAATATGTGTATGAAAATGTTTATTTTTTCCACTAAAAATTACATCAATACAACATACTACTTCATTTTGTGCAGTTTTCCTTATCCCTTTGGGGATCCTATGGTACAATTTGTACCATACGCGTTTTTCATGGTACATTGCGTTATTTCTCTCCTATTTGAGCTTTTTCCTCGGTTTTTTTGTTTTTCAAGTCCAGAGGCATTGTAGAAGACATTACGTATGGTTTGACACCTTCCTGCGTCCAGACATAGGTGGTGATGACGTCGTAAGACTAAAATATATTTTTTCATTTATTAAGCCTATGTTCAATATTTTTCGCGCACTTATTTTTGCACGTATAAAATTGAAATTTTGCACAAACATTCAGTCCAAGGCGGTCCTAGGTTCGATTACAGATGACGCACCATTAAAATTTGTGTGACATGGATTCAAACTCAAACTGTAGATCCATGTATCAAATAGCGTCAGTGCTAACAAGGGGTACATCAACAAACAAACAAACAAACAAACAAACAATGACGGTGATGAGTCCTTCAGCAACATTGTAGCCGGTGATAAAACTAGGGTACTTTCCATTCTCACTATGAAAACAAAGAGTTCGTCTATCGAGTATTGCAACAAAATTTCGTCTACACCAAGAAATTTTAATGCTGTAGTATAATCAGGCAAAATCATGTTTACCTCGTTCTGGACTATCATGCTATAGCGCATATGAAATTCCTGTTTAAGCTGACATCAACTCTGATCAGTACTGTAATACTCTCATAAAATTGAAAGCAATGATTACACAAGTTCAGCTACAAGTAGAACCTTTTATTTAGCTCATCAATGCTTACGATCAAGCTGCTGCAATTGCAACTGAAAAAAAAAATCAGTTCCTTGTATGTACTATCTCACTTAATCTTGCATTCGGCAGATCTGGTTCCATTGTACGAGCGAGATGAAATGAAAACAATAAAAGTGGCATTAAAATCCTTTGTTTCTTCTAGGTATAAGAAATTTGCAGACACAGTCCTTGACGTCTTTCCGAGCTCCTAATACGAAGCAGTGCCAATAGATGGAGTTGGAGCTGGTTCACGACTAGATTCAATATGGTGTCACCACTACACAGGTGCACCAATGAAGAACAAAGTGGTTATTCGATTTTTATTGGATATTAGTGTAAAACTGGTCGATTTATCAGAGAATGAAGACACTTGTCTGTCACAGCTGCAAGACCAGGAGTGAAGCAGGAAATTCACAAAAGATACGACTTTATTGACTGGTGTAAACCGTCCCAGACTTTGTCGAGTTGTGACAGAGAAGTCCATAGCCGCAGCAGATCGTGTTATTCAGAAAAAACCGGCATGTTACCTTGGCTGAAATAAATTCCTTGCTGCATACGAGGTTTGGTTCAGTACAACACAAAGTACATGACGAACTCCGCTACAGAAAAGTGTTCGCCGAGTGGGTTTCTCTAAAGCTGATACAAGAACTGAAAAATCGTCAGGAGCTGTCAAGAGCTGCTGAGGCAGTATGAAGAAGAGAGTAACGCTTTCCTAGCTCACATTGTTACCCTGAATGAAAGAACACCCCATTTTGTTTTCCAAAGAAGAAATGTGCAAGCAAAGAATGGCGACACTCTTCTTCGCCGAATTCAAATAAATTTCACAGTCAGCCCTCAAAAGGAAAATTAGTTTATTCTGGAATAAGAATGGCCCTATTCTGCAACACTACATGATTTCATGTCCCACGATGACTATTGTCATTTACATCCAGAACTGTCGCGTGCGTTGTAAGTGCCCGGGACGAGAATTCCCAGCCCCCACCCCACCCCAATGTGTTATGAACAACCAGAGTTTATTCTGTACTACTAGATAATAACATAATCTTTATTGATTTATCGTCCCGGCGCCTCCACTGGTCGCCCCGCCCACGCGACGGCCCTCTTTACTCCGACCTTCTCAAGAACCATTTGAAGCCAGCAATAGGAACACCATCAGATTTCCACATACATTATCTTTTACTCATTAAAGGAACACTTTGAAGGCAGAATATCAAGTCTGATGAAAACATCCAATCAGCGCTGTACGAATGGCTATAGCGTCAATCCAAAAAAAAAAAAAATCTTACGTGGAATCAAAACACTTCCTATCCAATGATGTCAGTATATTGAACTGAAAGGGAACTTTGAGGAAAATGATGTACAAGCTATCATTTTCCCTGTAGTAAAATAGTGGAACAACATTATTGTTTTAATGTCTCGTACGTTCATTATTTCCACTCTTAAGCAACATCTGAGAAAACTTTGAGATTTTTAGTTTTATCTTTGGGCTCCTTTAGACTTTTAAATTCAAGAATACCATGTTGAAATTTTTTATAGATTCACGAAAAAGAAGAGAAACTTACATATTCACCAATTTATCTGCTCTCTATCAAAGATGTTATAAAATAGAGAATCTGCCCATACGTATCTTCATTATTTGAACTCAATGAAGACCAAAAAAAGAAAAAAACTGAGTATCGTCTGAGCCAGCAGTCTGATTGGCTACTCTGGTTTCCGCCATGATTGTTGGCTCGAAACATTGCAGTCTTAGTGACGCGGAGTGGGCAGAGTAGGTGTGGCGAAGTTGTGACGTATGGCTTCACGATTTTGTTGTATGTGCAGATCCTCTATTTTATGACATCCTTGTTCTATCTATTCAAAATAAAAGTCTGATTTGTTCATTGTAAGCTGAAAGGTGGTTATGAAAACACTTTTTTTTTACTTCTTTATTTAGCAATTTATCTGCTCTCTACTTATGCGAAATTTATTCATTGAGAACTACAACCAGTTTTACGAAATGCATGGTAATTAATACCTAAATAGATTATACAAATGTGAGTTAGAATATTAATCATAGAATATCATCATCATCATAGGTATTCTGCCTTTATTGGCAGGTCACTTGCCGCAGCTGAGAAGCTTCCATCCTCCACGGTCCTCCGCTAACTTCTTCGTCTTCGCGTATGATTTTTCTGTTTTTATATCATCCATTAATTGTAGTCTCCTTCGCCCCCTCCCTCTCTTTCCCGCCACCATACCCTCTAGAACGTTCCTCATGATACAATCTCTTCTTAGGCAATGTCCCAACCAGTTTCTCTTCTTCTTCCTAATAATATCTAAAAGTGTTCTTTTCTCACTCACCATTTCTAACACTCTCTCATTCGTTTTCCGCTCGACCCAACTAATTCTTTCCATTCTTCTCCACACCCACATTTCGAAGGCTTCCAGTCGATTTTCGTCACCTTTACGTAATGTCCACGTTTCCGCCCCATACAGTACAACACTCCACACGAAGCATTTTATGAGTCTTTTTCTCAACTCTTTGTTCAAGGTCCCACAAAACAGACTTTTCTTTCTTTTAAAGGCTTCTTTCGCCATTACTATCCTTGCTTTTATTTCACGTTCGCACTTCATGTTATTACTAAGAATACTACCCAGATATCGAAAACTATTCATAGAATATAATAGAATATTATTACAGAACGGTAATTAACTAATTAATAACTTTCGCAGATCAATGGGCGTCCCTTTGTGGTATACTCGTATAAATTAAATACCTATCTAATTTTTAGACTCATCTTCTAATAGACAGTAATTCCTACTGCCAACATTGCAGTTTCAGTAACTTCGTTCTCTTTTGAGCCTTCCTCTCCCTTTGTTTTCAACTCAGTACTTTTGAAAATACATGAACCAAACCCTCCATATTATGAATCACAAGTAAACACAATGTTACAAAAAATAAATTCTCATGATAAACAAATTCATTGAACTAGGACATATTTTCGTTAAATTAACAGATATTACAACCAACATATTAATTTATAATTCAACAGTTATTTTTAAGTATATTGAAATACTGCTTTTCCAAAGCTAATAGCATGTATAAATCGGGAATTACTTTTTATAATAGTACACGGGGATTACTTTTTTATATAATAATGCGATTAGTGTAGATTTAGACTCACGAAACAATATACCAGACGTTATTCTATAGAACTTACCAGCATTTTCGCTTGGCAAATCATGTCACTTTTTTAAAATTTCATCTTAGAAATCTTGGTGGAATAGAGAACCTAAGAGGTGTATGAATAAGCGTAAGCGAAAACAAAAATATGGAAGATCGTTGTATGGAAGTTTATTTGCTGAATAGAATTACATCAGAATGTAAATTGAAGTTCTCTCTCACTCTACTCTAGAAAAGTTAACGAGCTTGACCCCAAGTTGTTTATTTATGTATGAAATCAATCTTCATTGTACAAATGTCGCAGCACAACATCAAAATTATGAAGGATTAGTTATTCACATACACGAGAGTTCTCAAGTGTTCTTGACTCCAACCTGGTACAACACGAGGGGCTGCAGAGAATCGTGCAAAATTACCTGGCACAGAGATATGCTATGCCAATTTCATTATATTATGTCTGAGAGAGCTGTATTACAGAACCATTCACAGAATGTGGTATTTCCCTGATAGTCATGTTATACTAATAACAATCACTAAGGCACTTGTTTTGTGACTATTCTCTATTACTATGAGACGCCTTAACTGACTTGTTGAGGGCGCAAAATAACATCGATGAATTCATTGAATTCTATTTAGATCCTTGTTCAGAAGATGATATATGCGATAAAACTTTCGACTTGAACCTGATCAACTGGTTTGATCGTTCTTTCCTCACAAAAAACAGAACCCCGAGGTTCGTGCATCAAAGACATGCGTGCGATCACTATATTAGTGTGAATAGCTATTTAAGAAAGTTGACGAAAAAAAAGTTGATGAAAAAAAAATAGTTTTTGGGAATGTTCTACTTTTGGGGAACCATGAAAACCCCTGACATAATACTAGCATCTTGAACCTAAAGTTCATTAATTATCCAACCAGCAATCATTTCACAATAACCATTTTAAGGTGCACAAAACCATTTAACCTCGAGAATAAAAGGTAGGGGTACCTTGTCTTAGTTGAAAAGTAATACCCTCTAAAGTTCGATACTTAGTTTGATTCAATGTATGGGAGTGTCTGGCACATAAATCATTTTCTGAAGTACTTAGAACGTTGCAGAGTTATAGTGAGTTTTCATTTCAATGACAATGTGTGGGATATAATACTAAAACATTGAAGTTAATACATGAACAGAATCATAAGGAAAGATCTTCCAATATATGTTAGAATATTCTTGCAACTATTTAGTTTGCTGAGGATCTAAAGCAATTTCCATCTCCTAACATTTACAAGCTTATTTATGGTTTGAGATACTGAACATAATATATTTAAAAATAATGATTCTTTAATATACAAATTTATTAATATTGGACCAGGCCATTTTATTCCGTTCTTTTGATTTTTGGGTTAACTAGATTTATGGGTGTAAATGCGTAATGTGTAATTATTTCTTAAAATGGAAAGTTAGAAACATGTAAATATGTTTTAAGCTAGCACTTCCGAAACATTTTAGGTTGAAGACGTCCGTAATGTGTCAGAATTTCATATAGTATCCCAGAAATGTAATGTATATGAAACTATCAATTTAATTTAAATTTTAGCATGGACTGGTAATTTAGAGGTGCTTCTAAACCACGAAGAATAAACAAACATTTATGAAACTTACATAGAGAAGCTACTTCGGATCTAACTTTCAACCCCCTAGAGTATAAAGATTTCCAATTGAGGATATGATAATGCGCAAACCTTCAATACAACTGGTTCTGAGTTGATCTTACAAGATACATTCGCAAAGTGTTCCGTCGGGATTATTGTAAAATTGATTCAAACGCAAAGCTCTCCGCGGCGCAATGTGTATTGTACTAATTTTAGCAGCCCATACCGGTAATTCGCATATTTATAGGCCTTTATATATCCAGAATTCCATCATACATTACTATAACGCTCGGAAACAAAGTTGCTTTCAGTTTCTTGAGGTGGAACTAGACATGAATGTGGGAATGCAGAAACAAATTGGATCAAATACTGCTTCTCTGACACGTTATCCACCCCGGCCCCATCTTGGATCGGCCACATTGGATTCAACTTTCGTTATTTTAAATGGGAATAGGCGCAACTGATACATCAAATTCGTGTACATTTTTTTTCGGAAATCCATTGGTGTAGTGAGTTTTACGTTAACTTGTACCGTTTGGAAGGTACCTATTGCATGTTAAGTGTCAGGGACTTCACAAATATTGAACCAAAAGAAGGTTGTGCAGGGTCCCGTGTCATATATCGTTGACGAAATATTCTCTGAATGTACACATGTACATACAGACACACAGACGTCAATACGGAAATGGTAGGTCTTCACATAAATCTTGTCGTATTTGGATTTACATTAGGCATTTTGACCTTATTACAATACTTCTTTGTTATAGTACAACATGGAAGTAATAACAGTCACTCACAGAAATGTAATAAGATTATGACACTAATGTTGGAAAGACTTAATTTATACCTACAAAAATATTCCAGTTGGAAATTGTCTTGATTTTTCAACATCAAAAGCGTAAGCGTAATTGATATAACCTGATATAATCTGTAATCTCTATTCGCGAAGTGCCTGCATGGATTTAACGTGCAATACCTTCCAAACGGTACAAGCTACGTAAAATTCAATACACCAGTGAACTTCCGAGAAAAATGTACATGAATTTGATGTATCACTTACACCTATTCCCATTTGAAACAACGAAAGTTAAATCCAATATAGCGGCGGGGATGAGTAACATGTGTCAGAGAAGAAGTGATTAACCTAATTTGTTTGGATATGACCACATTCATGTCCATTTCCATCTAAAGAAATTAAAAGTAAATTTGTGTCCGAGCGTTATAGTAGTATATGACTGAATTGCGGATATATGGGGACCCATAAATATGCAAATTACCGGTATGGGTCACTAAAACTAGTACAATACACATTGCATTGCATTTTAATCAATTTTACACGAAACCCGAGGGAACACTTCGCGAATGTTCCTTGTTAGTAAATTTCGTATCTGCCCTCCCTTACTCTCCCTAATTTGAAACCGAAATATTATGCATCGGACATACCATACGTCTCATCTTTTTTTACCTGGTAGGTTGTATAATTACCGATGTCAGTTGAATGGTCCTATACTCCAGCTCTCATGGAACAGAGGTTGAGTGCTTGATCATTTGCGCATCGGTAAACAACACTTAACTCAAGTCTCGGTGGTTCTTCAGGACGAAGTTAATATTAAAAACAGTTCTTCGTAACTTCGGCGCTGTATAAGAATGCAAGTCAAAACTTTAAAGAACGAAAAATTAACCATAGGTCTATAATTAGTGTAGGCGACAAAACCATAACCGTTTGAAAGATACAAAGAAAGAAACTAAAGAATAATCACTCTCTTAAAATATTTCAATCTGAACTATTGCTGAAAATAGTTGAACTCACGTTGTAATATTATTATAGAATCATAGAATTACAATACATACTAAGAAATGTTGTATGTTATATTTTATTTCATAAATCCTAATGCAGATCTACAGGTTTTCGTTTAACAACCTGAAACTAGGATTGACTTCCAAACCTACGTCCCTTAAAATTACTAGAATTTCCATAGACGTAACCAGTTTCGAGACATTAAATTCATATGAAAATCAGTTTCCCGCCCTCACTTACGTCCCTTTGTTCTATGCAAATAAATACTGAAACGGAAAAATGATAATACATTGCTCTGTTCAGGTTTTAGTAAAGTGATAATGTAAAAGATTGAGTTTATTCTGTGTCACTGAAACCGTATATGTAAATGTTTCACTAATCCCTTTATTAATTGTAATTTTCCCTCAGAGGAAGCTATTATACGTGTTTCCAACTTCCAAGTATGTCTCGTACAACGCAAATAATAAAAAACAAAACATTACAGATGAGAAGCATTGAACACATGACGGTTGTATGAAGTCTACCTCAATTACAAATACCTAATGGTTGTTTAGTATATAAACTACACACTGGGATCTGTCAGGTAGATCATAGACCATAGAGGATTTCGCATATCATTTTGTCAGAATTAGTAATTTTATAATCAAACTGTGACTCTATTAGTCCTAATGAAAGAAAATAATAAGTAGGCAGCTTTATCTCTAGAACTGTCCCATCAGAAATTAGTATTTTCAAATGTATTCCATTGTATACACCACTGTACTGCAGAAAACATATGCAAGCAAGAAATACCACTTGCAACATTACATTATATATTTGAAAATATTTATCAATGACAGAAATTATGAATAATGTTTTCAGAAGGTGAAACTGGGAACAGAGTTTACATTAAGTAGCACCCATCAGGATGGTAAACTTAATTCTCGGTATACATTTAAAATGTGTCCTGGGTTCTACAAACCCCAGAATATAGTTAAAAAGTTAAACTGTAGGTTCGTATCTCATATAGCTTTGGTACTGAATGGGACACTAAACTTCGTTTCGAAAAAAAAGCAAGAAACATTCGTATATAGGATTAGAGTTTATATACGACTTTAGTTTTCGCTTTGTGAATTATATGATAATAAATTAAAGATATTTTTTGTTTAAAAAAGAACTAGTTGTAATGGTTTTAGTATACTGTAGAAAGACTTTGACTTTAACTCTCCTAGTAAAGAGCCTATATAATAACCATAACGTAAATATTTGTCATTTATTTTCATCTGGTAAATGTACCTCTGATAGCTGTTGAACATGTCGGTTGCTTTCCTATGCATATCAGACAATTAATTTGCTTGTTTTGGTGTCACGTAGGATGGAAGAGAATTCATTCTGTTTCCTTACTCAAAATCTAATAATTGCGTGCAAGAGTCTAGCAACCACAACTTCCATTTGTTCTATCCAACAAAATGAGTTTCTGTCTTCTCATATGACATACAAAAGACAAGTATAAGGACTTACGTGGAAACCCATTTTGCTCTTCATCATTGTTAATGGATAAATTGAACATGACAATCTGGCTCTTCAACTAAATTCTATTAACCTCGTATTTCATTCCATTTCTCTCATCTCACCCTTCCGAGCTATTATATTAACTCCTTTAGACAAATATTATTTTGTCACATATAGTGTTAAGTTCAAAGAAAATGTAATTCTGCTTCTATACGGATTTGTGAGAAACTTGTCCCATACACCTACGAAAATACAATTGTGCAACTATAGGTAAAGATAAATCCATGCAGGCATTTCTTTAGTTAATGCGTATTTTAGTACACGTGGGTCTATAGCAGATACAGAGTGGGACTCATTCCATTTAACCTTTATCCCTTATATAAAACGGTTTGAAGTTAGCCCTTAACCAGAGAAAGCCCACGCTAATCTTACCCTTAAAAGGTCCAGGGGTTGCCTCTGAGGCTCCCTGCTGCATATACAAGCTACCTGAACTCTCCGCGACCATTTGTATTTTCCGTCATTAATAGGAAATTCTAGTCACTACTTTGCTATGAAATCGTTTGTCAATAGTAATAAACAATGAACAGTATCGAATAATTAGGAAAGTACATACTTCAATAGAAGCCTCAAAGGCACCCCTTGGGCCTTTATGTTAGTATAAAAAATAACGCTATTTTTACTTAGGTAAAGTAAAAAAGATGCTTAGGAAACGCAATCAGAGGATGTATTTCAAAGAGATAGAAGAATTCTAGATCGCAGAACGCGGGCCGACATATCTGTTAAGAATAATGACATTAAAAATTGACCAAGGAGCCTCCGAGGCAACCCTTGGGCCTTTACAACAATATAAAAAATAACCCTATTTTTTCTTAGGTAAAATAAGAACACATATGAACAACTCAATCAAGGGGCATATTCCAAAGAGATAGGAGAATTCTAGAGCGGAAGACACGCGAGGAAACATCTATTAAGAATAATTGCATTAAAATGGACCAGGGTGCCTTTGAGGCACCCCCCTGAGCTTTCTCGGGTTAATAGATTTCCAGCCTATGAAACTACAGAAACATTTAGTTGCTTATTGCTGATGTTCTCTCTGTTTGATATCTAGTGCCCGCGACTTTCATGCACAAATTCGATTCCCGGTAGGAGGACATTAAACAAATTCCAATTGTTTGTATTGAACATGGAAACTGTAGATCAAGTTCTCATATGGACGCTGAACGTTTATAAGCAGAAAAGTCCATGATATATATCTGTTTTCTTAAAAGACATTTATTGAAATCGATAGGCCAAAAAATCAAGCAAAGCTTAGGATGATCGTCTTCTTAACATTGTTGGAAATCTGGTGTTAAGATATTCTATCATCCCAAGTAGTAGGAGAATGTGAAACCACATACAAATCAGTCGAGCGCATCTATACTAATATAAAGTACAAAAAGCGAGTTTTGTCATGTCAACCGCGAGGCATAATTCACTAAAATATAGGAGGCTATTGAAAGAAACGAAGTTTATTTGCATCTCACTCAATGTAGCGGCATCTATCACAATAAAGAAAATGTTTAAGATGAAACAGAGAAAAGTTGATTAAAAAAACAAGTGAATCTCCTTTCCAAACAAGATAATCTTTCATTTTGTACATTTTTCTTCCAATCTTTATTTCTCTAAATATTTTGAAATCTCGAATGTAGTCCCGATTAAGTGTTCATTTATAGATATCTTATATAGCCTTTGCGGTGGAACGATTAAATCCTAATGGTTTTCTTTTCTTTTCTTTTTTTTCAAGATTAAACAGGTCTACACAACACATGCAGGGAGCTGCATATATTGTATTTCTAGAGAACCTGTGATTTGATTGTTAATTATTTGGCAATATGTAGGCCTACCTGAACATCTGTTTATCATTTTCTTAATTAACAGAGTATGATTCAACTAATTGATACTAGCAGAACTTAATTAAACCCTATGTATGTTTACATGTAGCAATCAATGATAATTAAAATTACATACCTCTCAAAGGACCTTTGAGAATGTACCTCTGATATTGCTATCGAAAGGAGAAAGATTACAAATAACATGTTCTCAAAAACTATACACTAATTTGAACGTCTACGGAGATATACGAGCACATACGGCCAATATAATCTTATGTTGTTGGTACGCAATACTATAATTACCTAATAAATTGTTGGTCTAGAGTAGACGCTAGAATTACTTCTTGGAATCGCACGCATCGATCGTATCATATCAATATTATACATAAGAGACAACTTGATGAAATTTGACATCTAAAACTTGTCGATTGCAATTTCAGTAGTTCTAGCAACATTCATCTCTAAATTAAGAACTTTAAGGGGAAAAAATCAAACAGCTATATTGCGAATAATGTGTACATCATAGCCCAACTTGTAGCTTAATTTGAATTTCTGGTCTGGTCTGGATACTATACTCTTTGACATGTTCCACATGAGCTCTTATGAAGAATCAAATAGAAGTCATCTGCGTCAAAGGCGAGTGCACTAGTCACAAAACCACCAGGGAATAATTTCATTTATATGTTTTCTCGGAAATTGAGGTATAAGTTCTTTCTTTTTCTTTTTCAGGCAGTAAATGCATAAAGTTATGGAAATTAATGTCTTTATGTCTTGAAACAACAAAAGAAACACAAATAAAGTTTACAAATAGTTGTTTGAAACTAATATACAGTCGATAATAAACGTTGTAAGAATATTATGAACACATTTGTTGACAATACGGCTATAAAACCTGTGACAAATATGTTCATATGTGTTAATGATTATTCGCTTAGTTATGCTTCTTGTCTAGGGCAAAAAAACACATTTTTGGAAGCAATCAATAAATAGAAATGAAATCACACACTCTCCAATTCAAAGTACAATACTTTATTTTCTAAGCTGTATTTATTTAACTCAATGTGAAGGTTCACTCGTAAAGCAGTGGTCAAGTACTCAAAGCTTTCTTTTTTTAAGCAGACTAACTTCTTCGTTCAGAGTAAAAGCCGTCTAAATAAACGACTCTTCAATTTCGAAACGTAATATTACCTTAATATTATTAAGTGAGCCTTACACACGAGAGATATGAACTTGTGTCCGTATATAAGGTGTCATACTCCCTCTATGCCATCATTAGTACTGTCTGGTCTAAAACCATACACATGGATTGCCTGAAAATTACGCACCATTGATAGGATAACTACCTAGTTAAAATTACGTGAGTATAGGATAGGTTGGATGAAGCTGAATTCCTCTCACTAGTAAAATTAAGTACCTTCAGTAGAGTCTCGGTTCTTCAGGTTAAGTTATACAAACTAAAGCGTCCAAGTTATGGAACCCAAGAATTGAAGCTAAAAGGCTAATATCACAGTAGCTGTATATAGGCAGATTGCAAGGAAAGATTAGGACCGCATAATCGAGGTTATCAACAATAAGATCCAACAACCTGTTCTGTTATTGCTAAAATTTATCCAATCGCTAAAATCCAGATTGCTAAAATTTATAGTTAGAAACAAGAATGACCAATATCAAGAAGGGACACGACCTCTGCAAGAAATGTTGATGTTTCCTACTAACATTCCATTAAAAATATAGTAAAAGTACTTCCTTGTCTGTGGACTGATTCTCCTATGCTTAACTATCGTCTATCCAAACCCTTATTTCTCTAACGACCAAAATTACTAATTTAGCCAGCTAGACAAAAAATCACTCAACTAGTATTCTCTTTGGATAGAAAAGATCCTCAAATTACACTGGATAACAAATTTTGACCAACTTTATGTTTATCTTATTTCTTTTTTTTTTTTAAATATCGTTGGATAGTACGAATAACGTGTATAAGATTAGTTTTCCCGAAATGTCAAAATCGACTTAAAATTCGTCTTTAGCCCTTGGAAATCGGGTAATTTGTCGAATTTTCCTCCATTTCTCGTTAAAGCGTAATAACTAAGAAACCATTTGCCTTAACACAACCGGTTATGCCTTGCTTTTTAAGCAAAGGAACAGGCTTTTAAACTGTGTAAGTTTATTTGTAATATTACATGCGAAAGAAAGTTTATTCAACAAATTTTGAGAAAGTTCTTAATTGTTCTTCAAAATTAAGAATTTTTTATTTCTGAAGTTGGCAACACTGTTTGTACAGTTAGTCCAATTAAACCAGGTATTTTGTGATCAGCAAATGATAGTCTAGAGTAGACGCTAGAATTACTTCTTGGAATCGCACTCATCGATCGTATCATATCAATATTATACATAAGAGACAACTTGATGAAATTTGACATCTAAAACTGTCGATTGCAATTTCAGTAGTTCTACAACATTCATCTCTAAATTAAGAAATTTAAGGGGAAAAAATCAAACAGCTATATTGCGAATAATGTGTACATCATAGCCCAACTTGTAGCTTAATTTGAATTTCTGGTCTGGTCTGGATACTATACTCTTTGACATGTTCCACATGAGCTCTTACGAAGAATCAAATAGAAGTCATCTGCGTCAAAGGCGAGTGCACTAGTCACAGAACCACAAGGGAATAATTTCATTTATATGTTTTCTCGGAAATTGAGGTATAAGTTTTTTTTTGGGGGGGGGATAAAATCAGAAACTTGGTTATAAAATCAACTGGAACCTGATAAAGAAAAATGGAAAAGTCATTTTTCGTTTTTGTGTAATAGTTCCTAACCTCTATTTTCAACTAAAATATATTACATTTCTAACACTTTTCGTACGCAGAAGAAGTGAATATTAAATGGCTAGTCTATATAAGCCGCAGTTTTGGCCCGGTTTTAATTTTTATCGAGAAATTTAGAGCTAATTGCTATCTTACAATATGCTCCACTGAAGAAATTATGCAAAATTACCTTAGTCACTATGGAGTACGAACACAGCGTACAAAATAAAAAAAATATCAAAAATATATCCACTTTCACTACAAGCACATAATGCAGAAGATTTTTAAAATTAGCACGCTTGCATTTTCCCATATGCGAAGCTGATTTGTCATCACAAATCAATGTCCAAATGCAATCTCCCATCATCGCGGTGTCTCAGCGCCCTTGGTATCTTCTTTCCATTTGTTGAATGTCTTGATGAAAGCGTTCACTATGTTCTTCACTCACATCTGCTAAATTTTGATAATATTACATGCGAAAGAAAGTTTATTCAACAAATTTTGAGAAAGTTCTTAATTTTTCTTCAAAATTAAGAATTTTTTATTTCTGGAGTTGGCAACACTGTTTGTACAGTTAGTCCAATTAAACCAGGTATTTTTTGATCAGCAAATGATAGTTCTAAATTGGTATTCACGAGACGATACAAAATGTTGGGGATAAAATCAGAAACTTGGTTATAAAATCAACTGGAACTTGATAAAGAAAAATGGAAAAGTCATTTTTCGTTTTTGTGTAATAGTTCCTAACCTCTATTTTCAACTAAAATATATTACATTTCTAACACTTTTCGTACGCAGAAGAAGTGAATATTAAATGGCTAGTCTATATAAGCCGCAGTTTTGGCCCGGTTTTAATTTTTATCGAGAAATTTAGAGCTAATTGCTATCTTACAATATGCTTCACTGACGAAATTATGCAAAATTAACTTAGTCACTATGGAGTACGAACACAGCGTACAAAATAAAAAAAATATCAAAAATATATCCACTTTCACTACAAGCACATAATGCAGAACATTTTTAAAATTAGCACGCTTGCATTTTCGCATATGCGAAGCTGATTTGTCATCACAAATCAATGTCCAAATGCAATCTCCCATCATCGCGGTGTCCCAGCGCCCTTGGTATCTTCTTTCCATTTGTTGAATGTCTTGATGAAAGCGTTCACCATGTTCTTCACTCACATCTGCTAAATTTTGACGGAAAAGATCAAGATGGGAAAACAAAAAATGCAATTTCAACTACATTCTACAACCCAAATTGCGATATAAGTCAATCAAAGAATCTATTAACTCCCTATAATTTTCACTCCTATTTTTAAAAAGAAAATCTTGCACTACTGCCCTAAAAGCTTCCCAGGCACTTCTTTCCTCTCGAGTTATTCTATTCTGAAGTTCTTCAGACTGAAGCATCACACGTATCTGTTGGTCAGTAAATATGCCAGCTGTGACTTTAACGTTAGTTAACTATGGAAACATTTGTCTTATGTAAGAAAGAGCTGCAGAATGGGGATCTAATGCTCTAACAAACTGCTTTACAAGTCCTAATTTTATGTGGAGTGGTCGCAGTAAGATTTTTTCTCTTTCAACTAAAGGTTCATGTATGAGATTGTGAGTGCCAGGAAGTAAATGTTTCCTTTCTGGCCACACATTGAGTGTAAAATTATGGTCAGTACCTCTGCTATCCCAAAGGCAAAGAAAACACGAATATTTAGTATTGCTACTCTGTAAACCTAGAAGAAAACCAATCATCTTTAAATCTCTACAAATATCCCATTTATATTTTTGGTACTCAATATATTCCAAAATAATTTCACGTTTTCGTAGTCTTCCTTCATGTGGACTGAGTATGCAACTGGTACAGAAGGATTCACATTTCCATTGTGCAGAAGAACTGCCTTCAAACTTCTAGATGAACTGTCAATGAAAAGACGACACTCCTCTGGCTGATGTCGGAAACCGATAGCTTCAAATAAACCACTAACGTCATGACAATATCACAAACTTCCTTCCATTTTGAAGAATTGTGAAAAAGTCTCACGCCTTTTCCTATATTTTTATATTTTACATGTTGGAAGGAGAAAATTCCACTCATTTAAACATGAAACAAGAAGTTTTGCCGTTGATTTGGGAAGATCTAAATCTCTTATCAAGTCTTCAAGCTCTTGCTGATTAAGCAAATGTGATTCCTTTTTCCTGATATCATGCGAAAAAATAATATGAAGATTGGAAGATTCCTCTGGCTCTCCTTCCGATGACAATATCTCTCGTGGTTTGGGTACAGGAAGTTCGTCACTGTGTGGAACTGGAGCAATGGATGAAGGTAAACTGAAGTATTCTATTTTTCTCCTATTCTTTGTTTTTATAGTGTGTCACGTCAACTGAACAGAAGTAGCAGTCATTATAATGATTAGTAGGCTCCCTCCAAATTTGAGGCATAGCAAATGGCATATAATTTCTGGTTCCCCGTAACCAACCTTCTAATGTAGAGCGGCAACTTACGCACCACACATGCGGAGCCCGATGTTTGTCTTGATCACCTACGGATCGAAAGTAAGCTTCGTATGCAACACAGAACTTTGTTCTAAGTACAATGTTATGTTTAAGATGTTTGAGACTTATGTATTATCCACAAACATAACAAAATGAATCTACTGACATTTTATCTTCCACACAGCACCTAGTGAAATTAAATCAAATGCCACTGATATAATATAGATACCACTATAGTTACTCAATACTGTATGCAACTAGCTTTTTTGTAGGTGACTAGCCGTTCCGGCTAGAACCCTGTTAGAGGATTATGCCCTCTGTTAGGGAACTGAAGTATGGGAATAGTAGATGTGGGTGACTTTGAGAGGGTAAGGAACTAGCTATCCAAGTGGAGTCATATAGAAATTTACTGACTTAAGTAAAAGTTAACATTTTTTTGTATACGTAAGGGGAGAAAATAAATTATATTTTTCTAGACAGTTATTTTCATTCAAAATAAATGCTGTATTCAAATTTTGTAATCACAGAACGCACGGAACGAAACTTGCTAATTAATCCACAAGAGTTTGTTCTGTGTTGCCATCTATGGACAGCCGAAGTAAAGGCTGAAATGCTTCCTCTAAAATGGCGTTCTTGAACAAAGACGATTTTGTAAAATTTCTTCGAAACAATCGACATTTGATGAACAACTAATACCATATTCGTAATTAGCACGTCAAAATCATTCGGTAAATGTAAAAACATTAAGATAAACAATTTCTTGTTGAGCAGTGTTATCAGTTGCACACGAGCAGTTTATACAGTAATGGGCAACAATTAGCCTAATAAAATAAACATACTTGCACATTAACCACAAGTTGATAACTGAAAACAACTTAAACCAATAATAAAATATAGCTATGACCAGTACTGGCATACCCAAATTACTTACTAAAATGGAACGCACACACATATAAGTACATATAAATACATAAAGGTGCAAAAAAGTAGATAAAATAGCATGAACCACATTGCAAAACTGAGTTATTATTATGCCTTTCATAAGCGCAGTTAAGCACGTCATACAACCCGGGCAAATGTTTCCCCTCACAATCTTGATTGAATAATTATACACAGTTTTGTAGTTCTAAAATATTCACTAGATATACATTGTTTTATGAAGATTCATAATTATTCAAGTATTCAATATACCAAATATTCGTAATTCCATTTAAACATAAAGGCTGCGATACAGTTTTATAGTCTAAAAGCATTTTATAGCGTTTTCTTAACCATAATACTTAGACAAGTCCTTCTATTAATAACGTAAATGAATGTAGATCGCAGAAGGAACCAATCCGCTGCGAGAAGGAACATAGATATTTGCGCTCGATGTATCAAAACGAAAATGAAATGGAATATTTCAGCTTAACGTTCCATGACTATACCATCCGGCTATGGGAAACGTTGATTAAGACAAGTAAATAATGGTGGAAGAAATTGGAGGAATGAGAAGGTAGAAGGAAACGGGAGTACCCGAGAAAACCGACGGACACAATATTGTCCTTCACAAACTTACCTGACCAGGAATTGAACCGAGGAACTCACACACCAGATGTAAACGCTCTACTACTGAGCCACTGTACTTCCTGTACCAGGGGGAATGAGAAAATTGTGGTGAGAAATGTGGGCCCAGTTATATCGCAGTTATTCGTTGCACCCCATTTCTATAGATATTCACTGATCAATACAACACAATCTTGCTTTGGAGACAGAGCTCGCGTAACACTTCAATTTTCCTTTAACTCAGCCCCATTCTCTCTCTCTCTCTCGAAATATATACGTATATATATATATATATATATCTTGTGATCGTTCTTCGTGAGGTAATGAATGCGTCTTTGGTGAAGAAATCTTGGGTTCGATTCCCAGAGAAAAGTCATGTACTACGGTTTCCACAATAAATTTTAATCTCACGTGTTATGTAGGCACATTTCTAGGGTGTTTAATTTCCTGGTCTGTGAGGTGTCTGATTTGATTCCCGGCCAAATAAATTTGTGATGGACAATATCGTGGGTTTTATCTTGGTACTCCCATTATCTCCTACAATCACATTCCACCAAATCTTCCGTTATCATTCGCTTGTCTTAATCATCAGTTTTTCTTAGCCTAAAGGGTATAATCATGGGAGGTTAAACTAAAAGACTTCTCTTTATGTTGTTTTCTTAGGTGCAGCAAAATCTTTTGTTAAATCTCTAAAATGAAATCCTAAGACGTATCATTCCCCATTAAGAAGAAGGGAACGAATAGCTGGTGGTCCTCAAATAAAATATCGGACTGCCAATAACTGTTGCTGGTGGATCTCCAACGAAATTAAACTTACACCGCCAACAATCCACCACTTTAAGTCTGCAACTACACCACTAATGTTCTCTCTTTCTCTCTCGGTGAGTAATATATGTAAGAAACTTAATAAGTTTATTAATTATATTGAAGAAGAACCTTCCTATGTAAGCGTTCGGACCACAAACCCGACAATCAGTAACACTCTACCTTTACTGCCTCTGCTATCTCCACGCCATACCTGTACCATTGACCAACGCATGTATTTGTGAATATAAGAAGTGAAAATTTTCTACCATAAGTATAAACATTAAAGTTATTTTTCGGACTTAAAATTCATCTAACTTTTATACGTTTGTTGATTACGTCCTGATCTCTTCGGGAGAAGATGGGGTAAATTGTAAATTTGGAAGGAAGATTGATGGATGGGCACTCCTCATTTAAGAAGGAAAGACGATTAATAAAAGAAATGCCTTGATTACTACTTTTTACATGACATTGCTTTGTACGAAAGTCTAGTGGTTCAGTATACGATAGTAAAAAAATTTAATGTAAGTTTAGAACATGTGGAAAACGCATATCTATTTCCTTAACATGTAAAGATTTAAAATGAGCACAAATGTTAAGTTATTCATTTACCTAGAAGAGTAACAAAAAGTATATAGAATATGAATCATAAAAATGACTGTGAAGCTAGTTACGTGTTTTACTGTTATAATTAATTGTTTTCTTCTTTGTAATATATTGAAATTTTTTCAGACATAAAACCACATTTAATATCATAGACTTACTGAAATCAGTTCTCGGAAGGGTACATCTACCTTTCTGTAAGACCTTTTTTTTTTTTTTTTTTTTTTGAGCTGAAAGGAAAGCAACTTTTCAGGTCAAGGTAATCAAATACATTTCTCGAGACTTGAGTCTAAAAGAAGAGAAATGCAGAAGGCACGGAGAATATGATTTTTATCATTGAAAACACACAGCGTATGCAATCAAACGCATGTATGCATTATTATCAAACGCATACACGCATTAACGCATATGCATATCAGCGTATGCATTATTATAACGCAGCGTATGCATTATTATCAAACTCACTACACGCTTTGAACTTTCCAGCCCTTTATAAACTGGTTCACTTAAAGCATGAAAGGCAGAAACTTTACAGGAGTTTCCCTTGTTGAAGAAATATGTATGTCATAGAAAATCTCGTAATTACAGACTCCAAACTCTAGTAAATTTTCCGACAAAAAGCATTTAAAATCTAAATCTGAGATGAATTTTGAAACCAAAAAGAAATATCTAGAATGTTCTTAAAAATTATAACGTACTCACAAGTATATTAGACACACTGTTCACATAAGTGTAATAAGTTATTTTGAAGAGATACATCATTATTGAAAATGCCATGGTAACGCTAAGGTAATTAATAATAAGTACTTGCTCTTAAAGGGTACTTAATCCTTTTAGGAAGATACAGTTTTATAGCAGCCCTTTTTCACTCATTTCTAATTTTTAATATAAACAACATTCATAATTTATTATAATTTTCTAAAATAAACTAAATAAAATGTGAAACCAACTAAATTAATAATAAAGATTTGCTACTTTCTATTTTTATTGGTATTACATTCTTTTCTGACAACTGTACATCCTAGAATTTGTAGATGCCAATTATCATTTTATACTATTGTAAGGTTATATCTTGAATTTTTGTCATGTCAATGGTAATTCAATTTGTTATCAGTTTGGTAATTTGGTTAGGTTTTGACAAGAATAGTCTCACTAGAAATAGAGTAAGTTCGTATCCACAAGGGGGCTAGAGGGGGCTTACTCCTTAATTTTTTTCTGGCCCCTAAAATTTTCATGGTAGACTTGCAAATGAACTATAATATGGTGATGAACTATTCTATGGTTGGATCGGGCCCCATTAACTTCTACCACCACCACCCCTATAATTTTGAGCTGGCTACAGGCCTGGAACAGAGTGCATTGTTAATATGAAATCTCATACTTTCGTTTAATCAGTATTTGTTTTACTTTATTATTATATTGATATTTTTTAATGAAATTCCTTTTTCTTATCGCTTTCGTGGAATATTTAATTTTTACTTGGTACCTTTAATTGATGCTAGTGGTATTATGTGTAGACTTGCTTCTTCATATGGGCTGGAATTTGGCTTTTGAATCAAGATTGTTTTTCGCTAAAAATTTGTACAAAATATTTTCTTCCAAATTTAGTGTTGAAGTTTAGTTTAACTCCTAGATTGTACGCCTACAGAACATATTGTTTTATTTTATTTGTTTTATTTGGTAGTCTTCTGCTTTACATCGCTTCGTAAGTTGACGTGATATATAATATTCATTTCCTTGTTTGAAATTATAGTTCGGTAAACGTCTGTACTGCAAGGTTTCCTGTTGTATTAACGGTAATGTTTTCCCTCTTATTGTTCTACTTGTGTTTCTTTTTGTTACACATTTTTTTTTTAGCATTTTTCTGTTTTCATTGTATTGGATTTATTCTCTTTGCTGTTGTTCGCTGTTTATTTTTCTGATGTTCTTTCGTTATCTTTTGTCTTTTTCTCTCTATGGTAACTTCAAATAGATATTTCTGTCTTTTAAAATCATCCGTATTTTTCATGATCTCCTATGAATGGCCTTGTTCGAGCTTTGTTAAATTTCCTGTTCCCTGCTCTGTTTTCCTAATTGTACACTAAAGTGTCCATGGATCATCGGTTCGTTAGTTGGGTTGAGTGGTGAAGACATAAAGCTGATTGCTATATATTTTTAAGCATGTGTGTTGTCTACTGGTTCATATTTCTTCACTGCGGTCTAATTGGAGAGATCTAATACATTGGAGCTAATTCATGTGGTCTCCGATATTGTAGGGAATGATTATTCTGATAGGTCTTTTTTTCTTAATGGCGACGTAGAAGCTTTATTATTTTACGAATATCTTCTAAAGAATACGATGCGTTCTTTGGTCAGAAAAATGATGTATCCCCTTTGTTCAAATTTCTTTGTTTGACTTTCTTATTGTATTGATGGTCGAGTACTAAGCGGAAAGTATTAATTTTCTTTTTCTCTTGGCCAGTTTGACGTCTTTGTGTTCCGTGAAGCCATCTCTGCTTTGGTTTGTGCGTTCCCAATTAGGAGTCCTATACACTACGAGATCAATCCTTGGAAATATCTTAGGATTTATCTTCGGAAAAATGTTATAACATAACTTGTAGAAAATCCTACCCTTTTTGTGCCTTACACGTGAAGAATTTTCCCGTCTGACCGAATGATGTTTATCAACATTGTGAAGTAGTTCTATTTAATAAAAGTACAAAGTTGAAGAATTACTTTGCTAACCACACTGCCCTTCCCACTGATATTAATATCAGGCGCTATGTTGTTAAATTGTATACCTCTAAAATGAGAAAAAAGAAAAAGAAAACACAAAATTAAGGAGTCTGCATACGTTTGGCGCACCACATTTTAGATTTACAAGTAAAATTTAATATTTTGCATAAAAAGACATATTTATAAGGAACAAATGTCAGCAAGCAACATAATTAAATACAAAGTAATACACCTGTATTTTATATTTTCAACTATAGGGTTACTACTGTAAAATCATTATAAATGTTTTAACGACGGATAAAATAGGTGATAGACAATGTTTAGCAGAAAAAGTCCAGCTAATTTTTCCAAGAAAGTTTACAATTTCGGTAGTTTCTGTTCACATTAGTTTACGTTAATTCAGATTAGTTACGGTTGTTACGTTAGATTATATTAGTATATGGGCCCAGCACAATTTTCAGAAAGTGATAGAATTTCGCTTACTTCTATTAATATTAGGTTAGTTTAAGTTAGTTAATTTCATTAGGTTAGCTTTGGTTAGGTTGTGTTAGGTCTAGGTACTTGCATCTTCCATTTCTCCTGAAAATATTTTTGTTTTGCCTACTTCTGGCCCCCTTTTGCGAAACATTTACCTAAGTGGGTGCATATGAAAGATGACCGGTGATACTATTTTCCACCACCGGTGTACTTCTGCATAGTTTACAGAAGCTATAATTTATGTTTACAAGTGGAGCGCTACTACCACGATACCATGATAAGTACTATTGAAACTCGTATCATTGCCAAAACCCACTCGTTTTCACTACATTCACTGACGCGCCTGCTTCCTTCGCTCGCACCCCCTGGCTGACTCTTGAGCCTCCGCTTAGCCCTGCCCTGACTCGATCAGATAGCTTTCCTACTTTCAAGAGGCCACTTAGCACAACTTGGTTTGCGTTTTTATCCGGTCCCCTTATTTGCACGAAAATCGTAAAGGAATTGTAGTTTATCAACAATTGCTTTTGATGGTCCCCTTGAGGGATTTTATCTATGCTATGTGAGATATTTTCATGTCGGTTAACACAAATCATTTAGGAAACAGTGATAAATTATAATCTTTCAACAATTATTTCGACTGCTACACCTAAAGTAAACCTGCACGATCAGAAGATACCTCATCAGTCCTGTTTTCACTTGTTTTGTTTTAACTTTCTCTCAACTGATGTCGCTTAAATCGAAATCTTACGACTTTTCTTTCCAAAATAAAGTGTGCTCTATACAAGAGAAATCTCATAGAATTGTTCAGAACACAGAAAATGACATGCGATCTGATGCCATACACGTTGAGATTTTGACTCTAGGACAAATCGTAAGAGATTTCCTAGGATTTATTTTATAGTGTATAGCGGGCCTTATTTTCGATTCTGTTTAGACTGGAGCAGATTAGGTGTTTACATGAGAAATCTAGTTTGTCTTTCTTGATCTTGGACTTACATGTTGTTGAGTGGCGCTTTCTTTTCCTGGTTTCATTGTTGCTTGTGGTATGAGCTCATCTATACCCATTCTATTACATAGTTGAATATTGTATGAATAGTGTATACTTATTGTTAATAAACTACGCCGGCAAACTTTAAGAGGAGATTTCTCACATCAAAATAATAAAGGAAACAGCTCATGTAAGCATGTTGGGAAAAGTGCATACTCTCGGAGATAGGACCTTCCATAAGCGTAAAAAAATGCATCTTCTTATTGTTCATCTCAACCATAGGTTGGTGGGCAACATGAGAATTGTAAAACTTTTCTCTCGCTTGGGAGAGCTGTTTTATGCTTTGATAAGGCCTCTTCTTCGTAACTACATCTAGATATTCTATCCTTGGTCCTCCTCTTCCTGGTTTGCGTTCTGTCCTTCCCTCAAACAGCACAGTAATCCAATCGGAGTATCGAATAAGATGGCGAAGCATGCTGTTTCTTTTTTTTCCTATTATCTTCATGATCTGTCGACCGTCATTAGCTTCCTTTACTACGTCTTAATTCCTTTTCCGTTTTGTCCATGATATGCGCAGCATACTGCGCCAACACCACATTTCAAACGCTTCCAGCTTGAATATTTCAGCTTTTCTCAATGTCCACATATCTTATCCGTAGAGCACCATGCTCCATACCAGTGTCTTAATAAATCATTTACGAACATCCAGCGACACATTTCTTGATATTAGTAGTCCTCTTTTCCTATTGAATGCTTGTATAACCTGTTCAGCCTATTCTGGAACTTACGTCTTTTTCACTTCTTCCGTCCGAGGATATTAGACTTTCTAAATGGGGAACGTTATTACGCATTCGATTTTCTCTCCATCTAGCCATACGTTTATCTCTTTCTGTCCTGCTCATGTGCACTTTATCACTTTGGTTTTCTTCTTATTTATCTTCATTTTGCATGTTTTCTCCAGTTGGTCATTCAAGTTTCAAAGTACTTCTTGCATGTCCTCATCGTTCTCCGCTATCAATGCTATGTCATCAGCAAACATATTGTGCTGAAAACCTGACCATTTACTTTTACACCTTTCTTGTTTTTATCCAAGATTTTTTTCATAGCCTCTTCTATATAGACGTTGAATAGGAGAAGTGAAAGTCCACATCCTTGCCTCACTCATTTACTTATTCTTGATTCCTTCTGATCCCTTCCTATAACAGCTGTCTGGTCTGTCTGGAAAGTTGGTATGTTATTCTTCTGTTTCTGTAATCTACTTTTTGATTCTTCAACGCTCTGAACATGATGTTCCAATCTATGTTGTCAAAAGCTTTCTCTATATCTACAAATGCTATCACAATTGGTTTGTTTATTCTGATGTGTTGTTCCATGATCAAACGTAGATTCCGTATTGCTTCCCTTGTTCGTCTTTTCCTCCTGATTCCAAACTGGTCCTCTGATAACCGTTCTTCGATCTTCCCCCTAATCATTGTGCGATAATTTTGCACAGTATTTTTTATGCATGGGACAGCAAACTTAACGTTCTGTGTTGTTTGCATTTCCGTGCGCCTTTCCTCTTCGGGATAGGTACCAATATGCTTTTCTAGAAGCCTCTTAGTATCTTTCCCGAGACCAAAAATAAGAAATTGTGGAGCTGCTGCCTATACATTTCAGACTTTCAACGAATACATTTTGTATTCACTGCTGTGAAGGATCCTTTCTGCGTACATTGGACCCAACTTTATGTCCGAACATATCCGGGAATTTTGTTGGAAGGTTGTATGGTATTTATGACATGCAATGAATTCTTTCCGCACTCGTTGAACGTTCCTGAAATGTGTACTCTTGGATAAGATATGTGTGATTTGCTTTACGTTGAACTATACCGCCACTCCATTGTTCCTCGTTTTTGAGCTAAATAAATGCTGTAAAGTATTTTCCCATGATTTGGACTGCCCTAACTCTAAAACTTTGCTGTTTTCCTTACAGGTTGTGTTTTTCCTTGTTTTGTTGTGAGGAATCATCTTACAGTTCGTTCGGCATAGTTCACTAAGAGACTTTAAATCTAGTATCAAATAGGAGCAGCTCAAATCATGTGAACAAATGTTAGTCAATCCTCTCACCAAAATTGCTGATGATTTGGATCGACCCTGACTATCAACAAATTTGTTTAATTGTACTCACCACGCTAGAACTTCACTAAGATACCTGGAAGAGTTAAACACAAAAGATTATCAGTTTCTAATTTTTCATAAAAAAATCAATCATTAGGAACAACAAAAAGGGATAGGTGGTAGGCTTATCTGCGTGTACCACAGACAACGGACTATCCCTTGTGCCGTCTTCCTAAATTTTTTAAGTCTTGTAGCAGGCTCGCAACACAAGTGTATTTAGAGATTGGAACTTATGCTTGTTAAAGTATATTTATACTCAGTTGCATATAATTAAACTACTTTTGAGAAAATGTATTATAATACGAATATATTCTTATTCTTATATAGTATCTTTTTTCAATATTTCCCTCTACTAAATTCGAACGATCCTCCCAATCCAAGACAACGGATAATCTCAGAACAAATCGTTCAGAGCACAAAGGGAAACGTAGGTCACCTTTTCGTTCTACACCACTTACGGCATTTCCTGAAAAAGAGTTTCTTTATATATCATATAATCTCTTCTAACCTCTCTTTGTGTAGATTAGTTACAACAAACAAGAAAAAAGATAAAAAAAGAAGTACAAGGTAGATGTGTGGTGACGACTAATATGGAACTTAACAAAAGCATTAAACTTAACACGTTATAGAGATAAAAAGTATTATTTTTTTGCATTGTAAGGATCTGGTTGTTGGTCGTTAACTACGCGAAAGAGTTAACTGAAGTGAAATAAGTATTTTCGAAAAGAAAGTTTTAAAAGTATTTTCTAAAATAAACGAAGACATAGAATAAATAAAAGTACAAAATTGATTGATATGTGTTTAATTTCCTCTTACTTATTGATTTTGTTATGACATTAAATCAACTCTAGAGTTCGAAATACTGCCATAAGGAAGTTAATGCAAGAACCTCAAATACACAAAACACTCGCCTTAGTCATCTGACTATGAAAAGGCCCAAAAAGTTATAAAATTTGATCTACACAACACAAAATGTTACACGTTAATGAAAAAAATCTAGATTATGAGACAAATGGAACACCGTTATCATTTCAAATACATGTGGGATTTATAATGTTATAACGAAGGCCTGGATTTATATGTAAAAACACATTTTTTTCTAAATACGTACAAGACTAAAACAAAGTTTATTATCCACATTAAGAGTCTGCAAGTGTAAATTACAAATTTTACTTCACATAAAATACATATTTTCTGAAGATAGTTACGTAAATAAATATTTTGGACATTTTTGTAACAAATACATATTTTTTAATAATTTAAAGTTATTTTATTCTAAATTTTACATATATTTTTTCTTACTTTCTCTCTAAATAAATTAACATAGGGACAAGAGTAGTCTCCATAAATCTATCCATTGTATTTATAAGCAATTTCCCACCTGCAGAAAGAGCGTCGTCATAAATTCTGCTTATAAACGCTGGGTAACTTTTACCAAAGTACTTCTGAAGAAGCACTTTGTATTAAAGTGAAAAAGTTAGTGTCAAATGGGAAAAAAATTATAAAATTGCGAATTAGAATTGAACTTTTCAAAGAAACAAATTCCAATCTGTCACTTCCTGCAACACCCGCAAACACCCGGTGGGATACCAGGCATAATGCAGTACTATGCTATGTACAGAATTTTGAAGCACATGTATATGTAGTAATTAAACTAAACCCAGACGATACTTCATCCATTGAAATTGTTCAAAATTTACTAAGTGACAGTGACTTGGCTTTCATATCTGTCAATATTGGTTTCTTAATTCACTCTATAAAGAAATTAGAAACTACGGGAAATTAATTGAGTGCTTCGGTTAAAGAAGTACAGGAAATACAGTGCATTGAAAGAAAGCTGAATGTTCTTTCTGCTTCGAAAGCTGAAGCCGTAAGAAAAAAAATAAGGATTTGTAAAAGAAAAAAATTAGGTATGAAACCACATGTAAAATATTTGAAGTATTGGAAGGCCAAAACACAAGTGAAGTTGATGGTGTGAATATTCGTGATATGTCCTTTTCAAATACGCGAGATTAATATCGTGTGATTTAGAACGTTCCTTCTCTCAGTATAAGGCATTATTCCACCACAACAGGCATGGCTTTACGATGGCCACTTCGGAAAAGACGTTAGTCATTCACTGTAATGCCCATGGAATTTCAACATCTGAAGAATAGGAGCTATTGGTGAGTACCAGCATTTATGTTTCTTATGTTGGGTGTTTTCTAATACTTTTCCTTGTTATTTTTTCTTAAATATTTTTTAGTTTTTAGCAAATATTTTTTAATATTTAGCAAACATTTTTTTCATTTTTAGCAAATATTTTTTTCATTTTTAGCACATAAAATATTTTACAGTTTTTAGCACATAAAATCCGGGCCCTAGGTATAACTACGAAGATTATGCGGAATATTAGTATAAGGAGTATATTTTGCTCTATGAAAAGAAGGCAATAGGAGAGTAACGTAATTAAGAACTGAAATCTTAAGATAACTATACATTCACTTGATCACAATAGTATCCGACAACATACATTTGCTTGTATTTTGGTAAACATTCGTTTTTGTTAGCCACTTAGTCCTTTTTGATTTTATATTTTTTGACGCTTGTCAATACATATTCTCTTTTCTTTTACTCCCTAAATAAAGGTTTTAATTAAGAGAAAATACGCTTCAAAGCTTCCAATGTTTCATATGTAAAATACATAGTATACTTTAAATATGCCTAATATTTGAATTCTACTTGTGAAAAACAGTTTTCAAGTCCAGCTTTCTTGCTTAAAAAATATTTTACATTTTAACTTAGTACATTCACCAAAGAATTTAATGATATACGAAATATTGTTTCGAAAAATGTAGAAATGCGTATAGTTTATTTAATAAAGACGATAGATCCTTTTATTCAGAGAAACGAAACAAAGTTTCCTTCCTCAACGCTCTACATTCAACCAGAACCTTTGTGCACCTCTGAATTAAAGTACTTCTTAAGGGAAGTACTCTGAATTAAAGTACTTCTTAAGGGAAGTACTCTGAATTAAAGTACTTCTTAAGGGAAGTACTCTGAATTAAAGTACATCTTAAAGTACGTCTTCAAGACTTATGTTTAGATCCGTTCTTGCAAGATGTATTGATCAATCTTCAAATATTTGCTTTCAAATATCCGGCTACTGCTAACAGTGAAAAATCTCGCCAAGCAAGGGAGAAAATTACATTCCATACTTCAGCAGAATATCTGTTTACTGAAGTTTTAAGTTATTTAGTAAAATTCCAGATTTTCGAGTCCATTTTGTGCGACGTCTTTCTTTCCGACTCATCTATTAAATGCAAAAGGTGATCGATAGGTTTTAAATTGCTTTTCCGCTATCCTCTAACAATACTCACTTGTATTTTTTTTATTTTGATTCAGAAAGGAGCGACTTTCTTAAAATTTTATTCTAAGATCCTGGAGTAATCAACAGATAATACACACAACACTGACAGAACAGAAGGAACAATTTTGCATTGCAAAATAACACGCGTTTACTAGAAATGTCCTCAAGACTACTGTCCTTTTCATTTAATTTGGTCCGCTTATTTCTTTTGTGTCTTCCGGATAAAATATCTAAAATAAGTAAATATAAAGGAGTGGTGTACCATACACACTTTACGTCTTTTTTTTTTTAAGTTTCGTTTCGAATTTTGTTCTAATCCGAGTTTGTAGTGAGCAGCATTTTGTGCATTAACTTTCCAGGTGATCTTATTCCATCTTTTTTTTAGAATCAGTTATTTTTAGTAAATTATCCATGTCCCTTAGTCTCAGGAACATGATTTTATAATATTTTAACGTATGCTTAATTTATTATTTTGATTTGGAAACTAGTGATGAGCGCAAGTCTTCGTCTTGCAGTTTGTGCAAGAGTCTTGCCTGGAAGACCAAGACCAGGAATCCCGATGCAAGATCAAGGGGTACAAGACCAAGACCAAGATCAAGACCAAGACCAAGACTAAGACCAAGACTCTTGCGCAAGAGTCTTGCACAAGTACTGGCACTACTTGATTTTTTTAATAGAATGTAAAAGTTGGGAAAATCATTACATCTTTCACTTGAATTTTCTGCCTTCAGTAAAAATGCCGCTGGAGTGAATGTGTTCCCAGTAATTTATGCAATCCTGTAAGTCGATCTGCCCCTCTAGCATGTAGCCAGTCGTTCTTTCAGGAAAAATGTTCCGAGGGGCACACTTAGTATTCCGTGGGGTCCTGCTGCTACTATTTTATGTATTACAGTGAAACCTGTCTTTAGCGGAATCGAGCGGGACTTGCAAAAATTTCCGTTAAAGTCAGGTTTCCGCTTAGTGGAGGTAGACCTTTCCTTTTTTAAAAAAATACATGCGTATAAAGGGGCATATTGAGAAAATATATTGTTGTACGTACATTGTTCGATTGCAGTACTTCTTTCTTCTACGAATAAATACACAAAAAATTAAAATGAATACAAAATATTCTATGCACACGTTTTCTTTATTTTTCTAATAGCCAAGCAGGGTTTTCTGTGTACATTGCTGCCTGGCTGCTTGACTTTCCGCATACACTTTAGCCTGAGAAATTATACTAAGTGAATCAGAATAATTTTTCCGTAAGACAAATTTTTCAGTTCCTTTAAACTTCTGAGAGCATCTTGACATGTATTTATTCTACACTCTTCTTCGAACTCGGTATCGTATTCCTCTTCTTCCTCTATGTCGTTTTCTTCTTTCCGACATTCCGTATGGTATTTGATTAAAGTTGCGGGGATTAAGGACAATTTGTGGGGGGTGAATATGAGCAGTGGTTGGGGAAGGTAAACACTGTCCAGAAATATTTAACAAAAGAACGAACATTTTATCGCAGACAGTGCAATGTATATGTCTCACAAAATGTCTCAACATCTTCTAAACGCTGTAGTCCGGAACTCAGAATTTTCCGTTAAATGTTTATTTTTCTTTCCGTTGTCCGCGTAACACAGTTTCCGCTTAATGAAGGGACTTTTTACACGTTGTGTTCTCCAAAATTCATGGGACCGTGAAATATTTCCGTTTAAGACAGTTTTCCGTTTAATAAAGGGTCCGTTGAAGACAGGTTTTACTGTATTATATTGTAGACGTATTATTTTGGTCTCCTCCGGGAGGGGCAGTGCCCCCTCAAAGACAGATCTGGAAGAACCACTGCATGTAGCCTCAGTATGTCGTTTTCTGAATCCGTTGTTCACGTTTTCTGTAGTTATTATGCGTTTTCAAGCCACACGGGTGACATTCTAATCAAAGCTTATTGCACACAAAGAAATGTGTCATTGGTACTAGATTACTATGCATTCATGCGTTTTAAAGAATCAGGATTCTAATTGGGAAATCAGACTATTCTACATTCTGGAGTAAATTTACACCTTTGACTTTCGAGCTAGTAAAGCTTGCCCATTCGTCTTGGGACAAATATAGCAAAAGAGGGGTTTGTTTCTCACCTTTCAGTTGCTAAGAAATTTGCAAATAGAAATCGGAAGTGGCGAGCACAAAAAGTAAATATCGTGGGTACTTCGAAGTTCTTGCGGGAAGTGGCGGGCATCCCGACGAGTTATGCAAAAAATCGAGGAATAAAATGACAATAAAAATGAAAAACAAACACTTGAGGACTGAAAACATCTTTTATCAGTGCATAAGAACGAAGCCCAGGAACTATTTTTGTTGAAGCAGCAGCAAACTCGTATTATTACAGATTTCTTTAAACCTAGTTTAATTATAATCATTATTATTTTATTTTCTCTCTCTCTCCTTTTTGGCAAATATTGCTAAACATATCATCAAAAATCTATGCTGGCATTATTGACAGGTCACTTGCTGCAACTGAGAAGCTTCGATGTATGAAGGTTCTCAGCTAGTTTCTTCATCTTGACGTAGCAGTTTACTGTTTTAATACCTTCCTTCAACTACAGTCTCCTTTGCCTCTCCTTGTCTTTCCTTCCACCATATTACCCAGCACGTCCCTCGTAATACAGTCCCCCTTCAGCCAATGTCCCAACCACTTCCTCTTCCTCCTTTTAATTACATCTAAAGATTTCCTTTTCTCCCGTACTGCTACTATTTCATCTTCTCATTCGTTTTCCGTTCAACCCAACTAATTTTCTCCTTTTTTCCATGCTTACGTTTCGAAAGCATCCATTTCTTTCATCGCTTTTGCGTAATGTCCGTGTTCCTTCCCTATAGAATTGAGTTGTTGCGTTGATTTTGAGTTTAACGTGCCGTTCAGCAGCGAGGATATGTAAGACGTGGACCTACTGATTAACGTGGAATCCAAACCATATGAGCTGCTGGCGGGAATCGAACCCGGATCTCCCACCCAAAGGCGCGTACGCTAACTGCTCAGCCACGAGGGAGCTCTTCTGCCCCATAGAATACGTATTGGAACCAGCAAAACAAAATATCAATATTTAACTGGAAGGGATCAGAAGTTGATTACCTACTTGATTACCTAATTGAAATTTAATTTAAAAAGTCTGACGCTTTTATAGTGTAAAAATAATTTTGCGGTTCATGGTATTAGTAGTAATTGCGGGACTTGAGGCCATTTTGGACTTTGACCCCGACATTTGTGACGTCATAGGTCAAAGGTCAATGACCTTGGCCCGGGGTCAATGACCTAGGGGTACCTAGGACCACCCCCTCTAAATTTTGGCAGGGGAACCATGGCCCACTCCCTAAATTTTGACAGGGGTACATAGGACCACCCCCTTAAATTTTGGAAATTGCCAAATCTAAAAAATTGGTATGGTAGCCTAGGACCCTAGTATGTCCCTCTATTAGTATTGGGTGTCTATGTCGTTCCCTTTCATGGGTAAAAAATTGCCAAAAATTCAAATTTCGGGGGTTTTTGACCTAATTTATCCCCTTTGATGAGGTATTATTACCCTATATAGTTATATGGGCGTATACAGGGGTCCATTACCTTTCATAAGATATGGGTACATTAATGCAACCCTTTAAATTTTTGGGAGGGGTATAACGTGTTTGGTTTTTGGTCGATTTTATCCCCTTTGATGAGGTGTTATTATCCTATATAGTTATATGGTCCTGTATAGGGGTCCATTCCCTTTCATAAGATATGGGTATATTTGTGCACCCCTTTAAAAATTTGGGAGGGGTACCTTGGCCCACCCCTTAAATTTTAGAAATTGCCCAATTTAAATATTTGGTATTATAGTACTGGACCTTAATATGTATTATGATAAATTTGGGTGGTCCACCTCGTTACCTTTTAGGGGTACAAAATTGCCAAAATATAAACGTAAGCAATACGTTGTACCACGTGTTTGGTTTTTGGTCGATTTTATCCCCTTTGATGAGGTGTTATTATCCTATATAGTTATATGGTCATGTATAGGGTCCATTCCCTTTCATAAGATATGGGTATATTTGTGCACCCCTTTAAAAATTTGGGAGGGGTACCTTGGCCCACCCCTTAAATTTTAGAAATTGCCCAATTTAAACATTTGGTATTATAGTACTGGACCTTAATATGTATTATGATAAATTTGGGTGGTCCACCTCGTTCCCTTTTAGGGGTACAAAATTGCCAAAATATAAACGTAAGCAATACGTTGTACCACGTGTTTGGTTTTTGGTCGATTTTATCCCCTTTGATGAGGTCCTATTATTTTATATGGTTATGTACAGGGGTTTATTTCCTATCATAAGACATAGGTACATTTGTGCACCCCTTTAAAAATTTGGGAGGGGTACCTTGGCCCACCCCTTAAATTTTAGAAATTGCCCATTTTATACATTTGGTATAATAGTATAGGACCCTAATATAGATATATTACTATAAATTTGGGTGGTCCACCTCGTTCCGTTTTAGGGGTACGAAATTGCCAAATTTTAGTACAACCACGTGTTTCGTTTTTGACCTAATTTATTCCCTTGGGTGAGGTCCTATTACCTTATATGATTATATGGTCATGTATAGGGGTCCATTTCCTATCATAAAACATAGGTACATTGATGCACCCCGGGAGGGGTACCATAGCCAGTCCCTTAAATTTTGGAAATTTTCCAATTTAAGCATTCGGTATTATAGTACATGACCTCAATATGTATCATGATAAATTTGGGTGGTCCACCTTATTCCCTTTCATGGGTAAAAAAAATGCCAAAATATAAACATAAGCAATATGTTGTACCATGTATTTGGTTTTTGGCCCAATTTCTCCCCTTTGATGAGGTTTTATTACCTTATATGGTTATATGGTCATGTATATAGGTTCATTTCCTATCATAAGACATGGGTACATTGATGCACCCTTTAAAAATTTGGGAGGGGTATCTTGGCTCATGCACTCAGTTTTAGAAATTGTTTAATATAAGCATTTGGTATCTTCGTACAGGTCTTCAATATGTACCACTATAAATTTGGATGGTCCACCTCGTTCCCTTTTATGGGTAAAGAACTACCAAAAAACAAATTTCGGAGGTTACTGACACCTATTTAACACGTTATATGGTTTATTACCTTTATATGTTTATGTTCCCTTTTAAATTTGGGAATTATCAAATAACAAAATTCGGTAAACGTTTTCTAGGACCCATTGGTATTCCTCTTATGGCCAAATATTCAAAATTTAAAGGTTATTGACCGGCTTTATTATTGAATAAGTACAGGATTTATTACTTTTTTCATAAGACACAGGTGTGTTAGTGTACCAATCTTAAATTTTGGGAGGGGTACATTTCTTATTGTCATATCAATAATTGGTAATTGTTCTTAGAATTGGGTGGTATCTCTTTCTTTGGGTAAATCATTGTGAAATATTAGTATGATCACGTGATCAGTTATTGACCTATGATGGGATTAGGAGTCCAGGACATTGGTACATTTAAACTTTGTAGGATAATTTGAGAATGCGTCATTGGTTTTGATTATTACAGCCAAATATAAACGTAAGCAATACGATGTACCATGTGATTGACCTTGATGAGGTAGTGTACAGGGATACATAGCTAACCTTATTGAATCTTATGACTCATAGTCTTAAGGAAATACATGCTACAACACTGGCAAAGTTATTGTTGATGCAATTTGATTGGTTAATCACTATCTTTCGTGCAATCTCATTGACCTTTGACCTATGACGTCACAAATGTCGGGGTCAAAGTCCAAAATGGCCTCAAGTCCCGCAATTACTACTGTATTTCAATAATCTGTGACGTCTTGATTTTCTTACATGCGTCTCAGGGGTAGCCTCCACATTTGGGAAACAGTGGAGTATTGAATCTTTTAAAAAATATAGAAAGATTACGAAACGTTGTGATTTATTTTATAAATAGTGAAACGAGGGCTGAGCACCTATTTAAAAAACAAATAAATTAAGGTTATTGTTTATGTTGTACACTATCATCATACTTACACGAAGGTAAACTATATTACATTTAGAAACATGCTGTATATTGTATTTCCGTTACTATTGGCGCATTATAGAATTTATTATCCCTTATCTTCAGAGTAAAATTTATATGTGAAAAGCGTAAGATTTCTTAAAAGCAAGACTTGCAAGGCTCTTTCAAGCAAGACCAAGACCAAGACTGGGTGTGCAAGACCAAGACCAAGGGTTCCAGTGCAAGAACAAGACTAGATATGCTAGACCAAGACCAAGTGTTCCAGTGCAAGACCAAGACCAAGACCACCCGGGTCTTGGTCTCGGTCTTGCATTTGCTAATCACTATTGGAAACACATAGTTTATCTCATATATTATCTCTTACAGAAATATAATTTTACGTTTCAAGAAAAACGTATCGGATTGAACCCTTTGACTGTCAAGCATTGATAGAATTACCATTAAAATATTTAATTTCCTTTTATAGTTGAACCATGTCTTCCTGACCATAATTTCGTAACTTTAAAAGTATTTTTGTACTTTAGTTACAAAATACAGATGTTTATTTCAAAGCAGCATCGCTATAAAATAGATCGTACGCGTATCTACTGAACAGCATTGCCCTATAATGGCCAAATATCATAAGAATACTCTCAGTAATTACCAGCAATTTCGTTAAAATATTTTTCTACAGAGCAAAAAAGCACATATTAAAAATGAAAAAAAGGGGGAGTTCTCAGGAAACGTCGGAGACAGAGCTTCTACAATACTAAATTTGACTGTCCCCTGTTGACGAAGATTAGAAAGATCTAAACAAGCGACCCGCAAATCATGTATATGAATATTACATGAAATCAATAATGTCAATTAAATGATCACTGAAGTTATAATTCTTGTTGTACCAAATAAACGATTAAAGACACAGTTTAATTTTTCCTTTCGACGTGACTTCAGTGTTCTTGAGATACTAGCCAGGTGAAGATTTTGATATCCGATGTTCGAATGCAATGTCTGCATTCGAAACGTCGGATGTCAATATCTTCGCCTAGCTGATGATCCGAGAAGACTTACTAAAGTATCGGATTTACTAATACTGATCATAGTATACTTGCTGGTATTTGAGATATATTTCATTATGAGATTTTTCCTACTCAGAAAAACATATATTAATTGATTTTAATCTATTTAATCTACCGAACTTCACTAGAATAACAAGAACTTTACGAATGATCAAAAATGCATCTAAAGATTGCGATCTTGGCCAATAATTAGGTTTCGGATCAGGGGCTACAGAATTTTTGAAGGCTCCTAAATCGAATTTTCTTTTTCCTTTATTTTCCTTTTTCTTTTTCTTTCTTTTTTTGCGGAATAAGCACATCATACTGAGTTAAATGATAATTCTGGTTTGTTTATACTTTATGTGTTTCTCGATATATAATGCGTATAAGATTTTTTTTATTGAACGAAATATACTAGGTTTTGGATCAAGGGCCACAAACTTTTTGAACGTCCCCTAAATCGAATTTTTGTATTTTTTACGGAATAAGGACATAATTCTGAATTAAGTAATAGTTCTGGGTTTTCTACACTAAATATAGTTCTCCATATATGTTTCGTACACAAAATTTTGAATTGAACGAAATATATTGAATTTTTTGAATCAGAAGCCACCAAAATTTTGAACGGCTCCTATATATATATATTTACGAAATGAGCACATCATACTGATTTAGGTGATAGTTCGAGTTTGGCTACACTATATGTAGTTCTCCATATATAGGGTGGAAGAAAATTTTTGATCGAATGAAATATATTGAATTTTTTGGACAAGGGCCACAACAATTTTGAAATAGGGTTTTCGTATATTTTGCGGAATAAGTTCATCATACTGAGTTAAGTGATAGTTTTGCTTTGTTTGAAATATATTGGATCTTTTGATCCAATAAAATACTGTTTACTTAATTAAAATATTACACAAATCACATGAGGCAAGTTTAAAAATGCAGCGTTGTTTTGCTTTTAGACTGCCGACATCAAAATATGATACGTAATTGTATCATTGTTGACAGAAATCAATCTCTCCTAGGTTTTACTGGATAGTTAGTGCAATGTAATTTCCTTCGTTGTCATGAACATCAGAACACGAGCACGAAGGCAATTCTAATGATATTCTGTTTCCTGGAATTTAGATGCAATCTTTTTTGAGGTTTTTTGTTTGAATGGGGAAGTGCATTTCATACTCTTCAACATCATCATAAATATTCTGCAATTATTGGCAGGTGACTTGTAACAGCTGAGAAGCTTCCATGCTCCACGGTCTTCTGCTAACCTCTTTATCTTCACGTATGAATTTTCTGTTTTGATATCGTTCATTAATTACAAGTTCCTACGTCCCCTCTCTCTATTTCCTGCCACCATGCCCTCTAGAACGTCTCCCATTATACAGTTCCTTCTTAGCCAATGTCCCAGTCAGTTTCTCTTCCTCTTCTTAATAATATCTAAAATTGATATTTTCTCCCCTACCATTTCTAAGACCCTTTTATTAGTTTTCCGCTGGACCCAGCTAATTCTGTCCATTCTTCTTCAATCTCACATTTCGAAAATCTCCAGTAAATTTTCATCCTTTTTGCGTAATGTCCATTTTTGTCCCCATACTTAATAAGAAGATTTTATGAGTCTTTTTCTGCGAAAACATACTTAATATTTTCTCATATGTTACTATAAAAAGAAACATTCTCTTCATATTGGTCTATAGACAATAACTAAACTACGAGTGCTCTTATAGATCTTCTGTAATCTATGTCTATAGTGTAATCTAGTTTGTTTTTGCTACAAATCAATGTTTTAATAGTGCTTGATTGGTAGCAAAAATGTACAGAGTGTTTTAAAACAACACCGATAACGTTAGGGAGGTGATTCCTGACACTAAGAGAAGACAGCAAATATAGACCAACCTGGGTGCACAAATGCTTCTTTTCGGAATTATAGGCTGCTGAAAACATGAAGAAATGAATTTTAAAAGCCCATAGCTCCAATACCATGGGACCTACCGTAGTCGGGCAAGACTTTATGTGCGATATTCAAAAATAATATTTCCGAATCCTAAGGTACTCACGAAATAATTTTTATAGAGGGAGTTTGGCTACGGGCATGTAGTTTGAAATATTCACCAAATACCTCTATAAAAATTGTTGTGAAAGTACCACAGGATTGTGAAACTTGGATATTTGCATAGGACACACACTAGTTCGTGTGTACGGTAGGACCCATTGTTTTATAGCTATAGAACTTTCAAGTTTATAGTCTTCTGTTTTCGGCAGCCTATAACTCCGAAATGAAGCATTTGTGCATACAGGATGGTCTATAAATTTTGTCTTATTTTGGTGTCAGAGATCACCTTCCAAACGTTATCGATGTTGTTTTCAAACACTCTGTATAAGATAGGTCTATGCGCCATGACTATGCCCTTCTGAGAAAACTGTAACCGTTCACCGAGAATCAATCAACCTTTGATTATTTTTGTGGCAATAATGATGACTTATCTAGTGGAACTTTTTTTCTCATATCTTCGTCAAAAGATGCGTCAGATTCGTATACAAAAGATGCGTCAAATTTTTGAGTTCCAAATGATCGTTAATCATAAAGGAGATATTTCATAGTTTTAGTATCTGTGTCATATTCAAGATGAATGTAATTTAAGCAACTATCATCGCCTCTCCTAAGTATGAAACGAAAGTGTTGTTGCCAGAAACTGCAAGGACTGCAACTGTCAACCAGTGACATATACATTAAGGTGTAGGATTATTCTATGCTGGTTGTCTGTTATTATGAATATTATATTCACATCATTACTCTGCGCAAACACAATGAATCCAGGATGCTTCCACTCATTTACTTACAAGTGCATCGGTCCAATTCATCCACACATTTCTTCTGTATTGAAACACGTTTATTGCGCTTAAGTTAGACGTGTGCGATTGGCCGCATTTAGACATTGGTTGCAGCTTAACATACATAGGTTCGTAGAACAATAAACCTTACTGAATTACGTTGCGCATTCGTCGGAGGCATATACACATGCAAACGTCCAATACGTCTGGGACATTTAACCCCAATCTTCTCCTTAGGTACTAGAAAGAAAGCAAGACTCATCATACAGTATAGAATCAGGAAGATTTATTCGATTTCAGGTAAATTTATTTACTTATGTACTTGCAATAGATTGTTAGGATTCTAGTTTCTTGTTTAATGTTTACTTTCGTTTCATGTTGTTCATCATTCCAGATTTTGTACGTAGTGTATGGAGATATGCAAATGCTTGAATTATGACCCCAAAGATGAAATATTAATTAAACTATGATATAACTTCATTTTCCTGAAATATTGCCGTCTACCTCGAACTCTTTCACTACGTTCTATTGACCTTTCATAATCCTCACTTTTTAATTGAAGGGCTGACCGAGAGAGGGGGCCAAGCCACTAAAACTAAATTCCGAGAAATCGAAGGGTAAAGAGTAGGGCAAATAACTGCAAAATTTTCCCCTGTGAAGGTGGTTTTCCTCATACATTTTCTTTCTGCATACCACTCTACAAATATCGTTACAACTCTCAAACTGTAATACATGATGTGAAGTGTATTGTATTGAGACAAATAAACAAATAAAGGAAATATTTTGCAGTGATTATATTTGACAATTTGGTTAATACACACTAAATACAATAGATTAGATTAGATTTCTAATCTAAAATAGTCAAATTAGATTAGGTTATGATCGGTTATGTTAGGTTAAGGTAGGTTAGATTTCTAATCTAACCTAACTTAACCTAATTTGTTATTACATACCCGAAAGTAATGTGTTTTACACCTGTAACAGCTATCCAGTATTATATGACAGTTCAACGAACTCTCCATCATTATCATTTAATTGCCGATTGAATGAGTAAATCCTTACAGCACTGCAAGCATTACATTGTATCGGTATTGTCCATGTATAATCTCATTTCAGATTTCAGTAGAATGGGTAGTACAGGAGTGGAATAAATGCCATCATCTTTATCAGATCACGGTTCTTCAGATGGTTGATCTTCCTACCATCAGGATACAGCACATGCAAGCGATTCCAACAGAGACCAATAGGCCATTCGCAGCGGACAGAATACATTTGCATTTTGTGCCTGGATGTTTCTGGAATGCAGGAATTTTCTTCAATACCTCAGCAGATGAGTAGGCGCACTTAACCAAGATGAACCCATTTTTAGTAGCCGATACTCTGACAGCCGTCACCTTTCGCATTTTCATCTTACTGCCAATTTCATCCACTATGTCTTTGAATAACACTTTGGAAATGAACTATACGTCATTCATACTATCAGATGACATCATGCGTATTACATGAAATGGATCCTGCACTCTAGCTCTCCCAACAAGATCGTACCACTGTTCAGACATGTATATATGCATTGTTTTTCCGATTTTTTCTCGATAACTCCAAAATCAGCATCACACGCAGAAAGGTGTGGCTTGGAAACAGGTAGTAGTGAAGTATTTCTTCAAAGTTTGTAAGTGAACCAGAATGCAACACAACAAGAAAATGGTGATGTTCTTACTTTATCCAAAGCAGGAGTTCTAAAAGAAACATTTTTTTCTTGTGTAGAACGTGGCCCGAATTCAGAAGAAATTCCAGCAAGCAGGTTCCGATTTTAGATGTACCATGGGATGCTACTGTTTCAGGCCACATTCAAATGTAGGCATTTTTCATATTCCACTGTTTTATTCCTTTTCAGCAACATTTCGTTTCCACTGTTCTCCATTTAACACACGTAGGCCTATATGACTTTTCGTTGCTGTCGTATTTGATAGAATGCTACCAAGTTCAGCCACTTTGTTTACAAGAGACATGTCTTCTGATTGGTCTCGTTCCAGTTAGACTGTGGTTTGATGCCTTCTATCAGGACACAAGTTGTTGTGACGCAAACCATCGTATATTTTCATTCATATTTTTGAAAACACAGGGAACAAATCACGCACACACTTAGTATGGAAACTGATAGACAGATGACAATGCAATGCATTTTCCACCATAATTTCATTTTTCGTTGGCGTGTGGTTTGGCTCTCTCTTTCGGTCAGCCCTTCAATTGAATGATTGATAAAAGTCAATTAACATCACTTTCCAGTACTATAACTTGGTTATATGCGACGTAATACAATGCAAAATGATGTCAAAACTAGTACATTTTAAAATGGTATCCAAACTAGTAGTTTAAAATAGTATCCAAACCACTACATTTTAAAATGGTAGCCAAACTCCTACAATTTACAACAGTATTCAAACTACTACTTCAAAATAATATCCAGGCCATTTTAGTTTCATATGATATCAAACTACTACAGTTTAACATGGTATCCAAACTACTATTTATATGGTATCAAAACTACTATAGTTTAACATGTTATTCAAACTACTAGTTTAAAATAGTATCCAAGCCACTACAGTTTAAAATGATACTCAGACTACTACAGTTTAAAATGATATTCAAACTAGTAGTTTAAATTAGTATCCAAACCACTACATTTTAAAATGGTAGCCAAACTCCTACAATTTACAACAGTATTCAAACTACTACTTCAAAATAGTATCCAGGCCATTTTAGTTTCTTATGATATCAAACTACTACAGTTTAACATGGTATCCAAACTACTATTTATATGGTATCAAAACTACTATAGTTTAACATGTTATTCAAACTACTAGTTTAAAATAGTATCCAAGCCACTACAGTTTAAAATGATATTCAAACTAGTAGTTTTAAAAAGTATCCAAACCACTATTTTTTAAAATGGTAGCCAAACTCCTACAATTTACAACAGTATTCAAACTACTACTTCAAAATAGTATCCAGGCCATTTTAGTTTCATATGATATCAAACTACTACAGTTTAACATGGTATCCAAACTACTATTTATATGGTATCAAAACTACTATAGTTTAGCATGTTATTCAAACTACTAGTTTAAAATAGTATCCAAGCCACTACAGTTTAAAATGATACTCAGACTACTACAGTTTAAAATGATATTCAAACTAGTAGTTTAAAATAGTATCCAAACCACTACATTTTAAAATGGTAGCCAAACTCCTACAATTTACAACAGTATTCAAACTACTACTTCAAAATAGTATCCAGGCCATTTTAGTTTCTTATGATATCAAACTACTACAGTTTAACATGGTATCCAAACTACTATTTATATGGTATCAAAACTACTATAGTTTAACATGTTATTCAAACTACTTGTTTAAAATAGTATCCAAGCCACTACAGTTTAAAATGATACTAAGACTACTACAGTTTAAAATGATATTCAAACTAGTAGTTTAAAATAGTATCCAAACCACTATTTTTTTAAATTGGTAGCCAAACTCCTACAATTTACAACAGTATTCAAACTACTACTTCAAAATAGTATCCAGGCCATTTTAGTTTCATATGATATCAAACTACTACAGTTTAACATGGTATCCAAACTACTATTTATATGGTATCAAAACTACTATAGTTTAGCATGTTATTCAAACTACTAGTATAAAATAGTATCCAGTTTAAAATGATATTCAAACTAGTAGTTTAAAATAGTATCCAAACCACTATTTTTTAAAATGGTAGCCAAACTGCTACAATTTACAACAGTATTCAAACTACTACTTCAAAATAGTATCCAGGCCATTTTAGTTTCTTATGATATCAAACTACTACAGTTTAACATGGTATCCAAACTACTATTTATATGGTATCAAAACTACTATAGTTTAACATGTTATTCAAACTACTAGTTTAAAATAGTATCCAAGCCACTAGAGTTTAAAATGATATTCAAACTAGTAGTTTAAAATAGTATCCAAACCACTATTTTTTAAAATGGTAGCCAAACTCCTACAATTTACAACAGTATTCAAACTACTACTTCAAAATAATATCCAGGCCATTTTAGTTTCTTATGATATCAAACTACTACAGTTTAACATGGTATTCAAACTACTATTTGTATGGTATCAAAACTACTATAGTTTAACATGTTATTCAAGCTACTAGTTTAAAATAGTATCCAAGCCACTACAGTTTAAAATGATATTCAAACTAGTAGTTTAAAATAGTATCCAAACCACTATTTTTTAAAATGGTAGCCAAACTCCTACAATTTACAACAGTATTCAAACTACTACTTCAAAATAGTTTCCAGGCCATTTTAGTTTCTTATGATATCAAACTACTACAGTTTAACATGGTATCCAAACTACTATTTATATGGTATCAAAACTACTATAGTTTAACATGTTATTCAAACTACTAGTTTAAAATAGTATCCAAGCCACTACGGTTTAAAATGATATTCAAACTAGTAGTTTAAAATAGTATCCAAACCACTATTTTTTAAAATGGTAGCCAAACTCCTACAATTTACAACAGTATTCAAACTACTACTTCAAAATAGTATCCAGGCCATTTTAGTTTCATATGATATCAAACTACTACAGTTTAACATGGTATCCAAACTACTATTTATATGGTATCAAAACTACTATAGTTTAACATGTTATTCAAACTACTAGTTTAAAATAGTATCCAAGCCACTACAGTTTAAAATGATATTCAAACTAGTAGTTTAAAATAGTATCCAAACCACTATTTTTTAAAATGGTAGCCAAACTCCTACAATTTACAACAGTATTCAAACTACTACTTCAAAATAGTATCCAGGCCATTTTAGTTTCTTATGATATCAAACTACTACAGTTTAACATGGTATCCAAACTACTATTTATATGGTATCAAAACTACTATAGTTTAACATGTTATTCAAACTACTAGTTTAAAATAGTATCCAAGCCACTACAGTTTAAAATGATACTCAGACTACTACAGTTTAAAATGATATTCAAACTAGTAGTTTAAAATAGTATCCAAACCACTACATTTTAAAATGGTAGCCAAACTCCTACAATTTACAACAGTATTCAAACTACTACTTCAAAATAGTATCCAGGCCATTTTAGTTTCTTATGATATCAAACTACTACAGTTTAACATGGTATCCAAACTACTATTTATATGGTATCAAAACTACTATAGTTTAGCATGTTATTCAAACTACTAGTTTAAAATAGTATCCAAGCCACTACAGTTTAAAATGATACTCAGACTACTACAGTTTAAAATGATATTCAAACTAGTAGTTTAAAATAGTATCCAAACCACTACATTTTAAAATGGTAGCCAAACTCCTACAATTTACAACAGTATTCAAACTACTACTTCAAAATAGTATCCAGGCCATTTTAGTTTCTTATGATATCAAACTACTACAGTTTAACATGGTATCCAAACTACTATTTATATGGTATCAAAACTACTATAGTTTAACATGTTATTCAAACTACTAGTTTAAAATAGTATCCAAGCCACTACAGTTTAAAATGATACTCAGACTACTACAGTTTAAAATGATATTCAAACTAGTAGTTTAAAATAGTATCCAAACCACTATTTTTTTAAATTGGTAGCCAAACTCCTACAATTTACAACAGTATTCAAACTACTACTTCAAAATAGTATCCAGGCCATTTTAGTTTCATATGATATCAAACTACTACAGTTTAACATGGTATCCAAACTACTATTTATATGGTATCAAAACTACTATAGTTTAGCATGTTATTCAAACTACTAGTTTAAAATAGTATCCAGTTTAAAATGATATTCAAACTAGTAGTTTAAAATAGTATCCAAACCACTATTTTTTAAAATGGTAGCCAAACTGCTACAATTTACAACAGTATTCAAACTACTACTTCAAAATAGTATCCAGGCCATTTTAGTTTCTTATGATATCAAACTACTACAGTTTAACATGGTATCCAAACTACTATTTATATGGTATCAAAACTACTATAGTTTAACATGTTATTCAAACTACTAGTTTAAAATAGTATCCAAGCCACTACAGTTTAAAATGATATTCAAACTAGTAGTTTAAAATAGTATCCAAACCACTATTTTTTAAAATGGTAGCCAAACTCCTACAATTTACAACAGTATTCAAACTACTACTTCAAAATAGTATCCAGGCCATTTTAGTTTCTTATGATATCAAACTACTACAGTTTAACATGGTATCCAAACTACTATTTATATGGTATCAAAACTACTATAGTTTAACATGTTATTCAAACTACTAGTTTAAAATAGTATCCAAGCCACTACAGTTTAAAATGATATTCAAACTAGTAGTTTAAAATAGTATCCAAACCACTATTTTTTAAAATGGTAGCCAAACTCCTACAATTTACAACAGTATTCAAACTACTACTTCAAAATAGTATCCAGGCCATTTTATTTTCTTATGATATCAAACTACTAGTTTAACATGGTATCGAAACTACTATTTATATGGTATCAAAACTACTATAGTTTAGCATGTTATTCAAACTACTAGTTTAAAATAGTATCCAAGCCACTACAGTTTAAAATGATATTCAAACTAGTAGTTTAAAATAGTATCCAAACCACTATTTTTTAAAATGGTAGCCAAACTCCTACAATTTACAACAGTATTCAAACTACTACTTCAAAATAGTATCCAGGCCATTTTAGTTTCTTATGATATCAAACTACTACAGTTTAACATGGTATCCAAACTACTATTTATATGGTATCAAAACTACTATAGTTTAACATGTTATTCAAACTACTAGTTTAAAATAGTATCCAAGCCACTACAGTTTAAAATGATACTCAGACTACTACAGTTTAAAATGATATTCAAACTAGTAGTTTAAAATAGTATCCAAACCACTACATTTTAAAATGGTAGCCAAACTCCTACAATTTACAACAGTATTCAAACTACTACTTCAAAATAGTATCCAGGCCATTTTAGTTTCTTATGATATCAAACTACTACAGTTTAACATGGTATCCAAACTACTATTTATATGGTATCAAAACTACTATAGTTTAACATGTTATTCAAACTACTAGTTTAAAATAGTATCCAAGCCACTACAGTTTAAAATGATATTCAAACTAGTAGTTTAAAATAGTATCCAAACAACTATTTTTTAAAATGGTAGCCAAACTCCTACAATTTACAACAGTATTCAAACTACTACTTCAAAATAGTATCCAGGCCATTTTAGTTTTTTATGATATCAAACTACTACAGTTTAACATGGTATCCAAACTACTATTTATATGGTATCAAAACTACTATAGTTTAACATGTTATTCAAACTACTAGTTTAAAATAGTATCCAAGCCACTACAGTTTAAAATGATATTCAAACTAGTAGTTTAAAATAGTATCCAAACCACTATTTTTTAAAATGGTAGCCAAACTCCTACAATTTACAACAGTATTCAAACTACTACTTCAAAATAGTATCCAGGCCATTTTATTTTCTTATGATATCAAACTACTAGTTTAACATGGTATCCAAACTACTATTTATATGGTATCAAAACTACTATAGTTTAGCATGTTATTCAAACTACTAGTTTAAAATAGTATCCAAGCCACTACAGTTTAAAATGATATTCAAACTAGTAGTTTAAAATAGTATCCAAACCACTATTTTTTAAAATGGTAGCCAAACTCCTACAATTTACAACAGTATTCAAACTACTACTTCAAAATAGTATCCAGGCCATTTTAGTTTCTTATGATATCAAACTACTACAGTTTAACATGGTATCCAAACTACTATTTATATGGTATCAAAACTACTATAGTTTAACATGTTATTCAAACTACTAGTTTAAAATAGTATCCAAGCCACTACAGTTTAAAATGATACTCAGACTACTACAGTTTAAAATGATATTCAAACTAGTAGTTTAAAATAGTATCCAAACCACTACATTTTAAAATGGTAGCCAAACTCCTACAATTTACAACAGTATTCAAACTACTACTTCAAAGTAGTATCCAGGCCATTTTAGTTTCTTATGATATCAAATTACTACAGTTTAACATGGTATCCAAACTACTATTTATATGGTATCAAAACTACTATAGTTTAACATGTTATTCAAACTACTAGTTTAAAATAGTATCCAAGCCACTACAGTTTAAAATGATATTCAAACTAGTAGTTTAAAATAGTATCCAAACCACTATTTTTTAGAATGGTAGCCAAACTCCTACAATTTACAACAGTATTCAAACTACTACTTCAAAATAGTATCCAGGCCATTTTAGTTTCATATGATATCAAACTACTACAGTTTAACATGGTATCCAAACTACTATTTATATGGTATCAAAACTACTATAGTTTAGCATGTTATTCAAACTACTAGTTTAAAATAGTATCCAAGCCACTACAGTTTAAAATGATACTCAGACTACTACAGTTTAAAATGATATTCAAACTAGTAGTTTAAAATAGTATTCAAACGACTACAGTTTAAGATGGTATCATAACTAATAGAGATTAAAATAGCATCCGAACTACTGCAGTTTAAAACGATGCTCAATCTTACAGTTTAAAATGGTATCCAAGATACTAAAGTTTAAAATGGTACTTAAACTAGTAGTTTAAAATAGTATCAAAACGACTACAGTTAAACATTGCATTCGAACTACTACAGTTTAAAACTGTTTCTTAAACGGTACTACTTCAAAATGATACCATAGCTCCAAAACAATGGGGCGTACCGTAATCGGTCACAGTTTAAAATGACACCCAAATTAAACTCGGAAACACGTGCAAAGAAAACTTGCGCGTTAGCTAACTGGCTGCAAAGGGTACTGTAGTCGTAATGCTCACATTCGCATAAGATATCGATAAGTATTATTATAGTATAAGTACAAACTAAACCAACTTTTCTCATCAACATCAAAATTGTGAAAAGGTCATTAGGGCAACATACATGCATTAGGATTAAACATTCAAATACTGTCCCCGCTAAAATGGATTGGCTATTGCTATTGTCACTAGAAGGCACACCTGAATTGACCTTCTTTTTGCATTGAATAAGGACATTTCTAGATCTTGATCTTCAAGGAAAACAGTCCCCTTGTTGGTGTACACTTTTTGTCTTTTCGATGTCAGAAATCACCTCCCAAACGTATTCGGTGTTGTTTTGAAATTCTTGTATATAGATATAGATATAGATGTAGATAGATAGATAGATAGATAGATAGATACAAGGGTTAGTCAAAAATTATCCACCATGTAGTTGTAACTTTTCTTACATTATTCATACTGACGTCTGCCCACGTTTATTGTATTGTTATACTGTTGCGGTCATGGTATAAAAGTTTGATCCTAATTCCTCCATTTATTTTCTTTTGTTGCAGATATATGATGACCGCTCCATTTGAAGTTCGCACCAACAGAGAAACGTGACTTTATGAAACCCAAGTGTGTTGTAGTCTTACGCAGAACCACAACTAATTTTCAGATGATGTACCACCTCATCAATAGTCCGTCGTCTGTCTAGATCCGCGTCAGGTGCAAGCTCAATGTTGTCATTATTCGTGGCCGTAGATTGTCGTGCGGCTCCCACCTTCTGTGTAACTCTTGTGGGACCATGCTTGAATTTTTCCATACATCCATAGACACTCCGTTGCAGCAAGACACTGTTTCCGTATTGTGCAGAAATTCTTTGATAGATTAAGGCCCCTGATACTCATTCCGGAAACAAAATCCCGGTTCACTGATCGTTGTTCCTCTTTGGTGCGAACCTCAAATGGAGTGCCATGATCTGTCTGCAACAAAAAGAAGCCAAAAGGAGGAATGAAGATCTAACTTTCAAAGCATGACCACAACAGCATAACAATATAATAATCGAGGACTCAAATTAGTAACAATAATGAATAATGTAAGAAAAGTTGCAGCTGGACTAAATTGAGCATAATTTTTTACTCACACTCGTATATAAATATATGTGTATGTATATATCTATGTATATGCATTCAAGATCCAAATAAGTGGTTTTCTCTTCGAGTTTATTAGTCGATTTCAACCATAAGCTACAAATATTTATATACTACTTTTGGTTTTTGTGTTGAATTGTAATAATTTGGTAGAAAACCGTACTTGAACACTGTGAAATAAAACTCATTTGTTTTTAATACTTAAAACGAATGTGTTCAGAAACTGAATGTTGGAAAGGAAAAATACATTCCTTTCTAAAAGTTTCAATATGTTTTTAACTAAAAGAAAGAAGGAGCTTGCAGTGTTAATGGCCATTACAGAAAAAGTTGAATCAAGAAAAAATGAAAAAGTAGGCCAGAACATGAAAAATAGATTTAAAGAAAAGTGGTTTCTTTGATGGAAAACTCATTTCAATAGAGACATTACGAGGATAATAAGTTCTTATGGACTTCTAATGTAAAACAGGTTCTTAAGAAAGCTAATCCATCAATGGGAAATTGAATTCTGTAGCCCAGAATATAGGTACTTTGTCGTGAATCATAGTAAATTGAAGTAGACATATGAGAAATGTTTACATTTAAGGACGCTTATAGTAAAGAAAATTTTATCAAGATATTTTCCTTTTAAATTAAAAATTAGAAGAAAAAAGTATTTGGAAAACTTGACGAGTATTACATATATCATTTTACTTCACTGATAATTTACTGATATATTGTGTGTGTGTGTGTGTGTGTGTGTGTGTGTATTTTTTTCTTATTTATTAACACATACATGTTATAACAGTGATGACAGTTTATATTGCCGTTAATAATAACTAATAATGAAATAAATAAAAGAAAGCTTGAATAGAGCTGAATTGTAATGGCACTTACCGTCTCATTACCCAAATTAAAATCCGTTATCTGGACAGCGGTATATTGTGCAAATATACGGAATCCTTAAATTTACTACAAAAATCAATACGGAACATACGTTATTCATATGCTACATACGCATTGCCCTTAGGTGTTACATCATGCCGTTGAAGGATGTCTGACATCCAAGAGTCACCCATGTATTGCATACCCTCTATGTATGCGCATGTTACATACGTCGGATATATGTTACATACGTCTATCTGCATGAGAGATCCTGAGCACCTGTATACAATTCTCTCATTAGTACGGAAAGTTCGTTTATTCGGAACACTTATACGGAAAATATTGTACGTATAAAATATACTTTTGGAGTCATACGTTTGTTGTATGTTAAGCCGAAAGCTACATGATTTACACATGTAACGTACGTTTTTACGTACGCCACTACGAATTTTTCTCAGTGTACACTCAGACAAATCCTTTCTCCGGACAGCGGTATATTGTACAGATATATGGAATCCTCTTGCTTACCACAGAAATCAGTACGGAGCATACGTTATCCGTATGCTACATAGGCACTATCCATAAATGTTATATCATGCCCTTGTGGGATGTCTGATATCTAACAGTCTTCCTTAGAGCACATTCATATATATATATATATATATATATATATATATATATATATATATATATATATATATATGTTACCTTCGTCAGCTATATGTTATATATGTCCATTTGTATGTGAGATCCTGACCGTCTATATTGTTTCGCACGGAAAGTACGTACAGATGGAAGGTGTTATAAAACATGCGTTTTCAGTTATACGTTTGCTCTACGTTAAGTCCAAAAACTACAGGATTTACAAATGTAACATACGTTTTTACGTACGCTACATACAATTTGTTTCCGGAGTGTATTTGTCACCCAGGTCTACAGAAAAACACCAATAAAAACAGTGAGATAATTTGCCTGGAATTAAAACAAATGTTCTCGTCATTGCAAGGTGGTACATTGTTCAATTGTTTACATTTTTCTTTTATTTGTACATGTAGATAGCGATAATAATAAACTGTATGATAATAATAATAATAATAATAATAATAATAATAACACCTTCCATCTGTACGTACTTTCCGTGCGAAACAATATAGACGGTCAGGATCTCACATACAAATGGACGTATATAACATATAGCTGACGGATGTAATATATATATATATATATATATATAATTATTATTATACATTTTATTTAAACGTTTAAGTTATTATAATACGTTTACGTTTATTTAATTTTACTAACTCTAAATATTTATATTCTATAGATATAAAGAACGCAGGAAGTAATAAATGAAATCAAATAACAGAAACTTTGAACCCAAGGGTATGATACTTTACGCTACTATATGATAAATTGAGATAATTTCTCTACATGTTGGGGCCGCGGTGGCTCAGTGGTAGAGCGTTCACCTCTGGTGCAAGGGGTCACGGGTTCGATCCCGGCACCTTAGAAGTGAACTTTGTGGTGGACAAACACCGTATTCGTGGGTTTTCTCTGGGGCTCTTCCGTTTCCTCCCACTTTCTTCATTCCACCATTTCATTCATTACTCATCATCACCGTCTCCTTTAGCCTAACCGGCTTAACCGTGGGACGTAAAACTCACAGATTGCATTTCATTTTCATTTTTTCTCTACATGTCCTCTGCAACTAGTCAGTTAATGCTTGTTTTACCATTTATAGCTTACTATATTTCAATAGTTTCATTTGGTCGAGTTATAATCTAAATTTCGACAATTTATGTACTTTATTATCTTTCTTATGCTCATAAAGAAAACAGTACCTTTAGAACCAAATTAACTCAGGAAACTAGTCAAAAAGGAAAAAAATAGAATTATTACAATTGCTCGAAACCTCTATAATTATCTATTAGGATAAATCACAATTATGCGCATGGAAATTCAATGTATTTTTCGTTTACCTGCAGTAAGAAATATATGAATTTGTTATTTCGGAAACTAATATATTATATTCATTATATTACTGAAAAAATTATCTTGAGTTTGTAGAGTTAATATGTCTTTAATATTTATAGTTTGTGTTGCGTCAATTTGGATAGTAAACATATCTACAAGCAACAGTGAACGATAAAAGTTCTAGAACTCACGTAATAAACTTTTCCATGAATAAAAGTGCAAGATAACGAAAAGTTATTTCGTACGAAATTACACACAACAGTCTAAATGTTAGAAAATGGAATTATTCTTCGATTGGCTATGGGCTAACTTTTGTATTATATATTGGGTCAATCTTTCTTAAACACTTGTATGTAGGGTTCCTGATTCGATCTCCGTCCAAGTGAGATTTTGCTGGACAACATCATGTCTGTGGGTTACTGCCGTTTCCTCCCACATTTTGATTAAACCAAATACACTATCATCATTAATTCGTCTTCATCGTCCCTCTCGCTTAGACTAAAAGGGTATATTCGCGGGAAATTAAACTGAAATATTTCATTGCATTCCTTTAATTACATAAAAATTTGAAGCAACTATTCCGTATAAATTGAATGAAGCTTATGTAAGCCTTGCATAGGTGAAATTATATAACCTTTTCGGTAGATTGTTGAGGGAATCCTGACAACTTAGGCAAGTATGGGGTTGGGCTATCCACATAAACGCTTCCATTCACGTAGCTCGTGTGTCAGGGCTAACACGACATTGAATGAAAAATACGGAATTGTGTTTTAGTAGTTAAAACACAATGTACTTTGTTACTTTCTCTGACAGAAAAAGATGTGATTGAACAGGGATCAAAGGATAGAAGTAATAATTGTAAATATATTTAAATAGTTTCTTTTACAAACATTTATTATTTATTCATTTCATTATTTCTCCAGATAGATAGTCCAATAGAATTTCAATATAAATAGAGATACCTCTGATTCTTTCCAAAAATATTACAAGGAAGTAATAACATTCACTACATTAGAATTGCAATAGTAACGACCAATGATAATTATTCTCCTGAAATTAATTTCACTCTGTATGTTACGGTGCGCATGGTATTCTAGTATTCTAAAATGCGGATAAAACTATTCATGTACACACACCAATATGGTTTGGCATCAATTTAATTTTCAAAAAGGGACAGTCACTCAACAGATAGCTTAATGTTAGTGACGTCGTAATTAAAAATTTACTAATATTTATACAATCAGTTCAATTACACACTGCTTGCTGATTTTTGTTTCAATCTGAAGCAATGCTTGATAGAAATAAAATATTTGTATCAACTGTTATACGCAACTTTAAACCGGCATACAACTCAATTGCATACATCTTAAATGCTAGTTTTATGGAATCTTTGATTACAACATATGATAGAAAATATGATCATTGCTACTTGCTTTTACAGTCGTTGCCAAGATATTTTATTAAAGAATGAGAAGCTCCACTAGTTTACTTCTGAATCTAAGATAGTAACAAAATTCATCACAAGACGAATTCTGATCCGAACCAAATGAGCAAAGGATAACAAACACCCAGATGCCCATTACACAATTGTTAATTAATACTCTAAGGCATAGTTTAACTAATTCCAATAAAAGTAAAATGAGAAGGTGGAAGGAATCCTAGTACAATATTTTACTTCACATACGTTGTTTAAATTTTCTGTTAAATCAAAGACTTCCATATAAGTAAGGAATACGAATTATTTCCTATAGCTAATAATTCTCAAACTATATAAATAACTTGAGATTATATACGGCAGGCATAAATGAAAATTTATGAATTTGAAATTAATCCTCTTTATAATGAAGAATCTTTTCAAATGAATACAAGCAATATACAATAATTCCCAATAATAATATCGAAAGAAAAACATAAATAAGGAGTACGTATTACGGAAAACCAAACTGTATTTCAGGTATTCTTCTTACGTTTTGTCTTTTGATATCAAAGTGAACCCACAACATACAAGGATTTGCTTCCTATGTAGCATACGTTCAATATTTTGACAAAATACTAATTTAGAATGTCTGTTATTGAGAAAATGATATACAATACCACAAAGGAAATCAATAATTTACCTAATATAGGGTATAGATTAATTTATGAACAGCAACTCTTCGTTATATACGACTCCACAATTCAGCCTAGGTACTTATTAAAGTAGTATAGCAGGTACACGAAGTGGGAGATAACTAACCCTACTTAGCTTTGTAGATTGTTGAATATAATAATGTTGAAGGAACAATTTCGAATAATGTACTTAATTTATACATATCCACTCGATCACTCACACGAACAGTCCACTCGTGGAAAATTCCAAACTACCAACAGAACGTCAAAATGGTAATATGTATGATCACTCAAATAATAATAATAATAATTTCCACAGAATGTCTACTATAATATAATTTTATACACCCTCTTATGCATTGGATTGCACTATTAAGCCGAGAATCACTGCCAGAACTTTACTCCTTTGATATCTAACAAAACTTTTTGGTTCGTTAATATTTATATATATATGAATCGTATCAGACCTCTTCTGAAAGGTGTTGCCCGTTACCAATTTCACACTTATTGTGCCAGGGCCTCCTCCAGCGTGCTTTTTCTTTTCAGCCGTACTTCGGCATTACGTCAACCAAAACAAGTGGCGCTCTCAGAAATATTATCATGTATAGCGCGCTGGTCTTCTGATAATATCGAAATACATAAATGATACATTTCTATGAAGGAGGTCAGATAGATCCCACTCCACATAAATTGTATTTTTTTATAATATTTATTAAATTATCATATACTCGATTAACGACAAATCGTTATAGATATTAGAATATACTGAACTATGTCATATGATTTAATGGTGAATGCATTCGCTCAAGATGGCTTTGTTATATATATAAGTGTATCTTCTAATTACCTTCCTGAAGCAGTATAATGTTTAGGTGGTGTTGATTGAGAAACCAGTGGAGAGAACATTATTGGGGACCTAAAAGCTATTTCAGACATCTCCTCTTGCAAGTTATTACGAAAGTCACAAAAGTTTACAAGTATTCTTTAAACAAAGCCTTCGAGTAAGGAACAAAATCAATATTCATTTTTACAGCTATTCTGTATATTATGTAACGCCGTTTTCTGATAACCAACTTCTTCCATATTTTTAATACGAGGAGTGATCGAAAGATAAAGTTACAAAGCGTGCAGTGAAACATATTATTTCATACATGGAATATAGATAATAGATAGTACATATATTAAGTTGTTTTTCGACATAGTCTCCATATCTGTTGAGGCACACGTCGCATCGTGGGATGAGTTTGAAGATTCCTTCTTGGTAAAAATCCTGCCCTTGCGTGTTCAGTCACGTTTTCACGAAGTGTTTCACCTCCTCGTCTGAAGCGAAGCGACAGCCTCCTAGGTGCTCCAACGGCGAGAACAGGTGAAAGTCACTTCAAGTGTGTCCGGGCTGTGGGGAGGCTTTGTCGATGATGTCCCAGCGTTGAACAGTGTGGTGATCTTCTGGGCTGTATACAGATGCACGTTATATTCTCCTAGAATTTAGAATTTATTAATATTATGTATGTGAATACAAAACAGTTACTTAAGAATCTTTATAAACGATTCAGGGAGAGGTCGAGCTTCTGCTGTTTACGATTCTCCCTTTCAGAAATTATTTACATATTATAGGATATCGGTCAAATACTTAATATATGTATGTAGATAATACAATATTACAGAAGGTTATAAATACTTAGGAAATTAATAATAATAATAATAATAATAATAATAATAATAATAATAATAATAATAATAATAATAATAATAATAATAATAATAATAATAATAATAGAAATGACTCATTCACATGGTATTATCTCAATTTTCAAATACTCTTTCAACTGTTTTATAAATTTACTAAAAATTTGTATTATCTGATACTTAAGGGAAGGGCTTTCCAGAATTTAATACGTTGGTACCTGATACTTTTGATGCCATAATTTAATCATGATTTTGGTTTTTCAAGTTCTTTGTCTTTGCGCGTCTACTGAGTGTTTTATTTCAACAAATTGTATTGAAAATATAAGTTATCTCTTTTGAGGATTCTGCACATTATTCAATTTATTCTACAAAAATAAAGTTTATTTAATTTTAATATGTTCAGTTCGTGGAATAGTAGTTCTGTATGCGCAAGAAAATGTTCATTTTTCATTATTCTTATTACTCTTTTCTGAAGAACAAGGAGCTCAGCAATTTATATTTAAGCTCAGCACTTAAATTTCCATATCAGGCTTTGATTCCCTATGAAAAGTATGGGTGGATGAATACATAGTAATATATATCTGTATACATTCCGGAAATATTTTTGATATCTTAAACAAAAAACCCATTGTGTACCGAAACATTTTTTTTTATTTCAGAACAATGTCTCTCTCATGTGTTTGATGTGTCTATCATCAAACAAAGCACCTAACTATTATATGTTTTCAACAACTGTTACTGTAGGTGCCTGGTGAAAAGCATAACTAATTTCTTTGAAAGGAATGCCATGCTACATGGTAGGTTCTTTGAAATTTCCTATGTACAATTCGTTTTCACCCACTATATTCACCAAAGGACAGGATAGCCGAGCCAAGGTTCAGTATTGTGAGCAAAGGAACAAAACCTTATATAGTATATTCCCTCGGCCACAGCTGTACAATGGTCTCTTGAACGCTATTACACAGACACACACAGTCAATACACTTAGGTTTCTCCCTCTGCATTTTTTCTGCCTCCCTCTAGCTCTACTTCACTTTTCATCCTCTGGTGAATACGCAGCCGGTTATAGTCTTTATGTCTTGACCTTCAAAGTTAATATACTTCACCATTATAGCACATGCATCAGTTGTCAGAATCGTCGTCACTATTTCAAATAATTATTATCAAAGCTTTGCAACTGGAAACATTATGAACACTGTACCTAAATTCCAAACGACATATGTTGTAAAATTAAAAATGAAATGAAATGAAATCTTCTTTCTTTATTTCCAGAACAATTTCGAAGGTCTTCAAACTCGTCAAGCCTCGTGGTGAACAAGCAGAAACAGTACAGTATACCTCCGGCCGAACAGCAAAAACAGAGGCAGACTGGTCATTGTGCTTCATATGGCAAGCAGTGACGCAAGAGTCGCTAACATGTCCATCTAGGAATATACGTAAAGACAAGGGGAGCAGCTACAGCATTCTCGCAGAATATCTTAAAAGATTCATTGACCTGTAGCTTCTCCTCAAATCATTTCTTTTTAGTCGACTGGATGAAGGAAGAGGCTTTGAAACTACATTGCTTGCAAACAATGCATGATACCACAAAACCTGCATATTGAGGTATAAAAAAACCAAGTTAAAAAGAGCAGAAAAAAGGCAGCAGAAAATAGACGAAGATGACGAAGTCTAGAAAGCTGCTGTTAGCAAGCGAAAATGCAGTCTGCCACGACAATGAAGTACTGAGCCAAATAACGAGAAGTGAAATGTTTCTTTTGCGGAGAAAATGCTGGTCGCGTCCCTCTTCATGAAGCTGCGGCATTCCAACTGGACTAGCGCGTCAGGTCGTGCATAACGATTCTGGGCGATATTGACCTACAGACAAAACTCAACGCTGGAGACATGATTGCACAGCAAATGTCTAAAAAATTTGTACAATCGCATTCGGAAGATTAAGGAAATGTCCCATAAAACTTCAAATGATTAACAAGCAATAGAAGGACTGGTTTTTGCAAAATTGGTCGTGTTTATTGAAGAAGCTTTAGCTCAAGGCGAGACGGCTCGAGTTTTTAAACTTGCAGACCTAGCATAGTTATTTGCTTCGCGGATGGAACAAATGTTGGGAATCAAGTATGAAGGCAGAGCGCACACGACGCGTCTTAAACAGAGACTGCTTGCTTACTTCAATAACATGTGTGTACAGCAACAGGGGCGAGAGGTCCTGCTTGCATTTGATGAAGACCTCGGCGATAACTTGGCAAAGGTTTGTGAACTGGATACGGATACTGATGCTGTCCATCTGGCGCGCGCTGCCCAAATTGTGCGACGCCCATATGCCCAACAGATTTCCTCCAGAATGTCAACAGGATTCCGTACCATCCGTGTTGCTTGCCCTAAGTCACTATGATCTTGGAGGGATCAAGTATCAAATACCTTAGAAAAAGAACTACACAAGCGGCACTGTCTGTTAGCCAATTCCTCAAATTCAATTGTATGGAGCAACGAAGAGCCGACACAGGCAGTACGTCTTGACCAGTCCACGCAGGAGACGCCACTTCCCATTTATATCGTACTCATGCTACATGCACACACTCGTAAAAGGGAGCTAGTCGACAAGCTGTCACACATGGGAAATTCTGTTTCCTTTGACCGAGTCCTGCTCCTCTCCGCACAGTTGGGGAACAGTGCCTGCCGCATCTACCCCAGAAGCAAGTAGTCTGCCCTCCCAAGATGAGAGGCAAAGTCTTCACCACAGCCGCTGTAGACAACATCGATCATAATCCAAGTCTACGACCTCAAAACAGTCATTTCATGAGACTGCTACTTCGCTCGTGCAACAGGAACCTCATTTATATTGAAACAGAGTATCTTTGGCTACAACACACCCAATTAGAAAACACTTCATGGGCTGCCTACCACGCAAGTTTGCAGTACACTAGCACAAGTCGAGCTATCTGCCCCACTACAGTAATTTCACTCATCCTGAAGAGTGCCCATACCGTCGCTATGATCAAGCACTCCATGGATGTCGTCAGGAACACAGTGGGACATCTTAACCCTGGCCAGACCCCAGTGCTCGCATTCGACCAACCGCTTTTTGCACTGGCAAAGTTAATCCAGTGGAAGTGGCCACAAGTGTATGGTTAAGAGAAGATCGTCATCCTCTTCTGAGGTCTTCATATCGAGATGGCAGTGCTGAAGACCATTGGTGACTTGTTGCGAGGGAGCGGATGGGTGCAGGCATTGGTTGAGGTCTGGACTGCAGATCACCAGTACCAGGACCGTAGATTCCTTCCTGCGTTTATCACATGTCACTTGAGCCAGGAGAGTGCATCAAGTAACAGCAATAGCCTTCTTCACCCTGCAGCAGAAAACATACAGCCACTACATTGATTACGTTCATGACGCATGCACAGAGCAGTTTGAGTTCTCAGTGTGTGGCCAGCAAAAGGCGGAAACTTGGCCCCAGTTCCACTACTGGGCAACTGTACTGGAATTGGAACTTATGATCTTGGTGTACGTGCACTCTCTGCGACAAGCGTCGTTTGCGATGTACGTCGATGCCCTTAAAGATTTAGCAGGGTGGTTCCATACCCTGAATCACACTAACTTCGCTCACTGTATTTCTGTTCATCTTCGAGACACGGTGGAACTGCCGACTAAACACCTGAAAACGCTGATTAATTCTTCGCAGGGAATTTCGCAGTTCACAAAACAGCTAGGCCGTTTTCCGCCATCCCTATCAATCAGGCCCTCGAACAGAACGCTGCAGCCATAAAAGGAGACGGAGATGTATTAGATCTGCCTGACAAAAATCCCAGCGCACTGCTACTGTGGTTGGTGGCAGGACCAAAGATTGCCAGACTTATCGAAGAGTTCCAGGACTGTAACCAAGAACGATCACAAAACAAAAAGCATCATGACCAGACATCGAGTGTGCAAACTGCTTTCCAAAAAGATGTACAGTCAATGATCAAAGTGATGGAAGACTTTGAGAATCCATTTGAAGAAGATAGTCACGATCTCTTGGTAGTAGATACCTAGGAGATCGCGCCCTCTCGAACTGTAGACGACCTCGGCAGTGCATATGAAGTGGGACAGATGCAGTTTGACAACGTTGTCGGAGAACGCCTGGTGGAGAGAACGAAGCCCATACAAGATCCTATCAAGAGAAACAATCTCAAAATATTTGGTCAGCCTACTACAAAACCTCAAGCAAAGGGCAAGCAGCAAATGAAATCCCCCAGAACCGTGATGAAAATGTAGACGGATTCTTCAAACATGAAAACCAAGCTTTCCCTTCTGCACTATCGGAAGCGGTGGCATCAAGTTTGATGTAAAGAATGAACTTCTCGGTTGTCTATAACACTTCAGTCAGCCTCTGAGGTTTCTCCAACAAGCTGCATTGTCCTATATGGAACAGTCATAATCCACTTGCTGAAGCCTGCTACGGCAAAAACCTTCAAAGGATATGCCCAGCAAGTTTTTGTGCCTCACATACTCTCAAACTTTCGTCAAGCCACGTGATTTAACCTGGCGTGGGAAAGCTACATTAGAAACTCGTTGCAAGGTGCAGCAAGAGACAAGCGGGGAAAAGAGGTGAGAAAACGAGTGGTGGGTTATTCAACTATACCTGGGAATTGGGCCAGCTTCCTCAGAGTCGACGAAAACAAGACAGAGCTGTTCATCTTCCTTTCTGGCATCCTCTAACTCATTCCAACTTGCAGTCAAGCAGTTACTCATCACTAAACGATATGATGTCTTGAGAAAGCCACAGCTTCTGTATACTTCAGTTCTTGCACCTTGCAACCACGAGCAGACCAAAGATGGCCATTTTCCACTGGGTTCGCTCGGGCTCGCGCTCACCTGTCTCAACTGGGCTCGCACTCACTCGGGCTCGCGCTCACTTCTGTCCACTGGGCTTGCACTCACCCGGGCTTGCGCTCACTTGTCTCAACTGGACTTGCGATCACTAGCGTTGGCGATCACTTTTCCCGACTGGGCTCGCGCTCGCAATCACTGATATTATCTGGGCTCGCGCTCACTTCTCTACAATGGGCTTGCGCTCACCCGGGCTCACGCTCACTTGCCTCAATTGGGCTCGGTGCCCTTATGCTTTTCACTTGCCTCAATTAAGTTCCTTCACGATTATCATGCTAGTCATAAAACTTGAGTTAACCTTGCTGAATATAACAAAATCAAACTTCTGCACTTCCAACAAAACTACATAGCGTAACAAGAAAGAATACATGACAGAAGTATCAAAAATACGCTATTTTTCATAACACTTACATTCAATTAATGTTGAAAGTTGCTCTGTAATACAATCAGCGTCCAGTATCACTCAATCTAACTGCACAATGAACTTGTAGAAACTCACAATGAAGACACGGGGTGGCATTCGCTTCGCCGCTTCTGTTCTATAAACAAGTAAGGTGAATAACGTAACAAGTGGCCCTATTCATCCGGTGGCCCTATTTCACCGAAACTATCCTATTAGTATCGAATCCATTGTTTCAAGAGTAGCTGAAATTAACAGTGACAATTATGATGCTGTGTGCCGCAGCATGGAGGAGAGGGAGGGGAAGCTATATATAATAATGATCGAAAATGATCAATATTAGTGTCTAATCGATAGTTTTCGAGATCATTCCCGATCCGATTTAAATCCAAAATCAGCTCCGCCACATGGGTGAGGGGGAATGGCCACTATCAGTGTCGAATTTACGGTTTTCTGAGTCGCTTAGTCTCGTTTAAATTCAAATTCAACCCCTCAACTTCGGGGAGAGGGAGGAAGAGATACTTAAAATGATCGAAAATGACTGGAATTAGTGTCGAATCCATAGTTTCCGGGGTCGCAAAGATGACCGGTGACACTTCTGATCGTTTGAAACCAAATTCAGCCCCGCAACTTGGAAGAGGGGGAGATAATAAAATGATCGAAACTGACCAATATGAGTGTCTAATCCAAGGTTTTCGGAGTCGCATAAATGATCAATGATCATTCCGATGCTATTAAAAACAAAATCAGCATATTTCACTGGTACTAAACACATGAGATATGGAGTTGTGCATTTAGATTTTCATTTCAGCCCAGTGAAGCGGGTAATATATACCCTTTATTTGGCACTAGCAGCGTTCACCCCGCTTCGCTGCGGTCACCCCGGAACGCAATAAACTTTGCTACTTAGATAATTTTTACTTTTTCGCTTTCAAGTGATATGATAAAAACCATAGAAGATTGCAGTAAATCTTAACATTATATCGCCTGTCATTTATGTTAACCCGCCCCGCTTCGCTGCGGTCATCCCGGTGCTGGCATATTGTAAAAGTGTCTGTAAAAATAAGCAAATCAATTAAAAAATTTTAAACAGAAGATTCAAGCTATTTTCCGCTGTATATCGCCTGTCATTTATGTTAACCCGCCCCGCTTCGCTGCGGTCATCCCGGTGCTGGCATATTGTAAAAGTGTCTGTAAAAATAAGCAAATCAATTAAAAAATTTTAAACAGAAGATTCAAGCTATTTTCCGCTGTATATCGCCTGTCATTTATGTTAACCCGCCGAGTGACACGGTCATGCGGGTTGCATATAAATACGTTTATTTTTACCTATGATGAACTAATAACAAAGGATTTGTACGTTATGGACACTTGAATGGTCAATTATCTCAAGACACTGGTAATTAAAAATTAAAGTGATATGATAAAAACCATCTAGGGTCCAAATCCTAATAACCCCCCAAAAATGAAAGAAATTGGTTCAGCCGTATTAGCGTGATGAGCGGACAAAGGATTTTGTACGTTCTCTTTTATATATATAGATTGTTGCTCTCAAGCAACATCACTTTCTATTGCGTTATCCGCAAGAATTATAACTTCAGGGGATCTTTTAATTGGCATTATTGCTTTTCTACAATGTTCATATACAAGATTTGCGGGTCGCTTCTTTAGATACTTCTAATCTTCGTGAACAGGGGACAGTCAAACTTAGTACTGTAGAAGCTTTATCTCCTACTTTCCGCGAAAGTTCTTTTTGTATTTTTTTTTTTTAATTTGTGGTTTCTTGCTCTGTAGGAAAATATTTGAACGAAACTGCTGCTTGTCACTAAGTGTATTCTTATATTTTACCATAACAGGGCAATGCTGCTCAATGGCTACGCATAAGAAATATTTTATAGCAATGTTGCTCTGAAATAAACAACCTGCATTTTGTAATCAAAGTACAAAACTACTTTAAAAATTACGAAATTATGATCAGGAAGACATGGTTCAACTATAAAAGCAAGCTAAATATTTTAATGGTAATGCTATCAATGCTTGCCAATTAAAGGGTTAAACATACGCCATGACAAGTTGTATTGTTAAATATTTGTACGAAATAGAACGTTACAGCTTTTTATCGTGTTCTAAAATATATATATAAATAAAATATTTATATTCAAAGCACCTCAAACAATGAAATTGCAAGAATCAGCGTTTATCTCATTTTGTAGTTAATTTATCTTCGTAGGACCGGGTAAAGGAGTTGACAGCAAGACAGAATATTTGCAATAAATTCGGGAAACAGTTATAAGCGCAGTTAATACTGTTATAGATACTACGATGGTATTGTTGTATCGTTTTTTGATTGTACAAAAAAAAAACTGAAATTATTAGTTTAGTATTCCATGATTATGTCCGTCAGGCACGTAGCCAGGATTTCATAATAGGGGGGGTCCGGGACGAAATACTGTGGTTATCACACCAGGGGTTCGATCATTCTAAACTATTTTACTGACAACTTATATTTGTTCGTTTAGCCAGGATTTCGTAATGGGGGGGGGGATGAAATTAAATACTGTGGTTACACACCATGGGCTCGATCAATGCAAACCATTTTACTGGCATCATACCGATATTGAGAACAATAAAATGAAGATATGTTAGCCAGTATTTTAATAACAAAATATGGAGAATTCTCGAGTAAAATAATATTTTAAAAAGTATTGAAAAAGTCTTCCGAAGTCATTCGAATTCGATCTCTTTGTCTTCTTTCTTCTTTTTCTTATCTTCGTTTAACGCCGTCAAGGATAGTAAGGAGATCTGTTTTGGCAGTAAAGACATCCTATAAAATGGATTAGTGTTGCCACAAAATTGGAAATTTCTTTAACAAGTGTAACTGGAATCTATGTTGTCAGGCTCATATTATTGGTGATTGGGGGAATTTCTTAAGTTCTACCTGAGAGTCTCTCTGATCGAACCCATTTATCGATCGTCATTTGTAATCCATAGGATTAGCATGGAGCTAGATGGAATTCGGAATGCTCCGTTACAATAATATCCATTTTTAACTTGATCTCCCCCCCCCCCTGTTTCCTCCACACAAAGCTCCTTATAAGAAAGAGTAACAAAACTATTGCTGTGCTTTTTTATTTTTAACGATGATTATTCTTTTTCTCGTTTCTTTTTGTTTCATCCTTCCTTAATGTTTTTATTTCTAGTTTCGAAGGGGGGGGGGTCCGGACCCCCCGGACCCACCCCTTGGCTACGTGCCTGTGTCCGTGGACTAACGGAGACAAACGATAAATGCAAGTAAATGATTATGTAAGAATTTTGTGAAATGAGAATCTCACGGACATGATGTTTTCCACCATACATTCACTTGACCGTGTAGCGAATCAGTACCCCTTGCACCAAAGGTACTGTCACTGAGTCACCATGCTTCCTTAATTGTTCGAGAATGTATCATATTTCTATATTTACTGCAGTCATTCTTAATTGTGTAATTCTGAAGGGGTACCTAAATATATATAAATAATTATCCAAAGTTATGATTAAAATGATCAAAGATTTTAAAATCAGTGTAAAAATGCTCCAACAATGACACCCATAACATGGGAGATAGATACTTTATTCTCTTGATCCATATCTGTAAATTCCCTTCTCTTAAGTAAAGATAAGGATACTGGTAGCACATGAGGCATCTTCATTTTACCAGATTATTAATAACCCACATATGAACACACAAGCAATAGGTAACCTATGTTAATTTGTACTGCTTATATATTCATACTTCCAGTACCGCTATATGCAATATGCAATTTAAGTTTCTCCATGTTATTTTGTTTCTTCTATTGTACCGTATATTATTTTCAATTTTTGTTTTTGAAGTGTTTAACTATTTTTTTTTCTCTTAAGTAGTATATTCTTTTTTATGTGGAGCTCCCTCGTGGCTAAGCGTTTAGCGTACGCGCTTTTGGCGTGGGAGACCCGGGTTCAATTCCCGGCGGGAGCTCATGTAGTTCGGATTCCACGTTAATCAGTAGGTCCATGTCTCATATAGCCTCGCTGCTGAAAGGGACGCTAAACTAAAATCATCTCAACTCAACTCTTTTTTATGTGGTTCAATACTTTTCTTTCATAATTGTTAATATTTTCTATGTATTGGTGCTTTTTGTTTTAAAAAAAATGTATGCACGTGGTTAAGTGCTCGGAGAAGGCTGCAGAGCGTTAACTTCGCCACGTAAAAGAAGTCATAAATAAATAAATAAATAAATAAATAAATTGTTACACTTCTTTGTAACCGTTAATTATTATTACGAACCTTCCATTCGTTAGTTAGTTAATTTTCGATATCATTTAACCGAACACATTCTCAATATCACTTAACCGAACACAAAAGAATTTCCACTTGTTACTTCCAACCGGGCCTTTTCCCGCTGTCCCTTGCAACCAAGGTGACGTCACAGCCACGACAGCATTCAAGGCCACATGCGCATGCAACCACCTTGTACTCTTTCCACCATGATCTAAAGGTGCGTAACTGTGGTGCAATTCATTTGTGATCTGGGAACTTTATAAATATTCAAAATATATGTGGATCAGGGAAGGTAACGAAGAAATAACGTTACAATGGGGAATGCCGAAAATTTTAAATAACAAGATTTTTCCTTCGATTGGAAGAAAAAAAGAAAAAGACTTCTTGGCTGCCTAACTACGTCATTTATTCTCTGATATCTATAGACAGAACTCTCTATAGCTCTAAGCTATACAACTAAAATTAAATATCTTTTAGATATTTAGCTCAGCCCCCACTTGAGATGAAGTTACAGAATAACCTTCACTTCCCTGAAGAAATTATACTATTAATTCTCTTCCAAATAAAATAAAGTTGAAAATAAGAACATATTCGCATTTACTACCATCTGTTCCATAAATATATATATATATACGTCCGCTAATAAATACCTTCTCGTTATGTCTAGGATTTGTTCATATCAAAGATATTAAATGAAAAGTTTGAGGAATTAGTATGGAGATAAATTATTTATTACAAAATAAATATTCTTATTTTAGGAGGTGGAGTAATGGCTATAATCTCACGACGTCACTCCGTCCCTATAGGGATCCAAATTTCCTGCTTGCTTTTCCCCAATAACTAATGGTGAAATGAAAAATTCAAGCTAACTTCTAATTTTCCTAATTTATTAATCATTTAAATTCTATCTAGTTAAGTAGGGACGTGTGGAAATACGGGTTACAGTTATCACTCAACTCTGGCTCGTATTCCTTTCATTTCAAAGACTGGACCTTGACTCACAGGACTCAGTCTGGCCTAACCCTAAATCAGACACTCCAATAAATTATATATATATAGGATAGGTTGGTATTGGTATAGGTTGTCAGCCTTCACTCCACGGCTCTGAATAAACTTCCTTGCACTCAAGGAATGAGGAATTAGCTCAACACTCACTCTTACACTTTTTTTGCATGAAATTTGCGAGTTCTAATCATTCAAACACCTAATTGTGCTAATAAATACTTACACAGGGGTTCGAACCCAAACGTATTCGTATTCAAATAAAAATTCGTCCACCACTAGGGCGGAACCATACCTAAGTATTTTCGAAGTCTCTCACCTTCGACAAAGACCTTATAGGGAGCTTACAATGCCACCATTCTAAACAATCAATATATGATCCAAGTACCCTCTGTTTAGGCGTAGGATCAGTCATCTAAATTTAACCTTATATTCCTAATTCCCTATCATGATAACAATATCTTACGTCCAAAGCCCAATTGCTATAACAGTATCTGTAATGCAGCAGGATTTCTCATCTGACTACATACAGTAACTAACTAGAGGGGATTCTCTTCAAAACTGTACATTCACTAATAGTGCAGCGGACTTGCTAACCGAGATCCTATATTCGAGGACTCGTATAACGCACAGCAACGAAAGATGGGGGAGGCAGCCTTCTTATATATTTTGTCCCGCTAAAAAATAAGTACAAAAAATTCCTTTGATAATGTTTAGTGCCAACTACTCGAATGGAAAGCTCCCAGCAAGGGAGACAGAATGCAATGGGATTCTCTGCTAGCCTTCTAAACAGGCTTCTAAAAGGCAAAAAAAAAAAAAAAAAAAAAAAGCATGAAAAAATCAACTTAGAAGACCAAAAGATCAACCAAAATAATTCTCTAATATATATATATATAATATATACTCGAGCGAAGTAGCTCAAGTAGTAGAACGTTGGCTTCGCATTCGGGAGGTCGCGGGTTCGAATCCCGTTTCCGATCATCCTGACTGAGGTTTTCCAGGGTTTCCCTCAGTCCTACCAGGCAAATGCTGGGATGGTACCAACTAAACAGGCCCTGGCCGATACCTTCCCAAATCCTTTATATTGTTGTTTTTGTATATTCAGTGTAAAATGGCTTCTGAGCTGTATCTAGTGATTGTTAAATAAATAAATAAAGTAAATACATAAATTTACAACACAAATTATGTACATATTACTAAACAACATTAATAATAAATATATATGAATAAATATATACCACTGAATTAATGTATTCCAGGCCTGTATATCTACCTTATAAATAAGCATAATTATTAAATTGAGTAATATTTAATTTTATCTTTAATATTTTTAACTTATATCAGCAAGGTCGTAAGACGTACCTTGCACAATATGCTTGAAAAATCACGTAAAAAACATACAGCTTTTGTAGGATTTTTGTGTGTGTGTGTGTGTGTGCGAGGCACCGTTTATAAAATTACCACCATTCATATGTAAAATTTTACATAGTAGCTGTTACGCATGGTACAAGGGAAAGCCTACAAAACAAAAGGACATGTCCAAACAAGATTCAGAGATCACTCACAGAGTGTTAAGTGTGAAAGTGAATTTTGTGAAATGATTAAATCATGTATAAATGATTTAATAATGTATAAATCATTAATTGTTGAATGAAAAGATCAAATATATTTCAGACAAAAATTTTCTTGTAGGCCTTATATCTGGAGAACTACATATACTGTAGCCAAATCCAAACTATCATTTAACTCAGTATGATGTGCTTATCCCGTAAAAGATACGAAAACACGATTTAGGGGCCATTCAAAAATTTTGTGGTCCCTGATCCAAAAAATTCAGTACATTTCATTCAATCAAACATTTTCTTGTATGCCCCATATATGAAGAACTGCATATAGCCAAATCCAAACTATCACTTAATTCAATGTGATGTGCTTATTCCGTAAGAAAGTACGAAAAATCGATTTGGAGGCCGTTCAAATATTTTGTAGTCACTGATGTAAAAAATCAAAATATTTCATTCAATCAAGCATTTTCTTGTACACCCCATATCTGGAGAACTACATATAGTGTAGCCAAACCCAAAGTATCACTTAACTCAGTATGATATGGTTATTTCGCAACAACAACAACAACAAAACTCAATTTAGAGGTCGTTCAAATATTTTGTAGCACCTGATCAAAAACTAATTATTGGCTAACATTGCAATCTTTTGATGCGTTTCTTGTATCATTCCTGAAATTCTTGACCAAGATCGCAATCTTTTGATTCATTTTTTGGAGCATTCCTAAAATTCTAGTTTTTCATAATATTTTCGATGATATATCAAGTTATATAATATCGAATTCAAACTTTTGGGTGACTTCTTAAGACCCTATGAAAGGAACAGTGTGGAATAAACATCAAATTCTACTCATATGACATTTCACATGTCATATAGCATTTCTCCATCTCACTGATTGGTTCATATTTCTACTTTCAGCCGTTTATGGTTCATAAGCCCTGAAATTCGGACAGTTTACATTGAGAAAAATTCGTTATTCGGACAGAAGTATATTGCACAAATATGCGGAATCCATAAGCTTACTACGAAAATCTGTACGGGATACATTATCCATATGTTACTTAGGTACTGCTTTTTTTCCCGCTTAGATTTTAAATCATGTCGTTGCAAGATGTCTGACATCTAGCAGTTTTTCGTGCATTACATACTTATACGCATGTTACTTATGTCAGCTACACGTTATATATGATCATCTATATGCGGCATTCTGACTGCCTATATATATATATATACACAGAGGGTTGATTAATTCGTGTGTCAATTTCATTTGCTCACTGTGCAAAAGTAGTATGAGGTAAAGCCATGCAATTTGGTGTAACCTTTAGACGAAAGACATAAGTTTTGATTCGCCATAGAATCATGTCACTTTTACTAAAGATTGAAGAGCGATAGGGTCAAAGGCCAAATTTCGATTCTTTTTTCCTTATGGGATTGCAATGGTAAATTCTGAAAGAACCTCATAAAACGTAAATCGAAGTGATAACAAAGAAAAAGCTGTATGGTATGATTCTATGTCGCAAGCCGACCAAATATACGTCAATTAAGTGTCATGGTCAGAGGTTACGATCAGATCAAAGTCACAGGTGATCTTGAAAATCCACTTGAACACTCTGAAAACAACGCAATGTCTGTACCTCATCATGTCAAATTTGTTCCCAAGGTGACCTGTGACCTTGATCTGACAGTGACCTCTGACCATGACACTTGATTGACGCATATTTGGTCGGCTTGCGACATAGAATCATACTATACAGCTTTTTCTTTGTTATCACTTCGATTTACGTTTTATGAGGCTCTCTCAGAATTTACCATTGCAGTCCCATAAGCAAAAAATCGAAATTTGACTTTTGACTCTATATCTCTTCAATCTTTAGTACAAATGACATGATTCTATGGCGAATCAAAACTTATGTCCTTCGTCTAAAGGTTACACCAAATTGCACGGCTTTACCTCATACTACTTTTGCACAGTGAACAAATGAAATTGAAACACGAATTAATCAACCCTCTGTATATATATATCATTGTTTCTACGGAAAGTACGTATATTTGGAACATTTATACGGAAAGTATTATAAAATATGTTTTTTCGTTATACGTTTGCTGCAAAATGTTACCTATAGTCGTACGTTAAATCCAAAAACTACAGGATTTACAAATGTAACATACGTTTTTACTCACGTTACATACATTTTCTTCTCTGTGTATCTTGCTGTACTGAACTCAGATTTAAATTGTGTTTTCCTTCATAAAAGGTGCTCCATAAAAAGAAAGTTTCTACAAAAGTAGTTTTCTATCCATGGTCTTTTCAATGGTATATAGAATGACCTACTTTCTTACTTAAAATTTCCACTGAAAAGGGGTTCTGTGGGAAGAACAGCACTATCCATTCATTTTCGACTATGACACAATCATTTTATCTTCAGCCGTTTGTGATGTATGAGCACTGAGTGTTTTATTTGAAATACCATTATCTGAAACAGAGATAGGATCGCCTTATCTGAAATGTCCAATCTGAAGATACAATTTGACAAGAACTCAGATTTAAATGGTGGCCATTGCGTAAACGATGCCCTACACACAAAAAAAACAATCTGATATAGATGGTGATTAGAATAATTGTGATATGTTTGAATATAAGGCAGCGAGAGCAAACTATGAAACATAAGCAACCGTACCAATATGTCTCTAATGAAAAAGTGTCGTGAAAATCAATAGCTACTCCATTCTTGGCTAACTGAGAAGAAAGGAGATTATTCATGACAAAGGGGGTTACAGTGTGCGGTGTGAATAGATTCAGACGTTTTAAAGGTTTCCTTTAGAAGAAATTGGTTTACATTTTCTTCAAACAGGAGAGTCTTAAACAGAGTTTGTTTTTTAAAAGAATCAAACATAAGGAATAAGATTACAATAGTCATAATAAACCGCAGTAGACATTGGCTGTTAAGAATTGGATGGAAGATTCGTTGTATGATGGTGTGCATCCGAATTAGAAGAAGTGGCGTTGAAAGAAACATGAAAAATAATGCATGTAACATAAATGATTTATTTTAGGATATATGGATTAATATTTTGTAAAGGTAATGTAGTGAATGTGAAAATTTTATTGATACTAAGAGAAGAGAGATGAACAGGAACGTTAGTATTGTTAGAGGAATTATGAGTGCAGAAAGCGGCTACTATCTCAGATCAAGAAGTTTCAAATGAAGCTTTCCTTTGCACGTAAAACTGTAAGTAGGATACTTTTCATGTCATATATCACATCGAGGCAGGAGTTGTAAATTTGTACATATACGTATTGGAGTAGTGTCAGCACAGTAACTACGGCGGTGTTATGACTTGTAACAGTGCAATAGTGACTATAAGATGGTTCTAAATGGTGCCTTCTTGTATAGATCAAAGTGCCATATATGAGAAATGTATCGATAATCTCTTGTGATGACACTGCATCATGTTTGTGTGCCTTTGATAATTACCAACGTAAAAGACTTTGGTAATGTTGAAGGCTTCTAACTGAAATTCCTCGTGAACTTCTTCATGTGAGTACGTGAAGTCGACTTTCTTGAAAATAACCAAGAGAAGGTTATATTGGATCGTACTTTGGATTAAACTTTCGAGGTAGAAATGAATGGATCTGGGCCTCTGATACTGTAAAACGATATGTTGATGGAATTGAGATTGATGCGACGACGAAGTATTAGAAATTGAGTGATCCATGCACGGAGATATTAGTGTGGTTCAAATATTGCTTCTTGGCTGGCGGTAAGGTCATGATTCACTCAATATCGCTCTCTGATTAGTGACGTGATGTGATTTGCCGAAAGCGCTAGAGATAAGGCTTTCGTGATTGTAAGCGTGATGTGATTTGTAGGCTCTGTAGCACTCAGAAGTAAGGCGGTGTGTAATATCATCTTACGGCTTCTCTACCTTTGTGGAATGAGGGAGATGTCTAAGAAACTGCTGGTTACCCTTCATGGAAATAATCTATTGAATACTTTGGGATGTTAGTAGGATTCGCCGTGGAGAGCAGAGACTGGGCCAAAGCCTAGATTAATGAGACTAATGTGATATGAAGTGATGAAGTTGGTCTAAATTTATTCTAATTGACAAAGAAAAAAGTCCGAGAACAAGGTTCCAAGGAAGGAAGGCTCCAAAAATCATAATAGCAAACTATCACAGTCATCGCTAAAATATCGTCAGGAGTCGAAAACTCCATATTAAGTACTCCCCCAACATTCGTTTTACGTCAGTTTTACATTTTTTCTGCAGGTGAATTCTCCGACGTTCGCTATTTTTCTGTTTTCACCTTACTAACATTTTTCTCGTTAATTCTATTATCATTTCTTTACATCTTCTGTATTAACTCTCTGTCTTATCCATATTACTTCCTTTTAAATAGATATTTTCAACTAGCAGCTGGCAACTGCTGCCCACTATAATTATTCCCTTCAATATATCAGGTAAAGCATAAATCCGTGTTTCCTTCCATATAGGAAATACATATATCATACAGGAAATATTTCCTAAGCGTAAACCAAAAGTTGTGACGGATCAATCTGCAACACAACGATCAAATGTTAAGGTGTAGACTCATGTCTCATATAGCCTCACTTCTGAAGAGAAAGCTAAACTCCCATCTAATTCTCAGTGTTTGGTACGTAGCTATTTTACAGTGACTGATTAAACTTCTAAGCTCTATTGAAACCACAACTATAAAAGAATGATAAAGTTATTATGGAAAATACTCGATATTAAAATGATCACTTAAAAGAAAACCAATCCATTGAAATTTGTGATTCTGCACAAGGATCGTTAAGCAGCCGTCAGACACCGTTTACGAAGAAGCGCAAAGAAGACGCACAGAGACACGATAGATCCATACAACCCCTATATACGCTTGACCGCCAAAATACGGCAATGCAAGAGCACGCCAAGAATCAGAAGACAACAGTTCCAGCTGATCTTTCGTACTTATCTCTTCGCGCTGCTTTGAGCAGAAGAGATTCTTCACCCTTACCTCTACGCTGCTCTGAACAAGAGATACCTATCCGTCTCCGCGTTGCACTGGGCAGGAGACACCATCCCACCTCCGCCGTGCTTCAGGCAGGAGGTTCCTTTCGTCCCCACGATGCACTGAGCCGGACACTAAAACATAACTCCGTGCTGTTACGGGCAGGACGTTCACAACTGTCAACTTCTAAGGCCTCCGCGGTGCTATGGACAAAATTCCAAATTCAGAGAGAATAAGAAGTATGCCTTTTATCATAGGCAACCAGCAATGTTTCATTTTAGTACAGGTTGCGTAGAAGCTAGTTAATGACACTGGGTTTAAACAATACAATACTTCAAAGTCAACGTTAGATATTAGAATAATCCAAATAAAAATAATAAGTTTGAGGAAAATGTGAACATCTCTAAACCATCTAAGATTTCAATTCTGCCAATACCTCTCTCATATAATAAACAAATGTGTAGAGAGAAGTCACTAATCCCTGCATTTTGAACAGGAATCGTAAACTCAAAGCATTCTCAAAATTTTACGCGGTTTTTCATTTAATCGTTTCCTTTATCGGAGACAAGAGCAATCTTTGAACTGAAGCTGAAAATCATGTGGTATTTGTTGAAAGGTGGATCATAGAGCGGAAGTAGGCTTCAAAGAAACAGAGATAGAAAGGGGAAAGAGATCCTTCCGTACTGAAACTAGAGAGCAAAAGATCAAACATATTTTATTTCCCCTTTGATGTTACCTCTCTTTGTAGAATATTCTTATAAGAAACAAGAGAATTTTGTTATTACCCTTCTTTCGCCTGAAATGTGAAATATTCAAGACTATTCGTGTGAAAATAAAATGCGTTGTAGCTTCAAGCGCCATAAATGTTTATTCAAAAAAAAATCGAATATGGAGTATATAGAAAAACTTTTTTTGAAACGTATAATGCTCATAATACACTTTCAAACTCTTTCAAGTGGTGGATCATTTAAAAAAAATAAGCATCATACAGAAAATGTCTAGTTGTGTAGGTGAACCTCTCCTCTACGAATAAACAACAATTGTATGAGAGAATAAAGAAAAGAAAAGCCAAATATAAACGTTATTTTTTTCTGTAAAACATACTTCGAAATACAAGCAATACCATGCAAATGGGATAATTAAATAACAAAAGCTACCAAAAGAAGCACACCTGTAAGCAGAAATGAGTTATGTGATCTTGAGAATGTATGAGATGAAAGTGACATGGTTATCGGCGCTGTTTCAGTTACCGAAAAAAGTAGAGAGAACCGAATCTGTGCAGTGGAATTATGTTGGTGTACTTTAGTTTATATCAACCTTTGTAATGTATTTGTCAGGAAACATGGCAGCATAACCAGTACAATTCTGAATTTGATTAAGAGAAAATTGTGTGGCTTATTGGGATTGAGAAATATTTTTGTACGAAATTTTGTGACCATTATACAGTCAGTCACATAAGTATTTTTCCTCTGACTCGTGTAATTCATTTAGGTTGGGTTCAAACGCCTGTACGGATGCAACCCAACTTACAACTAACACTTCAACTAGGCAACGACAATTGGTAAAGATTTCCTTCGCGCCTAAGCGGTTAGGGTACGCGTCTTTGGCGTGGGAGACTCGGGTTCGATTTTCGGCAGTAGCTCATGTGGTTCGGATTCCACGTTAATCACTAGGTCCCATCTCATATAGCCTCGCTGCTGAAAGGGACGTTAAACTCAAAATCATTCAACAGTTGGTAAACCTGTGAGCCACCTGATCATACTTTTGCTTTGCAGTTGATACATGTACTTTTTCCATTTAAGATTAATCTCTATTGTGTGAAGTATGTTGTCCATTAATGCTACAACGATAACATATATTTACGTTGATTATCTCATTTTATATTCAGGGCAAAAAATCTATTTAACCTGGCACCTCGTAGAAGAAGAAGAAAAAAGGTGTCATGAATAATAATGACTGGATTAAATGAAAGTGTTGTGTTTCTAGGGACTTGTTTATTATTTATTTATTTATTTATTTATTTATTTATTTATTTATTTATTTTGACTTACTTTACATGTCGAGGTTAAGGCTATATGTAGCCTTATCTACCACCTAAACATGACACAAAATTGAAAAATCAAAGGATATAGCTAAGAATAGCAAAAGAAAAAAAGTTAGAAAGTAGAAAAAAACACACAAGAAACAGACTGTCACTTGAACACACACACACACACACACACACACACACACACAAACACACACACAAATATAATATACTGCTACACGAAAGTACATACATGTTATAATATGTAATAAGTGTTGGGTTTCATATCTTTATGACAAGCTTCTCTATTGGCTCTTCTGTCTCTGTGTCCATTCAACCCTGCTTCGATAACAATAAATTATAAACTGCTCTTTTAAAAGATGCTAAAGATTTTGACTCACGTACCGAGGTTGGCAAAGTATTCCAATCACGACACGTTGAAATTATAAATGATTTGGAGGAATAAGTTGATCTATGAATAGGAATTGCAAGTTGGCTATTAAAATGTGATCTTGTGTCCCTCTCATGGAAATCGCTTAAAAAATTAAGATGTTTTAGAAGATATTATGATCATTAATAGGGGGTCTATAACGAAATATGACGACACACTGGGTATTCTTCTGAGCTTTAAAGTAAAATTGTGCTTATCGTAAAATATAGTAAGTTATATGAATTTTAATCTGGTTTATGATGTTTCAAGTGCTCTTCGGAATTACCAGCAACTGTTTATATGTGAAACCAGTATATTATGCGAACTGTGAGTGAGTTTAGCCTACAATGTCTATAGATGAAATATTATATCTCTCTCTGTGTATAGTATACTACTAGTATTGTGCATTATTGAAGCAAGCGATACTCCATCTCACTAATTTCAACACCAAATCTATATCAGTAAATCTCTATTCCCGACTAAACACGAATGTTTAAAAATATGTATTCAGGAAAATATATACAATGGGAAAGAATTCATTCTTTTGATATTGACCCGTTTCAACTTAAAACAATTGGGACGATAAGAAAATCTGAGAGAAAAATTAAACTATATTCGACAAACTTGTAATTATTACTAAAGTTATTACAAAATTTGTACTTAAATCTTTGCAGCTTATAGGATTGTAGTGTTCATTCGTCCATCCGTTACCTCACATCATATCTCTTTTTGCTTTAGATAGCTGAAGAAAATATCTCGGTCAAGATCGTTAATGGAATCAATTCGTTAACATCTCCCTATATAATGGTGACGGTGACTTTAAGTACTGTATCGCTAAACCCTTAACGAGTTTTGTTACCATTTGGCTACACATTTTTTGATCTTACATATTGCGTTTTAAGTACGTATATTATTTTCAGGTATTGTTCGTTGTGGTTATTTGTGTACATACTTTCCGCAGTGGTAGACCAGCTATTGCCCCCCTGGTGACAACTCTGGTCAATTTTAAGCGGGAAGTAGTCTGTGAATATGTTGTTTTGCAAGCAGTGCTGGAAGCAGACAGAAAAGATAGTGAACAATTTAAACACAATGACATTTCTATTGTTTGCACTCAGATCAAACTTTAGCTGTGATATTAATATAACCACCACAGCAAAAGACTTAAATCAATCCATTATATGTATGTACCTTATGCTGCAAATAGTACTTAATACTGTGGTCAACTGTCAATAGTAGAGTAGAAATTTAAAATCAGAGCACAAGAACCCTTGGGAAACACGGAAGTAGAGAAACTCACTATCCTGCTGCTCGGTGCTGACATCGGTTGTCTAGAAGAAGAGTTGAATTCATATGCCGTGAGCACAACCACTTGAGTGAGTAACACAAACCATATGTCTATAAGTTGAACAAAAAGTTAAACTACAAAAAATATATACAAACTAGTATATTAATACCTACAGACGGTAAGAGTATATGGCAATCCAAAATAATTAAAGATTATTAGAACTATTCCTCCAGGTTTAGCAGAAACAGTTCCCTGAGTATTTCTGCATATCCACTCACTTCCACAGAACAACATAGTATGAAAGAGTTTATAATAATAGCTGAACAAATTACAGCTTGAATTTCCTGTTACGGAGGGATGCGCGTTAAAATAACATTTTAATGGTATTCGGAGTCGTTCCAAGAATAATATTGTTTCACTGACTGAAGCTCTTTGCTACCAATTATGACTCTTACCAAAGCAATCTTCTCAATTTTGAACAAGAGTAGAAAAGAAGTTCTGGGACTTAGGCTCACTTTTGAAATGCGTTGAAAGGGACATTACGCTGCTAAAGAAAAAGCGAAATAATTGCAAAACTTGTGAATGTATCATGCGTTGTAACTATATCTTCAAGTTCAGCAACTAACAAAGAGAACACAGCGAAATACAATGTTCGGTGCTCGACTTTTTGGAGACAGATGATAGTGGTAGAATCTAATCATTATTTCTTGTGTCCTAAGCACCAACGAGTACCTATATTAATCCTTTCCTTTATTATATATATTTTCAGAAAGCATTCCATGATAGGGTTTGGAATAAAGAGTTCAGAGTTCTATGTTCGCTTGGTTTTACAGCAAAAATTAGTGTTTCATTCAACGAAGTATTCCGATATTCGCTTATTCCCCATCAATTCGAGTTTAACATAAAAGTCATCTTTATTCAGCGTCGTCTGACTTCCTGATATGAAGCATATACTAATTACATAAGTTATTATAAATAAATGATTAAAAATCACTTACAAATTAAATAACATTGTATACAAGTAAATATAATTTTCAATAATTGCAGTAATATGTAACGAAGCATTAACTATAAATATGTATACTGTAAATAAACATGTGAATATTGACATGCAAATCATATAATTTAAATATTTGTATGCGAATATACTTAATTAGATATACATACATAAAAGAGAGAGAAAGGATATTTACTCTGTACTCTACACAGAGTAAGAAAGTATTGCGCCGAATAATTTTTACCAATATAATCCAATTAGGTTACGTTTACTAACTTTAGGAAATTAACTAACTTTTTCTACTTTAAAAAAAGTTATATTTAATAATGTTGCAGTTAATTATAAGTTGTTATTTACATGTTGCCGTTATAAGCGTTAAATTATCGTGTCAAATTTAATGAAATGTAGAATTATTTACTAAACTATGTAATACATCACCTTCGGCAACATTTCAAACTTTGATTAATTTAGCAACATATTTATAAATGCATTAAACATTTCTTTAATTTACGAATATACCTACAGGTGTTGTAGTTATAACTTGTTTCCAATCTCACTATCATTTTATTTTCATTACATAAAGTATAAAAATATCCTTTGGAATTGAAGGATGGTTACAAAAGATCTAGATTTCTGAGTCACAAAATCTGATAATGTATGAGATAAAGAACATATTTAAAACTATCGAGGGTATTCCTTATGTTATAGTTACAAGAAAATAAACATATGTAAAAGTATGAACTAAAATATTACAATCTAAGACAAATCATTGATTCAAAGTACGTAAGTTGTTTAAATTAGAATACAAAATGCCTTCACAACTTGTGAAAGACTTCTTTATTAAATTTAATATACAGGGTGGCCACAAAGTTCCGTAACCTTTTGATAAATGCTAATGTAAGTTTTCCCGTTACCCCTTGATAAATGCTAATGTAAGTTTTCCTGTTGCCCCTTTTTAACTGCCAATGTAAGGTTTTCCTTTGTTTCAGATTGTGTTTCAGATTCCATTGTTTCATGACTGACAGGCCAGGCCTACTTCAAGTCATCCCAGCAGTCCGGATCTACCCGCACCACGTGCCTGGCCAATACGAAGCCCAGATTTCCCAACCTGTGATAATACGCTATGGGGGTTCATAAAGGGAAATCGTTACGATACCGCTGACGAACTGACAGAAGCTGTAAAACAAGCCTTCACTCAAGTTGCACCTGCAAAGCTACGCAAAATGTCGTAAAGAATCTGGCGGAGTATTTTCTTTGTCATAATAACGACAGTCGATAGACTGATAATTTGGACACTTAATGTTTCCTATCAATGAAATTTCTTGAAAACATTGTTGTTCATGTAATTCAGTTTCTTCCATGTAGTTTTTTACGCACGTTTAGTAGCTTATGTCACTTATTTTTATCGGTAAAGGGACCTTGTGACAACATATTTAAGTGTACTTAAGGTGTAACAATTACTCGCACACAATTGATTAACTAGTCATGCATTTAGATTAAAACAAATATATATTTCAATTAATTTTGAAATTCAAGAAATATATTTTATTTTGTTTCAATTATTTTGCAAAGCGAATCCTTTATTTTTCGCGGGTAGAGAATTTTCTTTGTTGTTAAAAAAAACAGAACTATTAAGACGGCAGAATACACTCTTTAACTTTTGTCTCTACTCGCTCAAAAACCACCCACCATAGCGCCTCTCGAGTCATCGCTAATGGACTGACATTGTTAGTGAAGGTAGAGTCTCGCAGTACATAAGGAAATGAATCTTGTGGAACTCACACAGCAGACAACCTGGAATTAAAAATTTTCATCTTGTATCTTCGCAAGTGCATATGAAGTTCATCAAAATCACGCAATAGCAAGAAAACAACGCTAGAAAGCCAAGCCACGCCATTAATCGATTTTTTTTTTTTTTTTTTTTTTTTGGAAAATGCTGTCACGGACCCACGACGGGATACGGACAAAATCTCGCGGCCGAAACATCGCCGCCCAAAATCTCGCCGGCCAAAACCTCGCGGGACAAAATCTCGCCGGGCCAAAACCTCGCCGCCCAAAACCTCGCGTAGCCAAAACCTCGCTGCCCAAAACCTCGCGTGGCCAAAACCTCGCCGCCAAAAACCTCGCGGGACAAAATCTCGCCGGGCCAAAACCTCGCCGCGAATGAAACTTTTCTTTAAAATTTACCCAATGAGTTTCTTCATGCAATTCCACATTACAAATAATAATAATAATAATAATAATAATAATAATAATAATAATAATAATAATAATAATAATAATAATAATAATAATAATAATAATAATAATAGTAATAATAATAATGAGAAGAAGAACAAGATACAAAACATTGTGTGCGTGGGCTTTCTCGGGTTATTCCCGTTTCCTCCCACTTTCTTTATTCAATCATTTCCTTCATCCTGGTCATCTACGCCTCCTTTAACCTACAGGACATAATCAAGGGACGTCGTAAAAACTCATATATTATTTCATACTTTCATAAATATTACTAGATTTTTGTTAAAATTTTAAGTTTTTGGATGTTCCAAAGTTCACGAAACTAACACCGTTAGTTGTTATTACTTTCCTTATGCAGACTTTCTTTCCCTATAACCAGTTTAAAAACATCCTGTCGCCCTACCTTCACATTGAAATCCTCTAATACAGAAATAGAATTTTCATATGGTATCGCGGGACTTGGTCAAACACCCATGATACTTCTTCTGAAACAGCGTCTTTTATACCGTCATCCTTATCATCTGTTGGAACATTTACATTTTGGTCAGGCGAGATTTTGGGTATGGCGATATTTTGGGTCACGAGGTTTTGGGTGGCGAGGTTTTGGCCAGGCGAGGTTTTGGCCCCGCGAGATTTTGGCCCGCGACGTTTTGGGCGACGAGGTTTTGGCCTGGCGAGATTTTGTCCCGCGAGGTTTCGGGCGGCGAGGTTTTGGCCAGGCGAGGTTTCGGCCCGGCGAGATTTTGGGCCGCGAGGTTTTGGGAGGCGAGATTTTGGCCAGGCGAGGTTTTGGTCCGCGAGGTTGTCGCCGCGAGGTTTTGTACCCAAACCACCCACGACAGTAAATCAGAATTAAAAATTCAAATTTGACAGAGAGAAGAAAGCAGCATCTATATATATATATGTTTAGAAAACTTCGGAAAACGCGTCAGCAGAGGACGAGAATACTCCAAGATCGTCTTTCGTACCGCGAACATCTATAGTACACCACATTGTACTCGGGCGTAGACTTATATTTTTTAAAGTGCTTAATACGATAATCATGACAGGCTAACACCTTATTAGCTGCCGGCTCAGTGCCCGCATTTTCTTCACGACTACGGTCCGATATCGATTTTTTTTGTAAATATTTTATACGTTATTACTATCATCTTATTATTTTCATTTAATTGTGACGCTTCATATTGTTATTTGAACTAAGTGATTTTGGTGAGTGTGAGCTGATTGCATCGGAAAAGTTTAGCACTATGCAATAAGTGAAAAAGGAATAGGCAAACATGTGTAGTGCTGTCGTGCTTGATAAAAACTGTGGTCCTTGAATGAAGATTTACGAGCAAATAGATAAATACTTGAAACTTAACGAATCGCTGCATCCCAACGCCATGTAAATAGAAAGAGACAGACACGAGTTCGAAGCCCGTCAACCGAGACAGATGTCCTACCATAAGAAGAGATAGACGCTCCAGGCAGACGAGGACTTCTTCTCTGGGATTGGAACCCAGGAAGCTGAGCGGGAGACGCTACCGCAAAACTTGGAAATGGACACTAGGAACCACTGTGGTACTCAGGAAAGTAAAGTGCAGTTTTCATATAAAGTATGGATATATAAGCGGAGGAAAGTCTTCATAAGGTAGGATGAACAGCTCTAATATTTTCTTTATTGAGGAAAAATAGAAGCCAATATTTCCGGGACTCGTGCTCTTCTCCATACCTACATTTTTTCTAAAAACTTCGGGACATTGCTTATCTATATGGAATTATCCGTAAATTTTAAGAACATTATTTTTTAAAGATATATAGAAATAACCTATGCCTTGATTGCGTTTCTAAAATTAATTGGTTGGTTTAGAAATTATTAATTTAATTCTTGAATTATTACAATGAATTTTTGATTATTTTACTGGTGAAATCCGCAACTCTGGGCCCGAGGAGTAGCAACGGGGTGTGTCCGTACGGGAGAGGCGTGTTAGCCACAGGGAATGTACACATAACTGAGGATAGCCGAAAAACATTTTATATGGCGTAAAAAATATGAATTTTGTGATGTACAGTATTGTGACACTTCTATGATTATATAGTACACTGCCTTCACATAGCAATTCACTTCATCATGTCTTTCTTACAGAGTACTACGTAGTAAAGATAATACTTTTCGTTTCGTATTTCTACCTTATTATACACCTGAGAGGCAAAATCTCGAATTCTTTTGATAACTTGTACAATCCTATTGTGAAATCAAATGATATATTTTTCCGTGGATTTTACAAATTTATGCCCTTTCCCTATAAATAGGATACCACCTCAAATTTCGTCTCATTCACCATTTTTGGTTCAGATGAAACTCCTCTCTTATTAATTTTCGCTCTACTTTTTATATTGCCTTTCATTACCACAATATACACGTTCTAACTTAGTTAATAAGATAGCTTGAAACACACATCATTGGTTTGAAACAATATTTTGGTCTACTGCCTGTTTACTTAATATCGTTTCAATACGCGAAATCATGTAACATAGAACTTAAGTTCGTTTTTCTCTACTGATGACCTTTGTACTTTTCTTGTTAGAATCATGCTGGCATTTCATGTGAATCTGATCATTTCTCAGTAAATGTAGTTTGGACCCGCAAATCTGCGGTTGCTACCCCCAAACTAAATTTAATGTTTAAATTTTATTTGAAACAATACATAAATTATACCTTGGACTCGTAATTAAGGAACAACTCCAGTTTGTAGTCATTGTCGTCAAGTCAAGGATTCAAGACGGACATTTCTGCTTCAAGAAATCTGTAAATAAAAAAAAAGTTGTTATGAAGTAATATGCAAAGTGATATAAATAATAAAATATTATTAGAAAAAAGTATAATATAATTAATAATAAACATAAGATAGTACAATCAAATATACAGGGTGTTTCAAAACAACACCGACAACGTTTGGAAGGTGATTCCTAACACCAAGATAAGACAAAAGGTACAAACCGACCTAGGTGCCAAATGCTTCCTTTCGAAGTTATTGGCTGCCGAAAGCATGAAGAAATGAACTTTAAACGTCCATATCTCCAATACTATGGGACCTACCGTAGTCAGGTCAAGACTTTACTTAGGAACTAATATGTGCACTATCCAAAAATTCATGTTTCAGAATCCTAATGTACTCACGAAGCAATTTTTATAGAGGGAGTTTGGCTACATCATGTAATTTGAAGCACTCTCCAACTACCTCTCTAAAAAATAGTTACGATAGTATCGCAGGATTCTGCTACTTGGATATTTGGATAGGGCACATACCAGTTCCTAAGTGAAGTCTTGATCCGACTACGATATGTGTCATAGTTTTGGAGCTGTGGAGCTTTAAAATTCATTTTTTTTTCATGTTTTCCGCAGCCTTGAACTCCCAAAAGTAAGCATTTGTGTACCCAGGTTGGTCCATACTTTTTGTCTTATCTTCTTGTCAGGAATCACCTCTCAAACGTTGTCAGTGTTGTTTTGAAACATTCTGTATATCCATATAAGTGGTAACAAAATAAAAGCCGACAAGTAAAGCAAATGTGGTAACTACTACTTTCAAGTAAACCACGTAAATTTATGCCAAGCACTGAAGTCTATACAGGGTGTTTCAAAACAACACCGACAACGTTTGGGACGTGATTCCTGACACCAAGATAAGACAAAAAGTATTGACCAAACTTGGGTGCACAAACGTTTCTTTTTGGAGTTATAGGCTGCTGAAATTATGAAAAATTGAACTTTAAAAATCCATAGCTCCAAAACTATGGAACCTACCGTAGTCGGGGCAAGACTTCACTTAGGAACTAGTATGTGCACTATCAAAATCCTGTGATACTTCCGCAACAGTTTTTACACAGGGAGTTTTTCTACGGGAATATAATTTGAAAAGTACTCACCAACTACCTAGTTGCATGCATTTTTAATACTTGAAACTTAAATTATTGGTAAATATCAAATGATCATGACGTTACGATGAAAAAACTCCAGTGGGTGATTAGTTGGCACATGTTCCAAATTTTTAGGTAAGAGTAGAACAGAATTAAGAGTTTTATTAAACTGTTATTTGTATTCATCTTTAATTTGGGAATTCATGGAGGAGCGTTTACACAGTATCATGCATTTCGACCATGGAAAGTGCGATTACAGTAAGTATTGCTGGCACTCATTTAGTTATTAATAAGCCCGAGTAACTAGGTTCGTAGCTTACAATTTCAAAAACCAATTTCATTTGGCTGTACACTTCATAATAAGGAATTGTATATACTTCATAATAATGCATCGTAACAGTTATATACAGTATATATTTTTTATATTGAAGTTTGTAAAGAAATCAGTTTAAAGCAAACACGTTCCGATATTTTAAACTAACCTAAAGTCAAAAATATGAAGTCTCGAAATATGATGTAAATTATATCTTCAAGGAAAACTGTGTGTACTAATTGATTTTTGGCATGTCGTTATATTTTATATCAAGCACCGTTCCTCAAATTATCTAAAGTAGCGATAGGATAATGAATATGGAAAGTGACTTCTTATAGTATTTTAACCAACACGTTCTTTCATTTAATAATCCTTTCTAATTACTTATACCTTAATAGAATAATACTTCAGTAAAAATATTTCCTTCAATTTTTTATCAACAGAAGATTGACTTTGCTAAGAATGTGACCTATAGTTAATTCATATGTGTAACTGCATTTATTGAATCGACGAAAATAATTTAGTACTAACTTCGTGAGAATTGAAAAAAGTACGGTTTTAGTATATGGAAAAACAAGTAGATCGTTTATTGAATAAAGGAATTGCAATTACATCACCACATAGTTTCTTAAGATATATTAAACAATTTATTTACTAACATGGTGACCCCAGCAAAGTTCATAATTTCATATCAGCACCTCTGACTAATATAGATTTTCCACTACGTTTGCTACTTTTATATATATATATATATATATATATATATATATATATATATATATATATATATATATATATATATATATATATATATATATATATATATATATATATATATATATATAATTGGATGATGGATGAATTTGAGATATTTTTTAGAATAGTGGCAAGGAAAATGACTATTTTGTATTTCAATTAAATTATTTTGAAATATCTTTCAGTTCATTGGAGGAAGACTCTATATGTTTACAATTCTTGTTTATTTCAACATAATAAAACTACCAAATAATTTCCTGCCATTTCTTACAAAATAATTAAAACAAATTTTACCAATTCTAATGTATTTTTGACTGTCGCATAAAAAATGTGTTTCAAAAAGACAATTTTACTTCTGATACAAGGATAATGATATCATCACAGGGCTTCCTTTGTTATGAGTGTGCCTAAATAATTATGTAAGCTTGAAAATTACTAGGGGCAGCGTTGCAGCGTTCACTGACTAGCTCTGGTGCTTAGGGTTCCTGGTTTGATCCCAGCTCGCGCCAAGTGAACTTTCTGATGGACAAACACCGTGTGCGTGGGTTTGCTCGGGGTTCTCACGTTTCCTCCCACTTTCTTCATTCTACCATTTCACTGATTTCCCATCATCACCGTCTGCTTTTGCGTACCCAGCAAAACTTAAAAGATTTCATAACTCAAAAGACGTAAACCTCAAACATTTCATTTCATTTCATTAAAATTTACTATGATTATTTCATTTAATTTGTCTTACTACAACAAAAGGTACATATTGGGGAAATAATTGAATATTTGGAGGGCGAAGTGGTAATTTTGGGGAGAATATTAAATTTAGGACATGAAAGAATGGTACATTTCGATTGAGAAATCTTAGGGAGGTTGATCTTTAGTCTGAGAATGGCAGCCCATAATAAGGAATATACTCCTTGCCCATTAATCACCCAAACCAAGCCACTCTGTTGGTAGACAGACGCCTTATAGGCATTGTGCGGGTACTACGTATGTAATACGGAAAGACTCAAAACAATGTGCAAATTCCTGCGACATTTTGCTATTCTGTATGCATTAATTCATGTTCTTTTCAACGTAAATTTAATATAGAAAAGTCTTTTCATGAATTTTAAATGAAACTCAAAAAAAAAAAAGTATGCATATGCTATTATTCTTTGAGATTTTCATGCCATTGACGTAATTTATTTCATTGTTTACACAGTCCGCAATATCTATTATATTTTTCTTACGACTATGTGTACGGTTTATTTTCAATTTTCGAATTACCTTTCAAACATTGAAAACAAACGTGAACAAACAGTAATGTTTAAGTTTTTCTCTTTCTTCTTCTTTTCTCTTTTATTGTCACATATTTATTTTACAATGTATTATGTATTCTCAGTATTTAACGAAAACAAAAACATTCAAAGATGTATCAACCTACAGATATTGTGCGAAGTAAAACGATGTTAACGAGTCCTCATTGCATACGTTTCTGAGAAAGCCGAAAGCCGAGCTTTCTTGTGAACTTAGAAAGCTGTTGCTCTGTGATAATCTACATCAAGCTTTACATTATTGCACCAATAATCTTAATGTATGATGAATGAGATAATGCCCAAAATTATGATTATTTGTTGAATTTTACTAATTTTTGTTTAATTGTACAAATTCTGTAGACTGTAGCTAAATAAACCAGAATTCTAACAGGTTGTTAATTATTGAGGGTAAGATAACTTATATTCACATATGTTCAACATAAAATACTTAGATATGTCGTGAAATATAACCGAGGTAAAATGAAACATAGCATACTCTCCTATCCAGAGGATTTAAATCAGACTTATACTGAAGACAATTTGATTGGAATATTGAGAATAAATGGTTTAAGCTGAAGTCCAAACAATGAATAATCTTACATAACAGAGTTAAGTAGGTATGGAGGTATGAGTCTAACCACACCCATGAAGGTTGCTACCTGAAGGACAAAACTAAAATTAGAGGATTGAGCGCCAAAATATACATTATTAAGTCAGATCGATAAACCATACCTAGATGATCTTCTTTACCGAATGAATATTATCTTGTCGGAAAGTATGGCTCATGCAGTACTGAGAGAACAGTGATTTCTTATGAAGCTGTTAATCCTTACAAGAATTCTGAACTTAATGTCAAATTATCTCCAAAATACGAACATGGTACATGGGCTAACTCAATTCCCTTCAATTATGAATTCTTTCATTACCCTTATTAACATTCAAACGATTCATTAATTACGCTTTGTTACTAAGACATTCTCCTCTCGGTAGGTAAGATTGAGAGTTCGCTTTCAAGTTAGCGTTCTAATACATTTTTAAAAATGTGTTTCTTTAATGATCTAGTTTGTGAAAAAAATGTGATGAATTTTTAGTTTATATTTCTACATAATTAATAAGATATTCGTTCTTTGTTCCTAAGTTTGTTATCTGAAATTCTTTTACTTAACCTATTAACTTCCATCTTTTTTTTTTAAAAAAAATAAAACATTATTTCTATTTAAATACTTAGAAAAACGCGTATTTTCAAATACAAGAAGATATTTTTTTTTTTAAAAAAAACATTTTTAATTATAATCCGTCCCCTACGGGCCGCCGTGGCTCAGTGATAGATCGTTCACCTCTCATGAATAGGGTCGTTATTTCGAGCCCAGCTCGCGACAAGTGAACTTTGTGGTGGACAAACACCGTATCCGTGCGTCTTCTCAGGGTTTCTCCCTTTTCCTCCCACTTTCTTTATACCACCATTATCTTTATTTCTAATTATTATCGTCTCGTTTAGCCTCGACGACATAATCGTGGGACGTAAAGACTACAGATTTCATGTTCATTTCATTTTAGTCCGTCCCCAAATGCGAATCATGACAAACATCATCTGGTTTTGATGTCATTGTTAAAAGCATTCCATGTGTAGTCATACTTCATATTTGAAGCACTATTTTCCTGAATTTTTCTTACTTGCGGCATATTTCCTCTGTTTCTCCATTTCTATTCGCTTGATGTTAGTTTTTCCAGAATGTTCTCATATCAGAAGGAAATGGTTGGTCAATGATTTAACGAAATATTTCCTCCCAGCCTTTTCTTGATTGGATATTAGTGAAGATCGAGGAACATACGTCCAGCCAATCATCCTTCTATAATTCATCAGGGAATTGTTACAGTTTGCGAGACAAAACAATACGTGCGAGTTCGCCAGTTCTACGTTAGTTGTGTTGGTGAGCAAAGGGAAGTACCACTTTTTACCCCTTATTTTGATTCTGTTTTTTTAGATGTTCAAATCCATCTTCTCATACGCTGTGATCACATGAGAAGGTTGGATAATATTGTTAAACTGTTTTTGTCGTTCCAGGTGACAAACAACACATTACGTGAATCAAATTCATCGTAAAATGTTTCACACACTTTTTTCTTCATCTCCTTGTCTGTTGAAATAGAGTATTTTTCATTCTTTTGAATCAAACACTTTCTGTTGCCATGACATCAATATATTGAAAATCCAGTGAAAAAATTGACAAAGTAACGTTTTGTGATTTTTTGTTGTCTATACAATAGAGAGCATTGTAAGGACTCATGAACGAAGTCTTCATTTTCAGGAT